>NC_142773.1:14992858-15299903 GCF_988280905.1 Pimephales promelas
AATTAAGTATCCCCAATCTTCTCAAAACTCTGGATTCTGATAGAGGGCCATGAGACATAGACCTGAGTGCAACAATGGAGGCTCTAGACCCTTCCAGAGCTGAGATATCGAAATTCAAAATTTCGACCCAAAAAAAACGACAGTGTTACTCCTTACGTTTTTTTTTTTGGGGGGCGAAAAATTAAGTATCCCCAATCTTCTCAAAACTCTGGATTCTGATAGAGGGCCATGAGACATAGACCTGAGTGCAACAATGGAGGCTCTAGACCCTTCCAGAGCTGAGATATCGAAATTCAAAATTTCTACCAGAAAAAAAACGACAGTGTTACCCCTTACGTTTTTTTTTTTTTTTTGGGCGAAAAATTAAGTATCCCCAATCTTCTCAAAACTCTGGATTCTGATAGAGGGCCATGAGACATAGACCTGAGTGCAACAATAGAGGCTCTAGACCCTTCCAGAGCTGAGATATCGAAATTCAAAATTTCGACCCAAAAAAAACGACAGTGTTACCCCTTACGGTTTTTTTTTTTGGGGCGAAAAATTAAGTATCCCCAATCTTCTCAAAACTCTGGATTCTGATAGAGGGCCATGAGACATAGACCTGAGTGCAACAATGGAGGCTCTAGACCCTTTCAGAGCTGAGATATCGAAATTAAAAATTTCTACCAGAAAAAAAAAACGACAGTGTTACCCCTTACGTTTTTTTTGGGGGGGCGAAAAATTAAGTATCCCCAATCTTCTCAAAACTCTGGATTCTGATAGAGGGCCATGAGACATAGACCTGAGTGCAACAATGGAGGCTCTAGACCCTTCCAGAGCTGAGATATCGAAATTCAAAATTTCGACCCAAAAAAAAACGACAGTGTTACCCCTTACGGTTTTTTTTTTTTTGGGCGAAAAATTAAGTATCCCCAATCTTCTCAAAACTCTGGATTCTGATAGAGGGCCATGAGACATAGACCTGAGTGCAACAATGGAGGCTCTAGACCCTTCCAGAGCTGAGATATCGAAATTCAAAATTTCTACCGGAAAAAAAAACGACATTGTAACCCCTTAGGTTTTTTTTTTTGGGCGAAAAATTAAGTATCCCCAATCTTCTCAAAACTCTGGATTCTGATAGAGGGCCATGAGACATAGACCTGAGTGCAACAATGGAGGCTCTAGACCCTTCCAGAGCTGAGATATCGAAATTCAAAATTTCGACCCGAAAAAAAAAACGACAGTGTTACCCCTTACGGTTTTTTTTTTGGGGCGAAAAATTAAGTATCCCCAATCTTCTCAAAACTCTGGATTCTGATAGAGGGCCATGAGACATAGACCTGAGTGCAACAATGGAGGCTCTAGACCCTTCCAGAGCTGAGATATCGAAATTCAAAATTTCTACCAGAAAAAAAAAACGACAGTGTTACCCCTTACGTTTTTTTTTTTGGGGCGAAAAATTAAGTATCCCCAATCTTCTCAAAACTCTGGATTCTGATAGAGGGCCATGAGACATAGACCTGAGTGCAACAATGGAGGCTCTAGACCCTTCCAGAGCTGAGATATCGAAATTCAAAATTTCGACCCAAAAAAAAAACGACAGTGTTACCCCTTACGTTTTTTTTTTGGGGGGGGGCGAAAAATTAAGTATCCCCAATCTTCTCAAAACTATGGATTCTGATAGAGGGCCATGAGACATAGACCTGAGTGCAACAATGGAGGCTCTAGACCCTTCCAGAGCTAAGATATCGAAATTCAAAATTTCTACCAGAAAAAAAAAACGACAGTGTTACCCCTTACGTTTTTTTTTTTTTTTGGGCGAAAAATTAAGTATCCCCAATCTTCTCAAAACTCTGGATTCTGATAGAGGGCCACGAGACATAGACCTGAGTGCAACAATGGAGGCTCTAGACCCTTCCAGAGCTGAGATATCGAAATTCAAAAATTCTACCAGAAAAAAAAAACGACAGTGTTACCCCTTACGTTTTTTTTTTTTGGGCGAAAAATTAATTATCCCCAATCTTCTCAAAACTCTGGATTCTGATAGAGGGCCATGAGACATAGACCTGAGTGCAACAATGGAGGCTCTAGACCCTTCCAGAGCTGAGATATCGAAATTCAAAATTTCGACCCAAAAAAAAAACGACAGTGTTACCCCTTACGGTTTTTTTTGGGGGGTGAAAAATTAAGTATCCCCAATCTTCTCAAAACTCTGGATTCTGATAGAGGGCCATGAGACATAGACCTGAGTGCAACAATGGAGGCTCTAGACCCTTCCAGAGCTGAGATATCGAAATTCAAAATTTCTACCAGAAAAAAAAACGACAGTGGTACCCCTTACGTTTTTTTTTTTTGCGCGAAAAATTAAGTATCCCCAATCTTCTCAAAACTCTGGATTCTGATAGAGGGCCATGAGACATAGACCTCAGTGCAACAATGGAGGCTCTAGACCCTTCCAGAGCTGAGATATAGAAATTCAAAATTACTACCAGGAAAAAAAAACGACAGTGTTACCCCTTACGTTTTTTTTTTTTGGGCGAAAAATTAAGTATCCCAATCTTCTCAAAACTCTGGATTCTGATAGAGGGCCATGAGACATAGACCTGAGTGCAACAATAGAGGCTCTAGACCCTTCCAGAGCTGAGATATCGAAATTCAAAATTTTGACCCAAAAAAAAACGACAGTGTTACCCCTTACGTTTTTTTTTTGCGCGAAAAATTAAGTATCCCCAATCTTCTCAAAACTCTGGATTCTGATAGAGGGCCATGAGACATAGACCTGAGTGCAACAATGGAGGCTCTAGACCCTTCCAGAGCTGAGATATCGAAATTCAAAATTTCGACCCAAAAAAAAAACGACAGTGTTACCCCTTACGTTTTTTTTTTTTGGGCGAAAAATTAAGTATCCCCAATCTTCTCAAAACTCTGGATTCTGATAGAGGGCCATGAGACATAGACCTGAGTGCAACAATGGAGGCTCTAGACCCTTCCAGAGCTGAGATATCGAAATTCGAAATTTCGACCCAAAAAAAAAACGACAGTGTTACCTCTTACGTTTTTTTTGGGGGGGGGGCGAAAAATTACGTATCCCCAATCTTCTCAAAACTCTGGATTTTGATAGAGGGCCATTAGACATATACCTGAGTGCAACAATGGAGGCTCTAGACCCTTCCAGAGCTAAGATATCGAAATTCAAAATTTCTACCAGAAAAAAAAAAACGACAGTGTTACCCCTTACGTTTTTTTTTTTTTTTTGGGCGAAAAATTAAGTATCCCCAATCTTCTCAAAATTCTGGATTCTGATAGAGGGCCACGAGACATAGACCTGAGTGCAACAATGGAGGCTCTAGACCCTTCCAGAGCTGAGATATCGAAATTCAAAATTTCTACCAGAAAAAAAAAACGACAGTGTTACCCCTTACGTTTTTTTTTTGGGGCGAAAAATTAAGTATCCCCAATCTTCTCAAAACTCTGGATTCTGATAGAGGGCCATGAGACATAGACCTGAGTGCAACAATGGAGGCTCTAGACCCTTCCAGAGCTGAGATATCGAAATTCAAAATTTCGACCCAAAAAAAAAACGACAGTGTTACCCCTTACGTTTTTTTTGGGGGGGCGAAAAATTAAGTATCCCCAATCTTCTCAAAACTCTGGATTCTGATAGAGGGCCATGAGACATAGACCTGAGTGCAACAATGGAGGCTCTAGACCCTTCCAGAGCTGAGATATCGAAATTCAAAATTTCTACCAGAAAAAAAAACGACAGTGTTACCCCTTACGTTTTTTTTTTTTGGGCGAAAAATTAAGTATCCCCAATCTTTTCAAAACTCTGGATTCTGATAGAGGGCCATGAGACATAGACCTGAGTGCAACAATGGAGGCTCTAGACCCTTCCAGAGCTGAGATATCGAAATTCAAAATTTCTACCAGAAAAAAAAACGACAGTGTTACCCCTTACGTTTTTTTTTTTTGGGGTGAAAAATTAAGTATCCCCAATCTTCTCAAAACTCTGGATTCTGATAGAGGGCCATGAGACATAGACCTGAGTGCAACAATGGAGGCTCTAGACCCTTCCAGAGCTGAGATATCGAAATTCAAAATTTCTACCAGAAAAAAAACGACAGTGTTACCCCTTACGGTTTTTTTTGGGGGGCGAAAAATTAAGTATCCCCAATCTTCTCAAAACTCTGGATTCTGATAGAGGGCCATGAGACATAGACCTGAGTGCAACAATGGAGGCTCTAGACCCTTCCAGAGCTGAGATATCGAAATTCAAAATTTCTACCAGAAAAAAAAAACGACAGTGTTACCCCTTACGTTTTTTTTTTTTGGGCGAAAAATTAAGTATCCCCAATCTTTTCAAAACTCTGGATTCTGATAGAGGGCCATGAGACATAGACCTGAGTGCAACAATAGAGGCTCTAGACCCTTCCAGAGCTGAGATATCGAAATTCAAAATTTCGACCCAAAAAAAAAACGACAGTGTTACCCCTTACGTTTTTTTTGGGGGGCGAAAAATTAAGTATCCCCAATCTTCTCAAAACTCTGGATTCTGATAGAGGGCCATGAGACATAGACCTGAGTGCAACAATGGAGGCTCTAGACCCTTCCAGAGCTAAGATATCGAAATTCAAAATTTCTACCAGAAAAAAAAACGACAGTGTTACCCCTTACGTTTTTTTTTTTTTGGGCGAAAAATTAAGTATCCCCAATCTTCTCAAAACTCTGGATTCTGATAGAGGGCCATGAGACATAGACCCGAGTGCAACAATGGAGGCTCTAGACCCTTCCAGAGCTGAGATATCGAAATTCAAAATTTCTACCAGAAAAAAAACGACAGTGTTACCCCTTACGTTTTTTTTTTTTTGGGTGAAAAATTAAGTATCCCCAATCTTCTCAAAACTCTGGATTCTGATAGAGGGCCATGAGACATAGACCTGAGTGCAACAATGGAGGCTCTAGACCCTTCCAGAGCTGAGATATCGAAATTCAAAATTTCTACCAGAAAAAAAAACGACAGTGTTACCCCTTACGTTTTTTTTTTGGGGGGCGAAAAATTAAGTATCCCCAATCTTCTCAAAACTCTGGATTCTGATAGAGGGCCATGAGACATAGACCTGAGTGCAACAATGGAGGCTCTAGACCCTTCCAGAGCTGAGATATCGAAATTCAAAATTTCGACCCAAAAAAAAACGACAGTGTTACCCCTTACGTTTTTTTTTGGGGGGGGCGAAAAATTAAGTATCCCGAATCTTCTCAAAACTCTGGATTCTTATAGAGGGCCATGAGACATAGACCTGAGTGCAACAATGGAGGCTCTAGACCCTTCCAGAGCTGAGATATCAAATTCAAAATTTCGACCCCAAAAAAAACAACAGTGTTACCCCTTACGTTTTTTTTTTTTGGGGCGAAAAATTAAGTATCCCCAATCTTCTCAAAACTCTGGATTCTGATAGAGGGCCATGAGACATAGACCTGAGTGCAACAATGGAGGCTCTAGACCCTTCCAGAGCTGAGATATCGAAATTCAAAATTTCGACCCAAAAAAAACGACAGTGTTACCCCTTACGTTTTTTTTTTTTTTTGGGCGAAAAATTAAGTATCCCCAATCTTCTCAAAACTCTGGATTCTGATAGAGGGCCATGAGACATAGACCTGAGTGCAACAATGGAGGCTCTAGACCCTTCCAGAGCTGAGATATCGAAATTCAAAATTTCAAACCCCCAAAAAAACGACAGTGTTACCCCTTACGTTTTTTTTTTTTTTGGGGGCGAAAAATTAAGTATCCCCAATCTTCTCAAAACTCTGGATTCTGATAGAGGGCCATGAGACATAGACCTGAGTGCAACAATAGAGGCTCTAGACCCTTCCAGAGCTGAGATATCGAAATTCAAAATTTCGACCCAAAAAAAAACGACAGTGTTACCCCTTACGTTTTTTTTGGGGGGGCGAAAAATTAAGTATCCCCAATCTTCTCAAAACTCTGGATTCTGATAGAGGGCCATGAGACATAGACCTGAGTGCAACAATGTAGGCTCTAGACCCTTCCAGAGCTGAGATATCGAAATTCAAAATTTCTACCAGAAAAAAAAACGACAGTGTTACCCCTTACGTTTTTTTTTTTGGGCGAAAAATTAAGTATCCCCAATCTTCTCAAAACTCTGGATTCTGATAGAGGGCCATGAGACATAGACCTGAGTGCAACAATGGAGGCTCTAGACCCTTCCAGAGCTGAGATATCGAAATTCAAAATTTCGACCCAAAAAAAAACGACAGTGTTACCCCTTACGTTTTTTTTTTTTTGGGCGAAAAATTAAGTATCCCCAATCTTCTCAAAACTCTGGATTCTGATAGAGGGCCATGAGACATAGACCTGAATGCAACAATGGAGGCTCTAGACCCTTCCAGAGCTGAGATATCGAAATTCAAAATTTCTACCGGAAAAAAAAACGACATTGTAACCCCTTACGTTTTTTTTTTTGGGCGAAAAATTAAGTATCCCCAATCTTCTCAAAACTCTGGATTCTGATAGAGGGCCATGAGACATAGACCTGAGTGCAACAATGGAGGCTCTAGACCCTTCCAGAGCTGAGATATCGAAATTCAAAATTTCGACCCGAAAAAAAAAACGACAGTGTTACCCCTTACGTTTTTTTTTTTTTGGGCGAAAAATTAAGTATCCCCAATCTTCTCAAAACTCTGGATTCTGATAGAGGGCCATGAGACATAGACCTGAGTGCAACAATGGAGGCTCTAGACCCTTCCAGAGCTAAGATATCGAAATTCAAAATTTCTACCAGAAAAAAAAAAACGACAGTGTTACCCCTTACGTTTTTTTTTTTGGGGGGCGAAAAATTAAGTATCCCCAATCTTCTCAAAACTCTGGATTCTGATAAAGGGCCATGAGACATAGACCTGAGTGCAACAATGGAGGCTCTAGACCCTTCCAGAGCTGAGATATCGAAATTCAAAATTTCTACCAGAAAAAAAACGACAGTGTTACCCCTTACGTTTTTTTTTGGGGGCGAAAAATTAAGTATCCCCAATCTTCTCAAAACTCTGGATTCTGATAGAGGGCCATGAGACATGGACCTGAGTGCAACAATGGAGGCTTTAGACCCTTCCAGAGCTGAGATATCGAAATTCAAAATTTCTACCAGAAAAAAAACGGCAGTGTTACCCCTTACGTTTTTTTTTTTGGGGCGAAAAATTAAGTATCCCCAATCTTCTCAAAACTCTGGATTCTGATAGAGGGCCATGAGACATAGACCTGTGTGCAACAATGGAGGCTCTAGACCCTTCCAGAGCTGAGATATCGAAATTCTAAATTTCTACCAGAAAAAAAAACGACAGTGTTACCCCTTACGTTTTTTTTTTTTGGGGCGAAAAATTAAGTATCCCCAATCTTCTCAAAACTCTGGATTCTGATAGAGGGCCATGAGACATAGACCTGAGTGCAACAATGGAGGCTCTAGACCCTTCCAGAGCTGAGATATCGAAATTCAAAATTTCGACCCAAAAAAAACGACAGTGTTACTCCTTACGTTTTTTTTTTTGGGGGGCGAAAAATTAAGTATCCCCAATCTTCTCAAAACTCTGGATTCTGATAGAGGGCCATGAGACATAGACCTGAGTGCAACAATGGAGGCTCTAGACCCTTCCAGAGCTGAGATATCGAAATTCAAAATTTCTACCCAAAAAAAAAACGACAGTGTTACCCCTTACGTTTTTTTTTTTTGGGCGAAAAATTAAGTATCCCCAATCTTCTCAAAACTCTGGATTCTGATAGAGGGCCATGAGACATAGACCTGAGTGCAACAATGGAGGCTCTAGACCCTTCCAGAGCTGAGATATCGAAATTCAAAATTTCGACCCAAAAAAAAAACGACAGTGTTACCCCTTACGTTTTTTTTTTTTGGGCGAAAAATTAAGTATCCCCAATCTTCTCAAAACTCTGGATTCTGATAGAGGGCCATGAGACATAGACCTGAGTGCAACAATGGAGGCTCTAGACCCTTCCAGAGCTGAGATATCGAAATTCGAAATTTCGACCCAAAAAAAAAACGACAGTGTTACCTCTTACGTTTTTTTTGGGGGTGGGCGAAAAATTACGTATCCCCAATCTTCTCAAAACTCTGGATTTTGATAGAGGGCCATTAGACATATACCTGAGTGCAACAATGGAGGCTCTAGACCCTTCCAGAGCTAAGATATCGAAATTCAAAATTTCTACCAGAAAAAAAAAAACGACAGTGTTACCCCTTACGTTTTTTTTTTTTTTTGGGCGAAAAATTAAGTATCCCCAATCTTCTCAAAATTCTGGATTCTGATAGAGGGCCACGAGACATAGACCTGAGTGCAACAATGGAGGCTCTAGACCCTTCCAGAGCTGAGATATCGAAATTCAAAATTTCTACCAGAAAAAAAAAACGACAGTGTTACCCCTTACGTTTTTTTTTTGGGGCGAAAAATTAAGTATCCCCAATCTTCTCAAAACTCTGGATTCTGATAGAGGGCCATGAGACATAGACCTGAGTGCAACAATGGAGGCTCTAGACCCTTCCAGAGCTGAGATATCGAAATTCAAAATTTCGACCCAAAAAAAAAACGACAGTGTTACCCCTTACGTTTTTTTTGGGGGGGCGAAAAATTAAGTATCCCCAATCTTCTCAAAACTCTGGATTCTGATAGAGGGCCATGAGACATAGACCTGAGTGCAACAATGGAGGCTCTAGACCCTTCCAGAGCTGAGATATCGAAATTCAAAATTTCTACCAGAAAAAAAAACGACAGTGTTACCCCTTACGTTTTTTTTTTTTGGGCGAAAAATTAAGTATCCCCAATCTTTTCAAAACTCTGGATTCTGATAGAGGGCCATGAGACATAGACCTGAGTGCAACAATGGAGGCTCTAGACCCTTCCAGAGCTGAGATATCGAAATTCAAAATTTCTACCAGAAAAAAAAACGACAGTGTTACCCCTTACGTTTTTTTTTTTTGGGGTGAAAAATTAAGTATCCCCAATCTTCTCAAAACTCTGGATTCTGATAGAGGGCCATGAGACATAGACCTGAGTGCAACAATGGAGGCTCTAGACCCTTCCAGAGCTGAGATATCGAAATTCAAAATTTCTACCAGAAAAAAAACGACAGTGTTACCCCTTACGGTTTTTTTTGGGGGGCGAAAAATTAAGTATCCCCAATCTTCTCAAAACTCTGGATTCTGATAGAGGGCCATGAGACATAGACCTGAGTGCAACAATGGAGGCTCTAGACCCTTCCAGAGCTGAGATATCGAAATTCAAAATTTCTACCAGAAAAAAAAAACGACAGTGTTACCCCTTACGTTTGTTTTTTTTGGGCGAAAAATTAAGTATCCCCAATCTTTTCAAAACTCTGGATTCTGATAGAGGGCCATGAGACATAGACCTGAGTGCAACAATAGAGGCTCTAGACCCTTCCAGAGCTGAGATATCGAAATTCAAAATTTCGACCCAAAAAAAAAACGACAGTGTTACCCCTTACGTTTTTTTTGGGGGGCGAAAAATTAAGTATCCCCAATCTTCTCAAAACTCTGGATTCTGATAGAGGGCCATGAGACATAGACCTGAGTGCAACAATGGAGGCTCTAGACCCTTCCAGAGCTAAGATATCGAAATTCAAAATTTCTACCAGAAAAAAAAACGACAGTGTTACCCCTTACGTTTTTTTTTTTTTTGGGCGAAAAATTAAGTATCCCCAATCTTCTCAAAACTCTGGATTCTGATAGAGGGCCATGAGACATAGACCCGAGTGCAACAATGGAGGCTCTAGACCCTTCCAGAGCTGAGATATCGAAATTCAAAATTTCTACCAGAAAAAAAACGACAGTGTTACCCCTTACGTTTTTTTTTTTTTGGGTGAAAAATTAAGTATCCCCAATCTTCTCAAAACTCTGGATTCTGATAGAGGGCCATGAGACATAGACCTGAGTGCAACAATGGAGGCTCTAGACCCTTCCAGAGCTGAGATATCGAAATTCAAAATTTCTACCAGAAAAAAAAACGACAGTGTTACCCCTTACGTTTTTTTTTTGGGGGGCGAAAAATTAAGTATCCCCAATCTTCTCAAAACTCTGGATTCTGATAGAGGGCCATGAGACATAGACCTGAGTGCAACAATGGAGGCTCTAGACCCTTCCAGAGCTGAGATATCGAAATTCAAAATTTCGACCCAAAAAAAAACGACAGTGTTACCCCTTACGTTTTTTTTTTGGGGGGGCGAAAAATTAAGTATCCCGAATCTTCTCAAAACTCTGGATTCTTATAGAGGGCCATGAGACATAGACCTGAGTGCAACAATGGAGGCTCTAGACCCTTCCAGAGCTGAGATATCAAATTCAAAATTTCGACCCCAAAAAAAACAACAGTGTTACCCCTTACGTTTTTTTTTTTTGGGGCGAAAAATTAAGTATCCCCAATCTTCTCAAAACTCTGGATTCTGATAGAGGGCCATGAGACATAGACCTGAGTGCAACAATGGAGGCTCTAGACCCTTCCAGAGCTGAGATATCGAAATTCAAAATTTCGACCCAAAAAAAACGACAGTGTTACCCCTTACGTTTTTTTTTTTTTTGGGCGAAAAATTAAGTATCCCCAATCTTCTCAAAACTCTGGATTCTGATAGAGGGCCATGAGACATAGACCTGAGTGCAACAATGGAGGCTCTAGACCCTTCCAGAGCTGAGATATCGAAATTCAAAATTTCAAACCCCCAAAAAAACGACAGTGTTACCCCTTACGTTTTTTTTTTTTTTGGGGGCGAAAAATTAAGTATCCCCAATCTTCTCAAAACTCTGGATTCTGATAGAGGGCCATGAGACATAGACCTGAGTGCAACAATAGAGGCTCTAGACCCTTCCAGAGCTGAGATATCGAAATTCAAAATTTCGACCCAAAAAAAAACGACAGTGTTACCCCTTACGTTTTTTTTGGGGGGGCGAAAAATTAAGTATCCCCAATCTTCTCAAAACTCTGGATTCTGATAGAGGGCCATGAGACATAGACCTGAGTGCAACAATGTAGGCTCTAGACCCTTCCAGAGCTGAGATATCGAAATTCAAAATTTCTACCAGAAAAAAAAACGACAGTGTTACCCCTTACGTTTTTTTTTTTGGGCGAAAAATTAAGTATCCCCAATCTTCTCAAAACTCTGGATTCTGATAGAGGGCCATGAGACATAGACCTGAGTGCAACAATGGAGGCTCTAGACCCTTCCAGAGCTGAGATATCGAAATTCAAAATTTCGACCCAAAAAAAAACGACAGTGTTACCCCTTACGTTTTTTTTTTTTGGGCGAAAAATTAAGTATCCCCAATCTTCTCAAAACTCTGGATTCTGATAGAGGGCCATGAGACATAGACCTGAATGCAACAATGGAGGCTCTAGACCCTTCCAGAGCTGAGATATCGAAATTCAAAATTTCTACCGGAAAAAAAAACGACATTGTAACCCCTTACGTTTTTTTTTTTTGGGCGAAAAATTAAGTATCCCCAATCTTCTCAAAACTCTGGATTCTGATAGAGGGCCATGAGACATAGACCTGAGTGCAACAATGGAGGCTCTAGACCCTTCCAGAGCTGAGATATCGAAATTCAAAATTTCGACCCGAAAAAAAAAACGACAGTGTTACCCCTTACGTTTTTTTTTTTTTGGGCGAAAAATTAAGTATCCCCAATCTTCTCAAAACTCTGGATTCTGATAGAGGGCCATGAGACATAGACCTGAGTGCAACAATGGAGGCTCTAGACCCTTCCAGAGCTAAGATATCGAAATTCAAAATTTCTACCAGAAAAAAAAAAACGACAGTGTTACCCCTTACGTTTTTTTTTTTTGGGGGGCGAAAAATTAAGTATCCCCAATCTTCTCAAAACTCTGGATTCTGATAAAGGGCCATGAGACATAGACCTGAGTGCAACAATGGAGGCTCTAGACCCTTCCAGAGCTGAGATATCGAAATTCAAAATTTCTACCAGAAAAAAAACGACAGTGTTACCCCTTACGTTTTTTTTTGGGGGCGAAAAATTAAGTATCCCCAATCTTCTCAAAACTCTGGATTCTGATAGAGGGCCATGAGACATGGACCTGAGTGCAACAATGGAGGCTTTAGACCCTTCCAGAGCTGAGATATCGAAATTCAAAATTTCTACCAGAAAAAAAACGGCAGTGTTACCCCTTACGTTTTTTTTTTTGGGGCGAAAAATTAAGTATCCCCAATCTTCTCAAAACTCTGGATTCTGATAGAGGGCCATGAGACATAGACCTGTGTGCAACAATGGAGGCTCTAGACCCTTCCAGAGCTGAGATATCGAAATTCTAAATTTCTACCAGAAAAAAAAACGACAGTGTTACCCCTTACGTTTTTTTTTTTTGGGGCGAAAAATTAAGTATCCCCAATCTTCTCAAAACTCTGGATTCTGATAGAGGGCCATGAGACATAGACCTGAGTGCAACAATGGAGGCTCTAGACCCTTCCAGAGCTGAGATATCGAAATTCAAAATTTCGACCCAAAAAAAACGACAGTGTTACTCCTTACGTTTTTTTTTTTGGGGGGCGAAAAATTAAGTATCCCCAATCTTCTCAAAACTCTGGATTCTGATAGAGGGCCATGAGACATAGACCTGAGTGCAACAATGGAGGCTCTAGACCCTTCCAGAGCTGAGATATCGAAATTCAAAATTTCTACCAGAAAAAAAACGACAGTGTTACCCCTTACGTTTTTTTTTTTTTTTTGGGCGAAAAATTAAGTATCCCCAATCTTCTCAAAACTCTGGATTCTGATAGAGGGCCATGAGACATAGACCTGAGTGCAACAATAGAGGCTCTAGACCCTTCCAGAGCTGAGATATCGAAATTCAAAATTTCGACCCAAAAAAAACGACAGTGTTACCCCTTACGGTTTTTTTTTTTGGGGCGAAAAATTAAGTATCCCCAATCTTCTCAAAACTCTGGATTCTGATAGAGGGCCATGAGACATAGACCTGAGTGCAACAATGGAGGCTCTAGACCCTTTCAGAGCTGAGATATCGAAATTAAAAATTTCTACCAGAAAAAAAAAACGACAGTGTTACCCCTTACGTTTTTTTTGGGGGGGCGAAAAATTAAGTATCCCCAATCTTCTCAAAACTCTGGATTCTGATAGAGGGCCATGAGACATAGACCTGAGTGCAACAATGGAGGCTCTAGACCCTTCCAGAGCTGAGATATCGAAATTCAAAATTTCGACCCAAAAAAAAACGACAGTGTTACCCCTTACGGTTTTTTTTTTTTTGGGCGAAAAATTAAGTATCCCCAATCTTCTCAAAACTCTGGATTCTGATAGAGGGCCATGAGACATAGACCTGAGTGCAACAATGGAGGCTCTAGACCCTTCCAGAGCTGAGATATCGAAATTCAAAATTTCTACCGGAAAAAAAAACGACATTGTAACCCCTTAGGTTTTTTTTTTTGGGCGAAAAATTAAGTATCCCCAATCTTCTCAAAACTCTGGATTCTGATAGAGGGCCATGAGACATAGACCTGAGTGCAACAATGGAGGCTCTAGACCCTTCCAGAGCTGAGATATCGAAATTCAAAATTTCGACCCGAAAAAAAAAACGACAGTGTTACCCCTTACGGTTTTTTTTTTGGGGCGAAAAATTAAGTATCCCCAATCTTCTCAAAACTCTGGATTCTGATAGAGGGCCATGAGACATAGACCTGAGTGCAACAATGGAGGCTCTAGACCCTTCCAGAGCTGAGATATCGAAATTCAAAATTTCTACCAGAAAAAAAAAACGACAGTGTTACCCCTTACGTTTTTTTTTTTTGGGGCGAAAAATTAAGTATCCCCAATCTTCTCAAAACTCTGGATTCTGATAGAGGGCCATGAGACATAGACCTGAGTGCAACAATGGAGGCTCTAGACCCTTCCAGAGCTGAGATATCGAAATTCAAAATTTCGACCCAAAAAAAAAACGACAGTGTTACCCCTTACGTTTTTTTTTGGGGGGGGGGCGAAAAATTAAGTATCCCCAATCTTCTCAAAACTATGGATTCTGATAGAGGGCCATGAGACATAGACCTGAGTGCAACAATGGAGGCTCTAGACCCTTCCAGAGCTAAGATATCGAAATTCAAAATTTCTACCAGAAAAAAAAAACGACAGTGTTACCCCTTACGTTTTTTTTTTTTTTTTTGGGCGAAAAATTAAGTATCCCCAATCTTCTCAAAACTCTGGATTCTGATAGAGGGCCACGAGACATAGACCTGAGTGCAACAATGGAGGCTCTAGACCCTTCCAGAGCTGATAATCGAAATTCAAAAATTCTACCAGAAAAAAAAAACGACAGTGTTACCCCTTACGTTTTTTTTTTTTGGGCGAAAAATTAATTATCCCCAATCTTCTCAAAACTCTGGATTCTGATAGAGGGCCATGAGACATAGACCTGAGTGCAACAATGGAGGCTCTAGACCCTTCCAGAGCTGAGATATCGAAATTCAAAATTTCGACCCAAAAAAAAAACGACAGTGTTACCCCTTACGGTTTTTTTTGGGGGGTGAAAAATTAAGTATCCCCAATCTTCTCAAAACTCTGGATTCTGATAGAGGGCCATGAGACATAGACCTGAGTGCAACAATGGAGGCTCTAGACCCTTCCAGAGCTGAGATATCGAAATTCAAAATTTCTACCAGAAAAAAAAACGACAGTGGTACCCCTTACGTTTTTTTTTTTTGCGCGAAAAATTAAGTATCCCCAATCTTCTCAAAACTCTGGATTCTGATAGAGGGCCATGAGACATAGACCTCAGTGCAACAATGGAGGCTCTAGACCCTTCCAGAGCTGAGATATAGAAATTCAAAATTACTACCAGGAAAAAAAAACGACAGTGTTACCCCTTACGTTTTTTTTTTTTGGGCGAAAAATTAAGTATCCCAATCTTCTCAAAACTCTGGATTCTGATAGAGGGCCATGAGACATAGACCTGAGTGCAACAATAGAGGCTCTAGACCCTTCCAGAGCTGAGATATCGAAATTCAAAATTTTGACCCAAAAAAAAACGACAGTGTTACCCCTTACGTTTTTTTTTTTGCGCGAAAAATTAAGTATCCCCAATCTTCTCAAAACTCTGGATTCTGATAGAGGGCCATGAGACATAGACCTGAGTGCAACAATGGAGGCTCTAGACCCTTCCAGAGCTGAGATATCGAAATTCAAAATTTCGACCCAAAAAAAAAACGACAGTGTTACCCCTTACGTTTTTTTTTTTTGGGCGAAAAATTAAGTATCCCCAATCTTCTCAAAACTCTGGATTCTGATAGAGGGCCATGAGACATAGACCTGAGTGCAACAATGGAGGCTCTAGACCCTTCCAGAGCTGAGATATCGAAATTCGAAATTTCGACCCAAAAAAAAAACGACAGTGTTACCTCTTACGTTTTTTTTGGGGGGGGGCGAAAAATTACGTATCCCCAATCTTCTCAAAACTCTGGATTTTGATAGAGGGCCATTAGACATATACCTGAGTGCAACAATGGAGGCTCTAGACCCTTCCAGAGCTAAGATATCGAAATTCAAAATTTCTACCAGAAAAAAAAAAACGACAGTGTTACCCCTTACGTTTTTTTTTTTTTTTTTGGGCGAAAAATTAAGTATCCCCAATCTTCTCAAAATTCTGGATTCTGATAGAGGGCCACGAGACATAGACCTGAGTGCAACAATGGAGGCTCTAGACCCTTCCAGAGCTGAGATATCGAAATTCAAAATTTCTACCAGAAAAAAAAAACGACAGTGTTACCCCTTACGTTTTTTTTTTGGGGCGAAAAATTAAGTATCCCCAATCTTCTCAAAACTCTGGATTCTGATAGAGGGCCATGAGACATAGACCTGAGTGCAACAATGGAGGCTCTAGACCCTTCCAGAGCTGAGATATCGAAATTCAAAATTTCGACCCAAAAAAAAAACGACAGTGTTACCCCTTACGTTTTTTTTGGGGGGGCGAAAAATTAAGTATCCCCAATCTTCTCAAAACTCTGGATTCTGATAGAGGGCCATGAGACATAGACCTGAGTGCAACAATGGAGGCTCTAGACCCTTCCAGAGCTGAGATATCGAAATTCAAAATTTCTACCAGAAAAAAAAACGACAGTGTTACCCCTTACGTTTTTTTTTTTTGGGCGAAAAATTAAGTATCCCCAATCTTTTCAAAACTCTGGATTCTGATAGAGGGCCATGAGACATAGACCTGAGTGCAACAATGGAGGCTCTAGACCCTTCCAGAGCTGAGATATCGAAATTCAAAATTTCTACCAGAAAAAAAAACGACAGTGTTACCCCTTACGTTTTTTTTTTTTGGGGTGAAAAATTAAGTATCCCCAATCTTCTCAAAACTCTGGATTCTGATAGAGGGCCATGAGACATAGACCTGAGTGCAACAATGGAGGCTCTAGACCCTTCCAGAGCTGAGATATCGAAATTCAAAATTTCTACCAGAAAAAAAACGACAGTGTTACCCCTTACGGTTTTTTTTGGGGGGCGAAAAATTAAGTATCCCCAATCTTCTCAAAACTCTGGATTCTGATAGAGGGCCATGAGACATAGACCTGAGTGCAACAATGGAGGCTCTAGACCCTTCCAGAGCTGAGATATCGAAATTCAAAATTTCTACCAGAAAAAAAAAACGACAGTGTTACCCCTTACGTTTTTTTTTTTTGGGCGAAAAATTAAGTATCCCCAATCTTTTCAAAACTCTGGATTCTGATAGAGGGCCATGAGACATAGACCTGAGTGCAACAATAGAGGCTCTAGACCCTTCCAGAGCTGAGATATCGAAATTCAAAATTTCGACCCAAAAAAAAAACGACAGTGTTACCCCTTACGTTTTTTTTTTTTTTTGGGCGAAAAATTAAGTATCCCCAATCTTCTCAAAACTCTGGATTCTGATAGAGGGCCATGAGACATAGACCTGAGTGCAACAATAGAGGCTCTAGACCCTTCCAGAGCTGAGATATCGAAATTCAAAATTTCGACCCAAAAAAAACGACAGTGTTACCCCTTACGGTTTTTTTTTTTGGGGCGAAAAATTAAGTATCCCCAATCTTCTCAAAACTCTGGATTCTGATAGAGGGCCATGAGACATAGACCTGAGTGCAACAATGGAGGCTCTAGACCCTTTCAGAGCTGAGATATCGAAATTAAAAATTTCTACCAGAAAAAAAAAACGACAGTGTTACCCCTTACGTTTTTTTTGGGGGGGCGAAAAATTAAGTATCCCCAATCTTCTCAAAACTCTGGATTCTGATAGAGGGCCATGAGACATAGACCTGAGTGCAACAATGGAGGCTCTAGACCCTTCCAGAGCTGAGATATCGAAATTCAAAATTTCGACCCAAAAAAAAACGACAGTGTTACCCCTTACGGTTTTTTTTTTTTTGGGCGAAAAATTAAGTATCCCCAATCTTCTCAAAACTCTGGATTCTGATAGAGGGCCATGAGACATAGACCTGAGTGCAACAATGGAGGCTCTAGACCCTTCCAGAGCTGAGATATCGAAATTCAAAATTTCTACCGGAAAAAAAAACGACATTGTAACCCCTTAGGTTTTTTTTTTTGGGCGAAAAATTAAGTATCCCCAATCTTCTCAAAACTCTGGATTCTGATAGAGGGCCATGAGACATAGACCTGAGTGCAACAATGGAGGCTCTAGACCCTTCCAGAGCTGAGATATCGAAATTCAAAATTTCGACCCGAAAAAAAAAACGACAGTGTTACCCCTTACGGTTTTTTTTTTGGGGCGAAAAATTAAGTATCCCCAATCTTCTCAAAACTCTGGATTCTGATAGAGGGCCATGAGACATAGACCTGAGTGCAACAATGGAGGCTCTAGACCCTTCCAGAGCTGAGATATCGAAATTCAAAATTTCTACCAGAAAAAAAAAACGACAGTGTTACCCCTTACGTTTTTTTTTTTTGGGGCGAAAAATTAAGTATCCCCAATCTTCTCAAAACTCTGGATTCTGATAGAGGGCCATGAGACATAGACCTGAGTGCAACAATGGAGGCTCTAGACCCTTCCAGAGCTGAGATATCGAAATTCAAAATTTCGACCCAAAAAAAAAACGACAGTGTTACCCCTTACGTTTTTTTTTGGGGGGGGGGCGAAAAATTAAGTATCCCCAATCTTCTCAAAACTATGGATTCTGATAGAGGGCCATGAGACATAGACCTGAGTGCAACAATGGAGGCTCTAGACCCTTCCAGAGCTAAGATATCGAAATTCAAAATTTCTACCAGAAAAAAAAAACGACAGTGTTACCCCTTACGTTTTTTTTTTTTTTTTGGGCGAAAAATTAAGTATCCCCAATCTTCTCAAAACTCTGGATTCTGATAGAGGGCCACGAGACATAGACCTGAGTGCAACAATGGAGGCTCTAGACCCTTCCAGAGCTGATAATCGAAATTCAAAAATTCTACCAGAAAAAAAAAACGACAGTGTTACCCCTTACGTTTTTTTTTTTTGGGCGAAAAATTAATTATCCCCAATCTTCTCAAAACTCTGGATTCTGATAGAGGGCCATGAGACATAGACCTGAGTGCAACAATGGAGGCTCTAGACCCTTCCAGAGCTGAGATATCGAAATTCAAAATTTCGACCCAAAAAAAAAACGACAGTGTTACCCCTTACGGTTTTTTTTGGGGGGTGAAAAATTAAGTATCCCCAATCTTCTCAAAACTCTGGATTCTGATAGAGGGCCATGAGACATAGACCTGAGTGCAACAATGGAGGCTCTAGACCCTTCCAGAGCTGAGATATCGAAATTCAAAATTTCTACCAGAAAAAAAAACGACAGTGGTACCCCTTACGTTTTTTTTTTTTGCGCGAAAAATTAAGTATCCCCAATCTTCTCAAAACTCTGGATTCTGATAGAGGGCCATGAGACATAGACCTCAGTGCAACAATGGAGGCTCTAGACCCTTCCAGAGCTGAGATATAGAAATTCAAAATTACTACCAGGAAAAAAAAACGACAGTGTTACCCCTTACGTTTTTTTTTTTTGGGCGAAAAATTAAGTATCCCAATCTTCTCAAAACTCTGGATTCTGATAGAGGGCCATGAGACATAGACCTGAGTGCAACAATAGAGGCTCTAGACCCTTCCAGAGCTGAGATATCGAAATTCAAAATTTTGACCCAAAAAAAAACGACAGTGTTACCCCTTACGTTTTTTTTTTTGCGCGAAAAATTAAGTATCCCCAATCTTCTCAAAACTCTGGATTCTGATAGAGGGCCATGAGACATAGACCTGAGTGCAACAATGGAGGCTCTAGACCCTTCCAGAGCTGAGATATCGAAATTCAAAATTTCGACCCAAAAAAAAAACGACAGTGTTACCCCTTACGTTTTTTTTTTTTGGGCGAAAAATTAAGTATCCCCAATCTTCTCAAAACTCTGGATTCTGATAGAGGGCCATGAGACATAGACCTGAGTGCAACAATGGAGGCTCTAGACCCTTCCAGAGCTGAGATATCGAAATTCGAAATTTCGACCCAAAAAAAAAACGACAGTGTTACCTCTTACGTTTTTTTTGGGGGGGGGCGAAAAATTACGTATCCCCAATCTTCTCAAAACTCTGGATTTTGATAGAGGGCCATTAGACATATACCTGAGTGCAACAATGGAGGCTCTAGACCCTTCCAGAGCTAAGATATCGAAATTCAAAATTTCTACCAGAAAAAAAAAAACGACAGTGTTACCCCTTACGTTTTTTTTTTTTTTTTGGGCGAAAAATTAAGTATCCCCAATCTTCTCAAAATTCTGGATTCTGATAGAGGGCCACGAGACATAGACCTGAGTGCAACAATGGAGGCTCTAGACCCTTCCAGAGCTGAGATATCGAAATTCAAAATTTCTACCAGAAAAAAAAAACGACAGTGTTACCCCTTACGTTTTTTTTTTGGGGCGAAAAATTAAGTATCCCCAATCTTCTCAAAACTCTGGATTCTGATAGAGGGCCATGAGACATAGACCTGAGTGCAACAATGGAGGCTCTAGACCCTTCCAGAGCTGAGATATCGAAATTCAAAATTTCGACCCAAAAAAAAAACGACAGTGTTACCCCTTACGTTTTTTTTGGGGGGGCGAAAAATTAAGTATCCCCAATCTTCTCAAAACTCTGGATTCTGATAGAGGGCCATGAGACATAGACCTGAGTGCAACAATGGAGGCTCTAGACCCTTCCAGAGCTGAGATATCGAAATTCAAAATTTCTACCAGAAAAAAAAACGACAGTGTTACCCCTTACGTTTTTTTTTTTTGGGCGAAAAATTAAGTATCCCCAATCTTTTCAAAACTCTGGATTCTGATAGAGGGCCATGAGACATAGACCTGAGTGCAACAATGGAGGCTCTAGACCCTTCCAGAGCTGAGATATCGAAATTCAAAATTTCTACCAGAAAAAAAAACGACAGTGTTACCCCTTACGTTTTTTTTTTTTGGGGTGAAAAATTAAGTATCCCCAATCTTCTCAAAACTCTGGATTCTGATAGAGGGCCATGAGACATAGACCTGAGTGCAACAATGGAGGCTCTAGACCCTTCCAGAGCTGAGATATCGAAATTCAAAATTTCTACCAGAAAAAAAACGACAGTGTTACCCCTTACGGTTTTTTTTGGGGGGCGAAAAATTAAGTATCCCCAATCTTCTCAAAACTCTGGATTCTGATAGAGGGCCATGAGACATAGACCTGAGTGCAACAATGGAGGCTCTAGACCCTTCCAGAGCTGAGATATCGAAATTCAAAATTTCTACCAGAAAAAAAAAACGACAGTGTTACCCCTTACGTTTTTTTTTTTGGGCGAAAAATTAAGTATCCCCAATCTTTTCAAAACTCTGGATTCTGATAGAGGGCCATGAGACATAGACCTGAGTGCAACAATAGAGGCTCTAGACCCTTCCAGAGCTGAGATATCGAAATTCAAAATTTCGACCCAAAAAAAAAACGACAGTGTTACCCCTTACGTTTTTTTTGGGGGGCGAAAAATTAAGTATCCCCAATCTTCTCAAAACTCTGGATTCTGATAGAGGGCCATGAGACATAGACCTGAGTGCAACAATGGAGGCTCTAGACCCTTCCAGAGCTAAGATATCGAAATTCAAAATTTCTACCAGAAAAAAAAACGACAGTGTTACCCCTTACGTTTTTTTTTTTTTGGGCGAAAAATTAAGTATCCCCAATCTTCTCAAAACTCTGGATTCTGATAGAGGGCCATGAGACATAGACCCGAGTGCAACAATGGAGGCTCTAGACCCTTCCAGAGCTGAGATATCGAAATTCAAAATTTCTACCAGAAAAAAAACGACAGTGTTACCCCTTACGTTTTTTTTTTTTTTGGGTGAAAAATTAAGTATCCCCAATCTTCTCAAAACTCTGGATTCTGATAGAGGGCCATGAGACATAGACCTGAGTGCAACAATGGAGGCTCTAGACCCTTCCAGAGCTGAGATATCGAAATTCAAAATTTCTACCAGAAAAAAAAACGACAGTGTTACCCCTTACGTTTTTTTTTTGGGGGGCGAAAAATTAAGTATCCCCAATCTTCTCAAAACTCTGGATTCTGATAGAGGGCCATGAGACATAGACCTGAGTGCAACAATGGAGGCTCTAGACCCTTCCAGAGCTGAGATATCGAAATTCAAAATTTCGACCCAAAAAAAAACGACAGTGTTACCCCTTACGTTTTTTTTTTGGGGGGGCGAAAAATTAAGTATCCCGAATCTTCTCAAAACTCTGGATTCTTATAGAGGGCCATGAGACATAGACCTGAGTGCAACAATGGAGGCTCTAGACCCTTCCAGAGCTGAGATATCAAATTCAAAATTTCGACCGCAAAAAAAACAACAGTGTTACCCCTTACGTTTTTTTTTTTTGGGGCGAAAAATTAAGTATCCCCAATCTTCTCAAAACTCTGGATTCTGATAGAGGGCCATGAGACATAGACCTGAGTGCAACAATGGAGGCTCTAGACCCTTCCAGAGCTGAGATATCGAAATTCAAAATTTCGACCCAAAAAAAACGACAGTGTTACCCCTTACGTTTTTTTTTTTTTTGGGCGAAAAATTAAGTATCCCCAATCTTCTCAAAACTCTGGATTCTGATAGAGGGCCATGAGACATAGACCTGAGTGCAACAATGGAGGCTCTAGACCCTTCCAGAGCTGAGATATCGAAATTCAAAATTTCAAACCCCCAAAAAAACGACAGTGTTACCCCTTACGTTTTTGTTTTTTTTTGGGGGCGAAAAATTAAGTATCCCCAATCTTCTCAAAACTCTGGATTCTGATAGAGGGCCATGAGACATAGACCTGAGTGCAACAATAGAGGCTCTAGACCCTTCCAGAGCTGAGATATCGAAATTCAAAATTTCGACCCAAAAAAAAACGACAGTGTTACCCCTTACGTTTTTTTTGGGGGGGCGAAAAATTAAGTATCCCCAATCTTCTCAAAACTCTGGATTCTGATAGAGGGCCATGAGACATAGACCTGAGTGCAACAATGTAGGCTCTAGACCCTTCCAGAGCTGAGATATCGAAATTCAAAATTTCTACCAGAAAAAAAAACGACAGTGTTACCCCTTACGTTTTTTTTTTTGGGCGAAAAATTAAGTATCCCCAATCTTCTCAAAACTCTGGATTCTGATAGAGGGCCATGAGACATAGACCTGAGTGCAACAATGGAGGCTCTAGACCCTTCCAGAGCTGAGATATCGAAATTCAAAATTTCGACCCAAAAAAAAACGACAGTGTTACCCCTTACGTTTTTTTTTTTTGGGCGAAAAATTAAGTATCCCCAATCTTCTCAAAACTCTG
This sequence comes from Pimephales promelas, assembly GCF_988280905.1. Classification (NCBI taxonomy): domain Eukaryota; kingdom Metazoa; phylum Chordata; class Actinopteri; order Cypriniformes; family Leuciscidae; genus Pimephales; species Pimephales promelas. The sequence continues at coordinate 15,015,717 of NC_142773.1, forward strand.
GATTCTGATAGAGGGCCATGAGACATAGACCTGAATGCAACAATGGAGGCTCTAGACCCTTCCAGAGCTGAGATATCGAAATTCAAAATTTCTACCGGAAAAAAAAACGACATTGTAACCCCTTACGTTTTTTTTTTTGGGCGAAAAATTAAGTATCCCCAATCTTCTCAAAACTCTGGATTCTGATAGAGGGCCATGAGACATAGACCTGAGTGCAACAATGGAGGCTCTAGACCCTTCCAGAGCTGAGATATCGAAATTCAAAATTTCGACCCGAAAAAAAAAACGACAGTGTTACCCCTTACGTTTTTTTTTTTTGGGCGAAAAATTAAGTATCCCCAATCTTCTCAAAACTCTGGATTCTGATAGAGGGCCATGAGACATAGACCTGAGTGCAACAATGGAGGCTCTAGACCCTTCCAGAGCTAAGATATCGAAATTCAAAATTTCTACCAGAAAAAAAAAAACGACAGTGTTACCCCTTACGTTTTTTTTTTTTTGGGCGAAAAATTAAGTATCCCCAATCTTCTCAAAACTCTGGATTCTGATAGAGGGCCACGAGACATAGACCTGAGTGCAACAATGGAGGCTCTAGACCCTTCCAGAGCTGAGATATCGAAATTCAAAAATTCTACCAGAAAAAAAAACGACAGTGTTACCCCTTACGTTTTTTTTTTTGGGCGAAAAATTAAGTATCCCCAATCTTCTCAAAACTCTGGATTCTGATAGAGGGCCATGAGACATAGACCTGAGTGCAACAATGGAGGCTCTAGACCCTTCCAGAGCTGAGATATCGAAATTCAAAATTTCTACCAGAAAAAAAAACGACAGTGTTACCCCTTACGTTTTTTTTTTTGGGCGAAAAATTAAGTATCCCCAATCTTTTCAAAACTCTGGATTCTGATAGAGGGCCATGAGACATAGACCTGAGTGCAACAATGGAGGCTCTAGACCCTTCCAGAGCTGAGATATCGAAATTCAAAATTTCTACCAGAAAAAAAACCCGACAGTGTTACCCCTTACGTTTTTTTTTTTTGGGGCGAAAAATTAAGTATCCCCAATCTTCTCAAAACTCTGGATTCTGATAGAGGGCCATGAGACATAGACCTGAGTGCAACAATGGAGGCTCTAGACCCTTCCAGAGCTGAGATATCGAAATTCAAAATTTCTACCAGAAAAAAAACGACAGTGTTACCCCTTACGTTTTTTTGGGGGGGCGAAAAATTAAGTATCCCCAATCTTCTCAAAACTCTGGATTCTGATAGAGGGCCATGAGACATGGACCTGAGTGCAACAATGGAGGCTTTAGACCCTTCCAGAGCTGAGATATCGAAATTCAAAATTTCTACCAGAAAAAAAAAACGACAGTGTTACCCCTTACGTTTTTTTTTTTTTTTGGGGCGAAAAATTAAGTATCCCCAATCTTCTCAAAACTCTGGATTCTGATAGAGGGCCATGAGACATAGACCTGCGTGCAACAATGGAGGCTCTAGACCCTTCCAGAGCTGAGATATCGAAATTCAAAATTTCTATCAGAAAAAAAAACGACAGTGTTACCCCTTACGTTTTTTTTTTTTTTGGGCGAAAAATTAAGTATCCCCAATCTTCTCAAAACTCTGGATTCTGATAGAGGGCCATGAGACATAGACCTGAGTGCAACAATAGAGGCTCTAGACCCTTCCAGAGCTGAGATATCAAAATTCAAAATTTCGACCCAAAAAAAAACGAAAGTGTTACCCCTTACGGTTTTTTTTTTTTTGGGGGCGAAAAATTAAGTATCCCCAATCTTCTCAAAACTCTGGATTCTGATAGAGGGCCATGAGACATAGACCTGAGTGCAACAATGGAGGATCTAGACCCTTCCAGAGCTGAGATATCGAAATTCAAAATTTCTACCTGAAAAAAAAAACGACAGTGTTACCCCTTACGTTTTTTTTTTGGGGGGGGCGAAAAATTAAGTATCCCCAATCTTCTCAAAACTCTGGATTTTGATAGAGGGCCATGAGACATAGACCTGAGTGCAACAATGGAGGCTCTAGACCCTTCCAGAGCTGAGATATCGAAATTCTAAATTTCTACCAGAAAAAAAACGACAGTGTTACCCCTTGCGTTTTTTTTTTTTTGGGCGAAAAATTAAGTATCCCCAATCTTCTCAAAACTCTGGATTCTGATAGAGGGCCATGAGACATAGACCTGAGTGCAACAATGGAGGCTCTAGACCCTTCCAGAGCTGAGATATCTAAATTCAAAATTTCTACCAGAAAAAAAACGACAGTGTTACCCCTTTACGTTTTTTTTTTTTTGGGCGAAAAATTAAGTATCCCCAATCTTCTCAAAACTCTGGATTCTGATAGAGGGCCATGAGACATAGACCTGAGTGCAACAATGGAGGCTCTAGACCCTTCCAGAGCTGAGACATCGAAATTCAAAATTTCTACCAGAAAAAAAACGACAGTGTTACCCCTTACGTTTTTTTTTTTTGGGCGAAAAATTAAGTATCCCCAATCTTCTCAAAACTCTGGATTCTGGTAGAGGGCCATGAGACATAGACCTGAATGCAACAATGGAGGCTCTAGACCCTTCCAGAGCTGAGATATCGAAATTCTAAATTTCGACCCCAAAAAAAAAAACGACAGTGTTACCCCTTACGTTTTTTTTGGGGGGGCGAAAAATTAAGTATCCCCAATCTTCTCAAAACTCTGGATTCTGATAGAGGGCCATGAGACATAGACCTGAGTGCAACAATGGAGGCTCTAGACCCTTCCAGAGCTGAGATATCGAAATTCAAAATTTCTACCAGAAAAAAAAACGAAAGTGTTACCCCTTACGTTTTTTTTTTTTTTTTGGGCGAAAAATTAAGTATCCCCAATCTTCTCAAAACTCTGGATTCTGATAGAGGGCCATGAGACATAGACCTGAGTGCAACAATAGAGGCTCTAGACCCTTCCAGAGCTGAGATATCGAAATTCAAAATTTCGACCCCCAAAAAAAACGACAGTGTTACCCCTTACGTTTTTTTTTGGGGGGCGAAAAATTAAGTATCCCCAATCTTCTCAAAACTCTGGATTCTGATAGAGGGCCATGAGACATAGACCTGAGTGCAACAATGGAGGCTCTAGACCCTTCCAGAGCTGAGATATCGAAATTCAAAATTTCGACCCAAAAAAAAACGACAGTGTTACCCAATACTTTTTTTTTTTGGGGCGAAAAATTAAGTATCCCCAATCTTCTCAAAACTCTGGATTCTGATAGAGGGCCATGAGACATAGACCTGAGTGCAACAATGGAGGCTCTAGACCCTTCCAGAGCTGAGATATCGAAATTCTAAATTTCTACCAGAAAAAAAAACGACAGTGTTACCCCTTGCGTTTTTTTTTTTTGGGCGAAAAATTAAGTATCCCCAATCTTCTCAAAACTCTGGATTCTGATAGAGGGCCATGAGACATAGACCTGAGTGCAACAATGGAGGCTCTAGACCCTTCCAGAGCTGAGATATCGAAATTCAAAATTTCTATCAGAAAAAAAAACGACAGTGTTACCCCTTACGTTTTTTTTTTTTTGGGCGAAAAATTAAGTATCCCCAATCTTCTCAAAACTCTGGATTCTGATAGAGGGCCATGAGACATAGACCTGAGTGCAACAATAGAGGCTCTAGACCCTTCCAGAGCTGAGATATCAAAATTCAAAATTTCGACCCAAAAAAAAACGAAAGTGTTACCCCTTACGGTTTTTTTTTTTTTGGGGGCGAAAAATTAAGTATCCCCAATCTTCTCAAAACTCTGGATTCTGATAGAGGGCCATGAGACATAGACCTGAGTGCAACAATGGAGGATCTAGACCCTTCCAGAGCTGAGATATCGAAATTCAAAATTTCTACCTGAAAAAAAAACGACAGTGTTACCCCTTACGTTTTTTTTGGGGGGGGGCGAAAAATTAAGTATCCCCAATCTTCTCAAAACTCTGGATTTTGATAGAGGGCCATGAGACATAGACCTGAGTGCAACAATGGAGGCTCTAGACCCTTCCAGAGCTGAGATATCGAAATTCTAAATTTCTACCAGAAAAAAAAACGACAGTGTTACCCCTTGCGTTTTTTTTTTTTTTGGGCGAAAAATTAAGTATCCCCAATCTTCTCAAAACTCTGGATTCTGATAGAGGGCCATGAGACATAGACCTGAGTGCAACAATGGAGGCTCTAGACCCTTCCAGAGCTGAGATATCTAAATTCAAAATTTCTACCAGAAAAAAAACGACAGTGTTACCCCTTTACGTTTTTTTTTTTTTTGGGCGAAAAATTAAGTATCCCCAATCTTCTCAAAACTCTGGATTCTGATAGAGGGCCATGAGACATAGACCTGAATGCAACAATGGAGGATCTAGACCCTTCCAGAGCTGAGACATCGAAATTCAAAATTTCTACCAGAAAAAAAACGACAGTGTTACCCCTTACATTTTTTTTTTTGGGCGAAAAATTAAGTATCCCCAATCTTCTCAAAACTCTGGATTCTGGTAGAGGGCCATGAGACATAGACCTGAGTGCAACAATGGAGGCTCTAGACCCTTCCAGAGCTGAGACATCGAAATTCAAAATTTCTACCAGAAAAAAAACGACAGTGTTACCCCTTACGTTTTTTTTTTTTGGGCGAAAAATTAAGTATCCCCAATCTTCTCAAAACTCTGGATTCTGATAGAGGGCCATGAGACATAGACCTGAATGCAACAATGGAGGCTCTAGACCCTTCCAGAGCTGAGATATCGAAATTCTAAATTTCGACCCCAAAAAAAAAACGACAGTGTTACCCCTTACGTTTTTTTTGGGGGGGCGAAAAATTAAGTATCCCCAATCTTCTCAAAACTCTGGATTCTGATAGAGGGCCATGAGACATAGACCTGAGTGCAACAATGGAGGCTCTAGACCCTTCCAGAGCTGAGATATCGAAATTCAAAATTTCGACCCAAAAAAAAACGACAGTGTTACCCCTTATGTTTTTTTTTTTGGGCGAAAAATTAAGTATCCCCAATCTTCTCAAAACTCTGGATTCTGATAGAGGGCCATGAGACATAGACCTGAGTGCAACAATGGAGGCTCTAGACCCTTCCAGAGCTGAGATATCGAAATTCAAAATTTCTATCAGAAAAAAAAATGACAGTGTTACCCCTTACGTTTTTTTTTTTTTTTTTGGGCGAAAAATTAAGTATCCCCAATCTTCTCAAAACTCTGGATTCTGATAGAGGGCCATGAGACATAGACCTGAGTGCAACAATAGAGGCTCTAGACCCTTCCAGAGCTGAGATATCGAAATTCAAAATTTCGACCCAAAAAAAAACGACAGTGTTACCCCTTACGTTTTTTTTGGGGGGCGAAAAATTAAGTATCCCCAATCTTCTCAAAACTCTGGATTCTGATAGAGGGCCATGAGACATAGACCTGAGTGCAACAATGGAGGCTCTAGACCCTTCCAGAGCTGAGATATCGAAATTCAAAATTTCGACCCAAAAAAAAACGACAGTGTTACCCAATACTTTTTTTTTTTTGGGGCGAAAAATTAAGTATCCCCAATTTTCTCAAAACTCTGGATTCTGATAGAGGGCCATGAGACATAGACCTGAGTGCAACAATGGAGGCTCTAGACCCTTCCAGAGCTGAGATATCGAAATTCAAAATTTCTATCAGAAAAAAAAACGACAGTGTTACCCCTTACGTTTTTTTTTTTTGGGCGAAAAATTAAGTATCCCCAATCTTCTCAAAACTCTGGATTCTGATAGAGGGCCATGAGACATAGACCTGAGTGCAACAATAGAGGCTCTAGACCCTTCCAGAGCTGAGATATCAAAATTCAAAATTTCGACCCAAAAAAAAACGAAAGTGTTACCCCTTACGGTTTTTTTTTTTGGGGGGCGAAAAATTAAGTATCCCCAATCTTCTCAAAACTCTGGATTCTGATAGAGGGCCATGAGACATAGACCTGAGTGCAACAATGGAGGATCTAGACCCTTCCAGAGCTGAGATATCGAAATTCAAAATTTCTACCAGAAAAAAAAACGACAGTGTTACCCCTTACGTTTTTTTTTGGGGGGGCGAAAAATTAAGTATCCCCAATCTTCTCAAAACTCTGGATTTTGATAGAGGGCCATGAGACATAGACCTGAGTGCAACAATGGAGGCTCTAGACCCTTCCAGAGCTGAGATATCGAAATTCTAAATTTCTACCAGAAAAAAAAACGACAGTGTTACCCCTTGCGTTTTTTTTTTTTGGGCGAAAAATTAAGTATCCCCAATCTTCTCAAAACTCTGGATTCTGATAGAGGGCCATGAGACATAGACCTGAGTGCAACAATGGAGGCTCTAGACCCTTCCAGAGCTGAGATATCTAAATTCAAAATTTCTACCAGAAAAAAAACGACAGTGTTACCCCTTTACGTTTTTTTTTTTTTTGGGCGAAAAATTAAGTATCCCCAATCTTCTCAAAACTCTGGATTCTGATAGAGGGCCATGAGACATAGACCTGAGTGCAACAATGGAGGCTCTAGACCCTTCCAGAGCTGAGACATCGAAATTCAAAATTTCTACCAGAAAAAAAACGACAGTGTTACCCCTTACGTTTTTTTTTTTTGGGCGAAAAATTAAGTATCCCCAATCTTCTCAAAACTCTGGATTCTGGTAGAGGGCCATGAGACATAGACCTGAATGCAACAATGGAGGCTCTAGACCCTTCCAGAGCTGAGATATCGAAATTCTAAATTTCGACCCCCAAAAAAAAACGACAGTGTTACCCCTTACGTTTTTTTTGGGGGGGCGAAAAATTAAGTATCCCCAATCTTCTCAAAACTCTGGATTCTGATAGAGGGCCATGAGACATAGACCTGAGTGCAACAATGGAGGCTCTAGACCCTTCCAGAGCTGAGATATATCGAAATTCAAAATTTCGACCCAAAAAAAAAACGACAGTGTTACCCCTTATGTTTTTTTTTTTGGGCGAAAAATTAAGTATCCCCAATCTTCTCAAAACTCTGGATTCTGATAGAGGGCCATGAGACATAGACCTGAGTGCAACAATGGAGGCTCTAGACCCTTCCAGAGCTGAGATATCGAAATTCAAAATTTCTATCAGAAAAAAAAATGACAGTGTTACCCCTTACGTTTTTTTTTTTTTTTTTTGGGCGAAAAATTAAGTATCCCCAATCTTCTCAAAACTCTGGATTCTGATAGAGGGCCATGAGACATAGACCTGAGTGCAACAATGGAGGCTCTAGACCCTTCCAGAGCTGAGATATCGAAATTCAAAATTTCGACCCAAAAAAAAAACGACAGTGTTACCCCTTACGTTTTTTTTTTGGGGGCGAAAAATTAAGTATCCCCAATCTTCTCAAAACTCTGGATTCTGATAGAGGGCCATGAGACATAGACCTGAGTGCAACAATGGAGGCTCTAGACCCTTCCAGAGCTGAGATATCGAAATTCAAAATTTTGACCAAAAAAAAAACGACAGTGTTACCCAATACTTTTTTTTTTTGGGGCGAAAAATTAAGTATCCCCAATTTTCTCAAAACTCTGGATTCTGATAGAGGGCCATGAGACATAGACCTGAGTGCAACAATGGAGGCTCTAGACCCTTCCAGAGCTGAGATATCGAAATTCAAAATTTCTATCAGAAAAAAAAACGACAGTGTTACCCCTTACGTTTTTTTTTTTTTTGGGCGAAAAATTAAGTATCCCCAATCTTCTCAAAACTCTGGATTCTGATAGAGGGCCATGAGACATAGACCTGAGTGCAACAATAGAGGCTCTAGACCCTTCCAGAGCTGAGATATCAAAATTCAAAATTTCGACCCAAAAAAAAACGAAAGTGTTACCCCTTACGGTTTTTTTTTTTGGGGGGCGAAAAATTAAGTATCCCCAATCTTCTCAAAACTCTGGATTCTGATAGAGGGCCATGAGACATAGACCTGAGTGCAACAATGGAGGATCTAGACCCTTCCAGAGCTGAGATATCGAAATTCAAAATTTCTACCAGAAAAAAAAACGACAGTGTTACCCCTTACGTTTTTTTTTGCGGGGGCGAAAAATTAAGTATCCCCAATCTTCTCAAAACTCTGGATTTTGATAGAGGGCCATGAGACATAGACCTGAGTGCAACAATGGAGGCTCTAGACCCTTCCAGAGCTGAGATATCGAAATTCTAAATTTCTACCAGAAAAAAAAACGACAGTGTTACCCCTTGCGTTTTTTTTTTTTGGGCGAAAAATTAAGTATCCCCAATCTTCTCAAAACTCTGGATTCTGATAGAGGGCCATGAGACATAGACCTGAGTGCAACAATGGAGGCTCTAGACCCTTCCAGAGCTGAGATATCTAAATTCAAAATTTCTACCAGAAAAAAAACGACAGTGTTACCCCTTTACGTTTTTTTTTTTTTGGGCGAAAAATTAAGTATCCCCAATCTTCTCAAAACTCTGGATTCTGATAGAGGGCCATGAGACATAGACCTGAGTGCAACAATGGAGGCTCTAGACCCTTCCAGAGCTGAGACATCGAAATTCAAAATTTCTACCAGAAAAAAAACGACAGTGTTACCCCTTACGTTTTTTTTTTTTGGGCGAAAAATTAAGTATCCCCAATCTTCTCAAAACTCTGGATTCTGGTAGAGGGCCATGAGACATAGACCTGAATGCAACAATGGAGGCTCTAGACCCTTCCAGAGCTGAGATATCGAAATTCTAAATTTCGACCCCAAAAAAAAAAACGACAGTGTTACCCCTTACGTTTTTTTTGGGGGGGCGAAAAATTAAGTATCCCCAATCTTCTCAAAACTCTGGATTCTGATAGAGGGCCATGAGACATAGACCTGAGTGCAACAATGGAGGCTCTAGACCCTTCCAGAGCTGAGATATCGAAGTTCAAAATTTCGACCCAAAAAAAAACGACAGTGTTACCCCTTATGTTTTTTTTTTTTTGGGCGAAAAATTAAGTATCCCCAATCTTCTCAAAACTCTGGATTCTGATAGAGGGCCATGAGACATAGACCTGAGTGCAACAATGGAGGCTCTAGACCCTTCCAGAGCTGAGATATCGAAATTCAAAATTTCTATCAGAAAAAAAAATGACAGTGTTACCCCTTACGTTTTTTTTTTTTTTTGGGCGAAAAATTAAGTATCCCCAATCTTCTCAAAACTCTGGATTCTGATAGAGGGCCATGAGACATAGACCTGAGTGCAACAATAGAGGCTCTAGACCCTTCCAGAGCTGAGATATCGAAATTCAAAATTTCGACCCAAAAAAAAACGACAGTGTTACCCCTTACGTTTTTTTTTGGGGGCGAAAAATTAAGTATCCCCAATCTTCTCAAAACTCTGGATTCTGATAGAGGGCCATGAGACATAGACCCGAGTGCAACAATGGAGGCTCTAGACCCTTCCAGAGCTGAGATATCGAAATTCAAAATTTCTACCAGAAAAAAAAACGACAGTGTTACCCCTTACGTTTTTTTTTTTTGGGCGAAAAATTAAGTATCCCCAATCTTCTCAAAACTCTGGATTCTGATAGAGGGCCATGAGACATAGACCCGAGTGCAACAATGGAGGCTCTAGACCCTTCCAGAGCTGAGATATCGAAATTCAAAATTTCTACCAGAAAAAAAAACGACAGTGTTACCCCTTACGTTTTTTTTTTTTGGGTGAAAAATTAAGTATCCCCAATCTTCTCAAAACTCTGGATTCTGATAGAGGGCCATGAGACATAGACCTGAGTGCAACAATGGAGGCTCTAGACCCTTCCAGAGCTGAGATATCGAAATTCAAAATTTCTACCAGAAAAAAAAACGACAGTGTTACCCCTTACGTTTTTTTTTTTTGGGGGGCGAAAAATTAAGTATCCCCAATCTTCTCAAAACTCTGGATTCTGATAGAGGGCCATGAGACATAGACCTGAGTGCAACAATGGAGGCTCTAGACCCTTCCAGAGCTGAGATATCGAAATTCAAAATTTCGACCCAAAAAAAAAAACGACAGTGTTACCCCTTACGTTTTTTTTTGGGGGGGCGAAAAATTAAGTATCCCCAATCTTCTCAAAACTCTGGATTCTTATAGAGGGCCATGAGACATAGACCTGAGTGCAACAATGGAGGCTCTAGACCCTTCCAGAGCTGAGATATCAAATTCAAAATTTCGACCCCAAAAAAAACAACAGTGTTACCCCTTACGTTTTTTTTTTTGGGGGGCGAAAAATTAAGTATCCCCAATCTTCTCAAAACTCTGGATTCTGATAGAGGGCCATGAGACATAGACCTGAGTGCAACAATGGAGGCTCTAGACCCTTCCAGAGCTGAGATATCGAAATTCAAAATTTCGACCCAAAAAAAACGACAGTGTTACCCCTTACGTTTTGTTTTTTTTGGGGCGAAAAATTAAGTATCCCCAATCTTCTCAAAAAAATCTGGATTCTGATAGAGGGCCATGAGACATAGACCTGAGTGCAACAATGGAGGCTCTAGACCCTTCCAGAGCTGAGATATCGAAATTCAAAATTTCGACCCCAAAAAAAACGACAGTGTTACCCCTTACGTTTTTTTTTTTTTTTGGGGGGCGAAAAATTAAGTATCCCCAATCTTCTCAAAACTCTGGATTCTGATAGAGGGCCATGAGACATAGACCTGAGTGCAACAATAGAGGCTCTAGACCCTTCCAGAGCTGAGATATCGAAATTCAAAATTTCGACCCAAAAAAAAACGACAGTGTTACCCCTTACGTTTTTTTTGGGGGGGCGAAAAATTAAGTATCCCCAATCTTCTCAAAACTCTGGATTCTGATAGAGGGCCATGAGACATAGACCTGAGTGCAACAATGTAGGCTCTAGACCCTTCCAGAGCTGAGATATCGAAATTCAAAATTTCTACCAGAAAAAAAAAACGACAGTGTTACCCCTTACGTTTTTTTTTTTTGGGCGAAAAATTAAGTATCCCCAATCTTCTCAAAACTCTGGATTCTGATAGAGGGCCATGAGACATAGACCTGAGTGCAACAATGGAGGCTCTAGACCCTTCCAGAGCTGAGATATCTAAATTCAAAATTTCTACCAGAAAAAAAAACGACAGTGTTACCCCTTTACGTTTTTTTTTTTTGGGCGAAAAATTAAGTATCCACAATCTTTTCAAAACTCTGGATTCTGATAGAGGGCCATGAGACATAGACCTGAGTGCAACAATGGAGGCTCTAGACCCTTCCAGAGCTGAGACATCGAAATTCAAAATTTCTACCAGAAAAAAAACGACAGTGTTACCCCTTACATTTTTTTTTTTTTTGGGCGAAAAATTAAGTATCCCCAATCTTCTCAAAACTCTGGATTCTGATAGAGGGCCATGAGACATAGACCTGAATGCAACAATGGAGGCTCTAGACCCTTCCAGAGCTGAGATATCGAAATTCAAAATTTCGACCCAAAAAAAAAAAACGACAGTGTTACCCCTTACGTTTTTTTTTTGGGGGGGCGAAAAATTAAGTATCCCCAATCTTCTCAAAACTCTGGATTCTGATAGAGGGCCATGAGACATAGACCTGAGTGCAACAATGGAGGCTCTAGACCCTTCCAGAGCTAAGATATCGAAATTCAAAATTTCTACCAGAAAAAAAAACGACAGTGTTACCCCTTACGTTTTTTTTTTTTTGGGGCGAAAAATTAAGTATCCCCAATCTTCTCAAAACTCTGGATTCTGATAGAGGGCCATGAGACATAGACCTGAGTGCAACAATGGAGGCTCTAGACCCTTCCAGAGCTAAGATATCAAAATTCAAAATTTCTACCAGAAAAAAAAAAACGACAGTGTTACCCCTTACGTTTTTGTTTTTTTTGGGCGAAAAATTAAGTATCCCCAATCTTCTCAAAACTCTGGATTCTGATAGAGGGCCATGAGACATAGACCCGAGTGCAACAATGGAGGCTCTAGACCCTTCCAGAGCTGAGATATCGAAATTCAAAATTTCTACCAGAAAAAAAAAAGACAGTGTTACCCCTTACGGTTTTTTTTTTTTTGGGTGAAAAATTAAGTATCCCCAATCTTCTCAAAACTCTGGATTCTGATAGAGGGCCATGAGACATAGACCTGAGTGCAACAATGGAGGCTCTAGACCCTTCCAGAGCTGAGATATCGAAATTCTAAATTTCGACCAGAAAAAAAAACGACAGTGTTACCCCTTACGTTTTTTTTTTTGGGGGGGCGAAAATTTAAGTATCCCCAATCTTCTCAAAACTCTGGATTCTGATAGAGGGCCATGAGACATAGACCTGAGTGCAACAATGGAGGCTCTAGACCCTTCCAGAGCTGAGATATCGAAATTCAAAATTTCTACCAGAAAAAAAAACGACAGTGTTACCCCTTACGTTTTGTTTTTTTTTGGGCGAAAAATTAAGTATCCCCAATCTTCTCAAAACTCTGGATTCTGATAGAGGGCCATGAGACATAGACCTGAGTGCAACAATAGAGGCTCTAGACCCTTCCAGAGCTGAGATATCGAAATTCAAAATTTCGACCCCAAAAAAAAAACGACAGTGTTACCCCTTACGTTTTTTTTGGGGGGGCGAAAAATTAAGTATCCCCAATCTTCTCAAAACTCTGGATTCTGATAGAGGGCCATGAGACATAGACCTGAGTGCAACAATGGAGGCTCTAGACCCTTCCAGAGCTAAGATATCGAAATTCAAAATTTCTACCAGAAAAAAAAACGACAGTGTTACCCCTTACGTTTTTTTTTTTTGGGGCGAAAAATTAAGTATCCCCAATCTTCTCAAAACTCTGGATTCTGATAGAGGGCCATGAGACATACACCTGAGTGCAACAATGGAGGCTCTAGACCCTTCCAGAGCTGAGATATCGAAACTCAAAATTTCTACCAGAAAAAAAAACGACAGTGTTACCCCTTACGTTTTTTTTTTTTTGGGTGAAAAATTAAGTATCCCCAATCTTCTCAAAACTCTGGATTCTGATAGAGGGCCACGAGACATAGACCTGAGTGCAACAATGGAGGCTCTAGACCCTTCCAGAGCTGAGATATTGAAATTCAAAATTTCTACCAGAAAAAAAAACGACAGTGTTACCCCTTACGTTTTTTTTTTTTGGGGCGAAAAATTAAGTATCCCCAATCTTCTCAAAACTCTGGATTCTGATAGAGGGCCATGAGACATAGACCTGAGTGCAACAATGGAGGCTCTAGACCCTTCCAGAGCTGAGATATCGAAATTCAAAATTTCTACCAGAAAAAAAACGACAGTGTTACCCCTTACGTTTTTTTTTTTGGGGCGAAAAATTAATTATCCCCAATCTTCTCAAAACTCTGGATTCTGATAGAGGGCCATGAGACATAGACCTGAGTGCAACAATGGAGGCTCTAGACCCTTCCAGAGCTGAGATATCGAAATTCAAAATTTCTACCAGAAAAAAAACGACAGTGTTACCCCTTACGTTTTTTTTTGGGGGCGAAAAATTAAGTATCCCCAATCTTCTCAAAACTCTGGATTCTGATAGAGGGCCATGAGACATGGACCTGAGTGCAACAATGGAGGCTTTAGACCCTTCCAGAGCTGAGATATCGAAATTCAAAATTTCTACCAGAAAAAAAAAACGACAGTGTTACCCCTTACGTTTTTTTTTTTTGGGGCGAAAAATTAAGTATCCCCAATCTTCTCAAAACTCTGGATTCTGATAGAGGGCCATGAGACATAGACCTGCGTGCAACAATGGAGGCTCTAGACCCTTCCAGAGCTGAGATATCGAAATTCAAAATTTCGACCCCCAAAAAAAAACGACAGTGTTACCCCTTACGTTTTTTTTGGGGGGGCGAAAAATTAAGTATCCCCAATCTTCTCAAAACTCTGGATTCTGATAGAGGGCCATGAGACATAGACCTGAGTGCAACAATGGAGGCTCTAGACCCTTCCAGAGCTGAGATATCGAAATTCAAAATTTCGACCCAAAAAAAAACGACAGTGTTACCCCTTACGTTTTTTTTTTTTTTGGGGCGAAAAATTAAGTATCCCCAATCTTCTCAAAACTCTGGATTCTGATAGAGGGCCATGAGACATAGACCTGAGTGCAACAATGGAGGCTCTAGACCCTTCCAGAGCTGAGATATCGAAATTCAAAATTTCTATCAGAAAAAAAAACGAAAGTGTTACCCCTTACGTTTTTTTTTTTTTGGGCGAAAAATTAAGTATCCCCAATCTTCTCAAAACTCTGGATTCTGATAGAGGGCCATGAGACATAGACCTGAGTGCAACAATAGAGGCTCTAGACCCTTCCAGAGCTGAGATATCGAAATTCAAAATTTCGACCCAAAAAAAAAACGACAGTGTTACCCCTTACGTTTTTTTTTTGGGGGCGAAAAATTAAGTATCCCCAATCTTCTCAAAACTCTGGATTCTGATAGAGGGCCATGAGACATAGACCTGAGTGCAACAATGGAGGCTCTAGACCCTTCCAGAGCTGAGACATCGAAATTCAAAATTTCTACCAGAAAAAAAACGACAGTGTTACCCCTTACGTTTTTTTTTTTGGGCGAAAAATTAAGTATCCCCAATCTTCTCAAAACTCTGGATTCTGATAGAGAGCCATGAGACATAGACCTGAATGCAACAATGGAGGCTCTAGACCCTTCCAGAGCTGAGATATCGAAATTCAAAATTTCGACCCCCCCAAAAAAACGACAGTGTTACCCCTTACGTTTTTTTTGGGGGGGCGAAAAATTAAGTATCCCCAATCTTCTCAAAACTCTGGATTCTGATAGAGGGCCATGAGACATAGACCTGAGTGCAACAATGGAGGCTCTAGACCCTTCCAGAGCTGAGATATCGAAATTCAAAATTTCGACCCAAAAAAAAACGACAGTGTTACCCAATACTTTTTTTTTTTGGGGCGAAAAATTAAGTATCCCCAATCTTCTCAAAACTCTGGATTCTGATAGAGGGCCATGAGACATAGACCTGAGTGCAACAATGGAGGCTCTAGACCCTTCCAGAGCTGAGATATCGAAATTCAAAATTTCTATCAGAAAAAAAAACGACAGTGTTACCCCTTACATTTTTTTTTTTTTGGGCGAAAAATTAAGTATCCCCAATCTTCTCAAAACTCTGGATTCTGATAGAGGGCCATGAGACATAGACCTGAGTGCAACAATAGAGGCTCTAGACCCTTCCAGAGCTGAGATATCAAAATTCAAAATTTCGACCCAAAAAAAAACGAAAGTGTTACCCCTTACGGTTTTTTTTTTTGGGGGGCGAAAAATTAAGTATCCCCAATCTTCTCAAAACTCTGGATTCTGATAGAGGGCCATGAGACATAGACCTGAGTGCAACAATGGAGGATCTAGACCCTTCCAGAGCTGAGATATCGAAATTCAAAATTTCTACCAGAAAAAAAAACGACAGTGTTACCCCTTACGTTTTTTTTGAGGGGGGCGAAAAATTAAGTATCCCCAATCTTCTCAAAACTCTGGATTTTGATAGAGGGCCATGAGACATAGACCTGAGTGCAACAATGGAGGCTCTAGACCCTTCCAGAGCTGAGATATCGAAATTCAAAATTTCGACCCAAAAAAAAAACGACAGTGTTACCCCTTACGTTTTTTTTGGGGGGCGAAAAATTAAGTATCCCCAATCTTCTCAAAACTCTGGATTCTGATAGAGGGCCATGAGACATAGACCCGAGTGCAACAATGGAGGCTCTAGACCCTTCCAGAGCTGAGATATCGAAATTCAAAATTTCTACCAGAAAAAAAAACGACAGTGTTACCCCTTACGTTTTTTTTTTTGGGGCGAAAAATTAAGTATCCCCAATCTTCTCAAAACTCTGGATTCTGATAGAGGGCCATGAGACATAGACCCGAGTGCAACAATGGAGGCTCTAGACCCTTCCAGAGCTGAGATATCGAAATTCAAAATTTCTACCAGAAAAAAAAACGACAGTGTTACCCCTTACGTTTTTTTTTTTTTTGGGTGAAAAATTAAGTATCCCCAATCTTCTCAAAACTCTGGATTCTGATAGAGGGCCATGAGACATAGACCTGAGTGCAACAATGGAGGCTCTAGACCCTTCCAGAGCTGAGATATCGAAATTCAAAATTTCTACCAGAAAAAAAAACGACAGTGTTACCCCTTACGTTTTTTTTTTGGGGGGGCGAAAAATTAAGTATCCCCAATCTTCTCAAAACTCTGGATTCTGATAGAGGGCCATGAGACATAGACCTGAGTGCAACAATGGAGGCTCTAGACCCTTCCAGAGCTGAGATATCGAAATTCAAAATTTCGACCCAAAAAAAACCGACAGTGTTACCCCTTACGTTTTTTTTTTGGGGGGCGAAAAATTAAGTATCCCCAATCTTCTCAAAACTCTGGATTCTTATAGAGGGCCATGAGACATAGACCTGAGTGCAACAATGGAGGCTCTAGACCCTTCCAGAGCTGAGATATCAAATTCAAAATTTCGACCCCCAAAAAAACAACAGTGTTACCCCTTACGTTTTTTTTTTTTTGGGGCGAAAAATTAAGTATCCCCAATCTTCTCAAAACTCTGGATTCTGATAGAGGGCCATGAGACATAGACCTGAGTGCAACAATGGAGGCTCTAGACCCTTCCAGAGCTGAGATATCGAAATTCAAAATTTCGACCCAAAAAAAACGACAGTGTTACCCCTTACGTTTTGTTTTTTTTTTGGGCGAAAAATTAAGTATCCCCAATCTTCTCAAAAAAATCTGGATTCTGATAGAGGGCCATGAGACATAGACCTGAGTGCAACAATGGAGGCTCTAGACCCTTCCAGAGCTGAGATATCGAAATTCAAAATTTCGACCCCAAAAAAAACGACAGTGTTACCCCTTACGTTTTTTTTTTTTGGGGGGGCGAAAAATTAAGTATCCCCAATCTTCTCAAAACTCTGGATTCTGATAGAGGGCCATGAGACATAGACCTGAGTGCAACAATGGAGGCTCTAGACCCTTCCAGAGCTGAGATATCGAAATTCAAAATTTCTACCAGAAAAAAAAACGACAGTGTTACCCCTTACGTTTTTTTTTTTTGGGCGAAAAATTAAGTATCCCCAATCTTCTCAAAACTCTGGATTCTGATAGAGGGCCATGAGACATAGACCTGAGTGCAACAATGGAGGCTCTAGACCCTTCCAGAGCTGAGATATCTAAATTCAAAATTTCTACCAGAAAAAAAAACGACAGTGTTACCCCTTTACGTTTTTTTTTTTTTGGGCGAAAAATTAAGTATCCCCAATCTTCTCAAAACTCTGGATTCTGATAGAGGGCCATGAGACATAGACCTGAGTGCAACAATGGAGGCTCTAGACCCTTCCAGAGCTGAGACATCGAAATTCAAAATTTCTACCAGAAAAAAAACGACAGTGTTACCCCTTACGTTTTTTTTTTTTTGGGCGAAAAATTAAGTATCCCCAATCTTCTCAAAACTCTGGATTCTGATAGAGGGCCATGAGACATAGACCTGAATGCAACAATGGAGGCTCTAGACCCTTCCAGAGCTGAGATATCGAAATTCAAAATTTTGACCCAAAAAAAAAAAACGACAGTGTTACCCCTTACGTTTTTTTTGGGGGGGGCGAAAAATTAAGTATCCCCAATCTTCTCAAAACTCTGGATTCTGATAGAGGGCCATGAGACATAGACCTGAGTGCAACAATGGAGGCTCTAGACCCTTCCAGAGCTGAGATATCGAAATTCAAAATTTCGACCCAAAAAAAAACAACAGTGTTACCCCTTACGTTTTTTTTTTTGGGGGGCGAAAAATTAAGTATCCCCAATCTTCTCAAAACTCTGGATTCTGATAGAGGGCCATGAGACATAGACCTGAGTGCAACAATGGAGGCTCTAGACCCTTCCAGAGCTAAGATATCGAAATTCAAAATTTCTACCAGAAAAAAAAACGACAGTGTTACCCCTTACGTTTTTTTTTTTTGGGGCGAAAAATTAAGTATCCCCAATCTTCTCAAAACTCTGGATTCTGATAGAGGGCCATGAGACATAGACCTGAGTGCAACAATGGAGGCTCTAGACCCTTCCAGAGCTAAGATATCAAAATTCAAAATTTCTACCAGAAAAAAAAAAAACGACAGTGTTACCCCTTACGTTTTTTTTTTTTTGGGCGAAAAATTAAGTATCCCCAATCTTCTCAAAACTCTGGATTCTGATAGAGGGCCATGAGACATAGACCCGAGTGCAACAATGGAGGCTCTAGACCCTTCCAGAGCTGAGATATCGAAATTCAAAATTTCTACCAGAAAAAAAAAGACAGTGTTACCCCTTACGGTTTTTTTTTTTTTTGGGTGAAAAATTAAGTATCCCCAATCTTCTCAAAACTCTGGATTCTGATAGAGGGCCATGAGACATAGACCTGAGTGCAACAATGGAGGCTCTAGACCCTTCCAGAGCTGAAATATCGAAATTCTAAATTTCGACCAGAAAAAAAAACGACAGTGTTACCCCTTACGTTTTTTTTTTTGGGGGCGAAAATTTAAGTATCCCCAATCTTCTCAAAACTCTGGATTCTGATAGAGGGCCATGAGACATAGACCTGAGTGCAACAATGGAGGCTCTAGACCCTTCCAGAGCTGAGATATCGAAATTCAAAATTTCTACCAGAAAAAAAAACGACAGTGTTACCCCTTACGTTTTTTTTTTTTTTGGGCGAAAAATTAAGTATCCCCAATCTTCTCAAAACTCTGGATTCTGATAGAGGGCCATGAGACATAGACCTGAGTGCAACAATAGAGGCTCTAGACCCTTCCAGAGCTGAGATATCGAAATTCAAAATTTCGACCCAAAAAAAAAAACGACAGTGTTACCCCTTACGTTTTTTTTGGGGGGCGAAAAATTAAGTATCCCCAATCTTCTCAAAACTCTGGATTCTGATAGAGGGCCATGAGACATAGACCTGAGTGCAACAATGGAGGCTCTAGACCCTTCCAGAGCTAAGATATCGAAATTCAAAATTTCTACCAGAAAAAAAAACGACAGTGTTACCCCTTACGTTTTTTTTTTTGGGGGCGAAAAATTAAGTATCCCCAATCTTCTCAAAACTCTGGATTCTGATAGAGGGCCATGAGACATACACCTGAGTGCAACAATGGAGGCTCTAGACCCTTCCAGAGCTGAGATATCGAAACTCAAAATTTCTACCAGAAAAAAAAACGACAGTGTTACCCCTTACGTTTTTTTTTTTTGGGTGAAAAATTAAGTATCCCCAATCTTCTCAAAACTCTGGATTCTGATAGAGGGCCACTAGACATAGACCTGAGTGCAACAATGGAAGCTCTAGACCCTTCCAGAGCTGAGATATTGAAATTCAAAATTTCTACCAGAAAAAAAAACGACAGTGTTACCCCTTGCGTTTTTTTTTTTTGGGCGAAAAATTAAGTATCCCCAATCTTCTCAAAACTCTGGATTCTGATAGAGGGCCATGAGACATAGACCTGAGTGCAACAATGGAGGCTCTAGACCCTTCCAGAGCTGAGATATCTAAATTCAAAATTTCTACCAGAAAAAAAACGACAGTGTTACCCCTTTACGTTTTTTTTTTTTTTGGGCGAAAAATTAAGTATCCCCAATCTTCTCAAAACTCTGGATTCTGATAGAGGGCCATGAGACATAGACCTGAGTGCAACAATGGAGGCTCTAGACCCTTCCAGAGCTGAGACATCGAAATTCAAAATTTCTACCAGAAAAAAAACGACAGTGTTACCCCTTACGTTTTTTTTTTTGGGCGAAAAATTAAGTATCCCCAATCTTCTCAAAACTCTGGATTCTGGTAGAGGGCCATGAGACATAGACCTGAATGCAACAATGGAGGCTCTAGACCCTTCCAGAGCTGAGATATCGAAATTCTAAATTTCGACCCCCAAAAAAAAACGACAGTGTTACCCCTTACGTTTTTTTTGGGGGGGCGAAAAATTAAGTATCCCCAATCTTCTCAAAACTCTGGATTCTGATAGAGGGCCATGAGACATAGACCTGAGTGCAACAATGGAGGCTCTAGACCCTTCCAGAGCTGAGATATATCGAAATTCAAAATTTCGACCCAAAAAAAAAACGACAGTGTTACCCCTTATGTTTTTTTTTTTGGGCGAAAAATTAAGTATCCCCAATCTTCTCAAAACTCTGGATTCTGATAGAGGGCCATGAGACATAGACCTGAGTGCAACAATGGAGGCTCTAGACCCTTCCAGAGCTGAGATATCGAAATTCAAAATTTCTATCAGAAAAAAAAATGACAGTGTTACCCCTTACGTTTTTTTTTTTTTTTTTGGGCGAAAAATTAAGTATCCCCAATCTTCTCAAAACTCTGGATTCTGATAGAGGGCCATGAGACATAGACCTGAGTGCAACAATGGAGGCTCTAGACCCTTCCAGAGCTGAGATATCGAAATTCAAAATTTCGACCCAAAAAAAAAACGACAGTGTTACCCCTTACGTTTTTTTTTTGGGGGCGAAAAATTAAGTATCCCCAATCTTCTCAAAACTCTGGATTCTGATAGAGGGCCATGAGACATAGACCTGAGTGCAACAATGGAGGCTCTAGACCCTTCCAGAGCTGAGATATCGAAATTCAAAATTTTGACCCAAAAAAAAACGACAGTGTTACCCAATACTTTTTTTTTTTGGGGCGAAAAATTAAGTATCCCCAATTTTCTCAAAACTCTGGATTCTGATAGAGGGCCATGAGACATAGACCTGAGTGCAACAATGGAGGCTCTAGACCCTTCCAGAGCTGAGATATCGAAATTCAAAATTTCTATCAGAAAAAAAAACGACAGTGTTACCCCTTACGTTTTTTTTTTTTTTGGGCGAAAAATTAAGTATCCCCAATCTTCTCAAAACTCTGGATTCTGATAGAGGGCCATGAGACATAGACCTGAGTGCAACAATAGAGGCTCTAGACCCTTCCAGAGCTGAGATATCAAAATTCAAAATTTCGACCCAAAAAAAAACGAAAGTGTTACCCCTTACGGTTTTTTTTTTTGGGGGGCGAAAAATTAAGTATCCCCAATCTTCTCAAAACTCTGGATTCTGATAGAGGGCCATGAGACATAGACCTGAGTGCAACAATGGAGGATCTAGACCCTTCCAGAGCTGAGATATCGAAATTCAAAATTTCTACCAGAAAAAAAAACGACAGTGTTACCCCTTACGTTTTTTTTTGCGGGGGCGAAAAATTAAGTATCCCCAATCTTCTCAAAACTCTGGATTTTGATAGAGGGCCATGAGACATAGACCTGAGTGCAACAATGGAGGCTCTAGACCCTTCCAGAGCTGAGATATCGAAATTCTAAATTTCTACCAGAAAAAAAAACGACAGTGTTACCCCTTGCGTTTTTTTTTTTTGGGCGAAAAATTAAGTATCCCCAATCTTCTCAAAACTCTGGATTCTGATAGAGGGCCATGAGACATAGACCTGAGTGCAACAATGGAGGCTCTAGACCCTTCCAGAGCTGAGATATCTAAATTCAAAATTTCTACCAGAAAAAAAACGACAGTGTTACCCCTTTACGTTTTTTTTTTTTTGGGCGAAAAATTAAGTATCCCCAATCTTCTCAAAACTCTGGATTCTGATAGAGGGCCATGAGACATAGACCTGAGTGCAACAATGGAGGCTCTAGACCCTTCCAGAGCTGAGACATCGAAATTCAAAATTTCTACCAGAAAAAAAACGACAGTGTTACCCCTTACGTTTTTTTTTTTTGGGCGAAAAATTAAGTATCCCCAATCTTCTCAAAACTCTGGATTCTGGTAGAGGGCCATGAGACATAGACCTGAATGCAACAATGGAGGCTCTAGACCCTTCCAGAGCTGAGATATCGAAATTCTAAATTTCGACCCCAAAAAAAAAAACGACAGTGTTACCCCTTACGTTTTTTTTGGGGGGGCGAAAAATTAAGTATCCCCAATCTTCTCAAAACTCTGGATTCTGATAGAGGGCCATGAGACATAGACCTGAGTGCAACAATGGAGGCTCTAGACCCTTCCAGAGCTGAGATATCGAAGTTCAAAATTTCGACCCAAAAAAAAACGACAGTGTTACCCCTTATGTTTTTTTTTTTTTGGGCGAAAAATTAAGTATCCCCAATCTTCTCAAAACTCTGGATTCTGATAGAGGGCCATGAGACATAGACCTGAGTGCAACAATGGAGGCTCTAGACCCTTCCAGAGCTGAGATATCGAAATTCAAAATTTCTATCAGAAAAAAAAATGACAGTGTTACCCCTTACGTTTTTTTTTTTTTTTTGGGCGAAAAATTAAGTATCCCCAATCTTCTCAAAACTCTGGATTCTGATAGAGGGCCATGAGACATAGACCTGAGTGCAACAATAGAGGCTCTAGACCCTTCCAGAGCTGAGATATCGAAATTCAAAATTTCGACCCAAAAAAAAACGACAGTGTTACCCCTTACGTTTTTTTTTGGGGGCGAAAAATTAAGTATCCCCAATCTTCTCAAAACTCTGGATTCTGATAGAGGGCCATGAGACATAGACCCGAGTGCAACAATGGAGGCTCTAGACCCTTCCAGAGCTGAGATATCGAAATTCAAAATTTCTACCAGAAAAAAAAACGACAGTGTTACCCCTTACGTTTTTTTTTTTTGGGCGAAAAATTAAGTATCCCCAATCTTCTCAAAACTCTGGATTCTGATAGAGGGCCATGAGACATAGACCCGAGTGCAACAATGGAGGCTCTAGACCCTTCCAGAGCTGAGATATCGAAATTCAAAATTTCTACCAGAAAAAAAAACGACAGTGTTACCCCTTACGTTTTTTTTTTTTGGGTGAAAAATTAAGTATCCCCAATCTTCTCAAAACTCTGGATTCTGATAGAGGGCCATGAGACATAGACCTGAGTGCAACAATGGAGGCTCTAGACCCTTCCAGAGCTGAGATATCGAAATTCAAAATTTCTACCAGAAAAAAAAACGACAGTGTTACCCCTTACGTTTTTTTTTTTTGGGGGGCGAAAAATTAAGTATCCCCAATCTTCTCAAAACTCTGGATTCTGATAGAGGGCCATGAGACATAGACCTGAGTGCAACAATGGAGGCTCTAGACCCTTCCAGAGCTGAGATATCGAAATTCAAAATTTCGACCCAAAAAAAAAAACGACAGTGTTACCCCTTACGTTTTTTTTTGGGGGGGCGAAAAATTAAGTATCCCCAATCTTCTCAAAACTCTGGATTCTTATAGAGGGCCATGAGACATAGACCTGAGTGCAACAATGGAGGCTCTAGACCCTTCCAGAGCTGAGATATCAAATTCAAAATTTCGACCCCAAAAAAAACAACAGTGTTACCCCTTACGTTTTTTTTTTTGGGGGGCGAAAAATTAAGTATCCCCAATCTTCTCAAAACTCTGGATTCTGATAGAGGGCCATGAGACATAGACCTGAGTGCAACAATGGAGGCTCTAGACCCTTCCAGAGCTGAGATATCGAAATTCAAAATTTCGACCCAAAAAAAACGACAGTGTTACCCCTTACGTTTTGTTTTTTTTGGGGCGAAAAATTAAGTATCCCCAATCTTCTCAAAAAAATCTGGATTCTGATAGAGGGCCATGAGACATAGACCTGAGTGCAACAATGGAGGCTCTAGACCCTTCCAGAGCTGAGATATCGAAATTCAAAATTTCGACCCCAAAAAAAACGACAGTGTTACCCCTTACGTTTTTTTTTTTTTTTGGGGGGCGAAAAATTAAGTATCCCCAATCTTCTCAAAACTCTGGATTCTGATAGAGGGCCATGAGACATAGACCTGAGTGCAACAATAGAGGCTCTAGACCCTTCCAGAGCTGAGATATCGAAATTCAAAATTTCGACCCAAAAAAAAACGACAGTGTTACCCCTTACGTTTTTTTTGGGGGGGCGAAAAATTAAGTATCCCCAATCTTCTCAAAACTCTGGATTCTGATAGAGGGCCATGAGACATAGACCTGAGTGCAACAATGTAGGCTCTAGACCCTTCCAGAGCTGAGATATCGAAATTCAAAATTTCTACCAGAAAAAAAAAACGACAGTGTTACCCCTTACGTTTTTTTTTTTTGGGCGAAAAATTAAGTATCCCCAATCTTCTCAAAACTCTGGATTCTGATAGAGGGCCATGAGACATAGACCTGAGTGCAACAATGGAGGCTCTAGACCCTTCCAGAGCTGAGATATCTAAATTCAAAATTTCTACCAGAAAAAAAAACGACAGTGTTACCCCTTTACGTTTTTTTTTTTGGGCGAAAAATTAAGTATCCACAATCTTTTCAAAACTCTGGATTCTGATAGAGGGCCATGAGACATAGACCTGAGTGCAACAATGGAGGCTCTAGACCCTTCCAGAGCTGAGACATCGAAATTCAAAATTTCTACCAGAAAAAAAACGACAGTGTTACCCCTTACATTTTTTTTTTTTTTGGGCGAAAAATTAAGTATCCCCAATCTTCTCAAAACTCTGGATTCTGATAGAGGGCCATGAGACATAGACCTGAATGCAACAATGGAGGCTCTAGACCCTTCCAGAGCTGAGATATCGAAATTCAAAATTTCGACCCAAAAAAAAAAAACGACAGTGTTACCCCTTACGTTTTTTTTTTGGGGGGGCGAAAAATTAAGTATCCCCAATCTTCTCAAAACTCTGGATTCTGATAGAGGGCCATGAGACATAGACCTGAGTGCAACAATGGAGGCTCTAGACCCTTCCAGAGCTAAGATATCGAAATTCAAAATTTCTACCAGAAAAAAAAACGACAGTGTTACCCCTTACGTTTTTTTTTTTTTGGGGCGAAAAATTAAGTATCCCCAATCTTCTCAAAACTCTGGATTCTGATAGAGGGCCATGAGACATAGACCTGAGTGCAACAATGGAGGCTCTAGACCCTTCCAGAGCTAAGATATCAAAATTCAAAATTTCTACCAGAAAAAAAAAAACGACAGTGTTACCCCTTACGTTTTTGTTTTTTTTGGGCGAAAAATTAAGTATCCCCAATCTTCTCAAAACTCTGGATTCTGATAGAGGGCCATGAGACATAGACCCGAGTGCAACAATGGAGGCTCTAGACCCTTCCAGAGCTGAGATATCGAAATTCAAAATTTCTACCAGAAAAAAAAAAGACAGTGTTACCCCTTACGGTTTTTTTTTTTTTGGGTGAAAAATTAAGTATCCCCAATCTTCTCAAAACTCTGGATTCTGATAGAGGGCCATGAGACATAGACCTGAGTGCAACAATGGAGGCTCTAGACCCTTCCAGAGCTGAGATATCGAAATTCTAAATTTCGACCAGAAAAAAAAACGACAGTGTTACCCCTTACGTTTTTTTTTTTGGGGGGGCGAAAATTTAAGTATCCCCAATCTTCTCAAAACTCTGGATTCTGATAGAGGGCCATGAGACATAGACCTGAGTGCAACAATGGAGGCTCTAGACCCTTCCAGAGCTGAGATATCGAAATTCAAAATTTCTACCAGAAAAAAAAACGACAGTGTTACCCCTTACGTTTTGTTTTTTTTTGGGCGAAAAATTAAGTATCCCCAATCTTCTCAAAACTCTGGATTCTGATAGAGGGCCATGAGACATAGACCTGAGTGCAACAATAGAGGCTCTAGACCCTTCCAGAGCTGAGATATCGAAATTCAAAATTTCGACCCAAAAAAAAAAACGACAGTGTTACCCCTTACGTTTTTTTTGGGGGGGCGAAAAATTAAGTATCCCCAATCTTCTCAAAACTCTGGATTCTGATAGAGGGCCATGAGACATAGACCTGAGTGCAACAATGGAGGCTCTAGACCCTTCCAGAGCTAAGATATCGAAATTCAAAATTTCTACCAGAAAAAAAAAACGACAGTGTTACCCCTTACGTTTTTTTTTTTTGGGGCGAAAAATTAAGTATCCCCAATCTTCTCAAAACTCTGGATTCTGATAGAGGGCCATGAGACATACACCTGAGTGCAACAATGGAGGCTCTAGACCCTTCCAGAGCTGAGATATCGAAACTCAAAATTTCTACCAGAAAAAAAAACGACAGTGTTACCCCTTACGTTTTTTTTTTTTTGGGTGAAAAATTAAGTATCCCCAATCTTCTCAAAACTCTGGATTCTGATAGAGGGCCACGAGACATAGACCTGAGTGCAACAATGGAGGCTCTAGACCCTTCCAGAGCTGAGATATTGAAATTCAAAATTTCTACCAGAAAAAAAAACGACAGTGTTACCCCTTACGTTTTTTTTTTTTGGGGCGAAAAATTAAGTATCCCCAATCTTCTCAAAACTCTGGATTCTGATAGAGGGCCATGAGACATAGACCTGAGTGCAACAATGGAGGCTCTAGACCCTTCCAGAGCTGAGATATCGAAATTCAAAATTTCTACCAGAAAAAAAACGACAGTGTTACCCCTTACGTTTTTTTTTTTGGGGCGAAAAATTAATTATCCCCAATCTTCTCAAAACTCTGGATTCTGATAGAGGGCCATGAGACATAGACCTGAGTGCAACAATGGAGGCTCTAGACCCTTCCAGAGCTGAGATATCGAAATTCAAAATTTCTACCAGAAAAAAAACGACAGTGTTACCCCTTACGTTTTTTTTTGGGGGCGAAAAATTAAGTATCCCCAATCTTCTCAAAACTCTGGATTCTGATAGAGGGCCATGAGACATGGACCTGAGTGCAACAATGGAGGCTTTAGACCCTTCCAGAGCTGAGATATCGAAATTCAAAATTTCTACCAGAAAAAAAAAACGACAGTGTTACCCCTTACGTTTTTTTTTTTTGGGGCGAAAAATTAAGTATCCCCAATCTTCTCAAAACTCTGGATTCTGATAGAGGGCCATGAGACATAGACCTGCGTGCAACAATGGAGGCTCTAGACCCTTCCAGAGCTGAGATATCGAAATTCAAAATTTCGACCCCCAAAAAAAAACGACAGTGTTACCCCTTACGTTTTTTTTGGGGGGGCGAAAAATTAAGTATCCCCAATCTTCTCAAAACTCTGGATTCTGATAGAGGGCCATGAGACATAGACCTGAGTGCAACAATGGAGGCTCTAGACCCTTCCAGAGCTGAGATATCGAAATTCAAAATTTCGACCCAAAAAAAAACGACAGTGTTACCCCTTACGTTTTTTTTTTTTTTGGGGCGAAAAATTAAGTATCCCCAATCTTCTCAAAACTCTGGATTCTGATAGAGGGCCATGAGACATAGACCTGAGTGCAACAATGGAGGCTCTAGACCCTTCCAGAGCTGAGATATCGAAATTCAAAATTTCTATCAGAAAAAAAAACGAAAGTGTTACCCCTTACGTTTTTTTTTTTTTGGGCGAAAAATTAAGTATCCCCAATCTTCTCAAAACTCTGGATTCTGATAGAGGGCCATGAGACATAGACCTGAGTGCAACAATAGAGGCTCTAGACCCTTCCAGAGCTGAGATATCGAAATTCAAAATTTCGACCCAAAAAAAAAACGACAGTGTTACCCCTTACGTTTTTTTTTTGGGGGCGAAAAATTAAGTATCCCCAATCTTCTCAAAACTCTGGATTCTGATAGAGGGCCATGAGACATAGACCTGAGTGCAACAATGGAGGCTCTAGACCCTTCCAGAGCTGAGACATCGAAATTCAAAATTTCTACCAGAAAAAAAACGACAGTGTTACCCCTTACGTTTTTTTTTTTGGGCGAAAAATTAAGTATCCCCAATCTTCTCAAAACTCTGGATTCTGATAGAGAGCCATGAGACATAGACCTGAATGCAACAATGGAGGCTCTAGACCCTTCCAGAGCTGAGATATCGAAATTCAAAATTTCGACCCCCCCAAAAAAACGACAGTGTTACCCCTTACGTTTTTTTTGGGGGGGCGAAAAATTAAGTATCCCCAATCTTCTCAAAACTCTGGATTCTGATAGAGGGCCATGAGACATAGACCTGAGTGCAACAATGGAGGCTCTAGACCCTTCCAGAGCTGAGATATCGAAATTCAAAATTTCGACCCAAAAAAAAACGACAGTGTTACCCAATACTTTTTTTTTTTGGGGCGAAAAATTAAGTATCCCCAATCTTCTCAAAACTCTGGATTCTGATAGAGGGCCATGAGACATAGACCTGAGTGCAACAATGGAGGCTCTAGACCCTTCCAGAGCTGAGATATCGAAATTCAAAATTTCTATCAGAAAAAAAAACGACAGTGTTACCCCTTACATTTTTTTTTTTTTGGGCGAAAAATTAAGTATCCCCAATCTTCTCAAAACTCTGGATTCTGATAGAGGGCCATGAGACATAGACCTGAGTGCAACAATAGAGGCTCTAGACCCTTCCAGAGCTGAGATATCAAAATTCAAAATTTCGACCCAAAAAAAAACGAAAGTGTTACCCCTTACGGTTTTTTTTTTTGGGGGGCGAAAAATTAAGTATCCCCAATCTTCTCAAAACTCTGGATTCTGATAGAGGGCCATGAGACATAGACCTGAGTGCAACAATGGAGGATCTAGACCCTTCCAGAGCTGAGATATCGAAATTCAAAATTTCTACCAGAAAAAAAAACGACAGTGTTACCCCTTACGTTTTTTTTGAGGGGGGCGAAAAATTAAGTATCCCCAATCTTCTCAAAACTCTGGATTTTGATAGAGGGCCATGAGACATAGACCTGAGTGCAACAATGGAGGCTCTAGACCCTTCCAGAGCTGAGATATCGAAATTCAAAATTTCGACCCAAAAAAAAAACGACAGTGTTACCCCTTACGTTTTTTTTGGGGGGCGAAAAATTAAGTATCCCCAATCTTCTCAAAACTCTGGATTCTGATAGAGGGCCATGAGACATAGACCCGAGTGCAACAATGGAGGCTCTAGACCCTTCCAGAGCTGAGATATCGAAATTCAAAATTTCTACCAGAAAAAAAAACGACAGTGTTACCCCTTACGTTTTTTTTTTTGGGGCGAAAAATTAAGTATCCCCAATCTTCTCAAAACTCTGGATTCTGATAGAGGGCCATGAGACATAGACCCGAGTGCAACAATGGAGGCTCTAGACCCTTCCAGAGCTGAGATATCGAAATTCAAAATTTCTACCAGAAAAAAAAACGACAGTGTTACCCCTTACGTTTTTTTTTTTTTTGGGTGAAAAATTAAGTATCCCCAATCTTCTCAAAACTCTGGATTCTGATAGAGGGCCATGAGACATAGACCTGAGTGCAACAATGGAGGCTCTAGACCCTTCCAGAGCTGAGATATCGAAATTCAAAATTTCTACCAGAAAAAAAAACGACAGTGTTACCCCTTACGTTTTTTTTTTGGGGGGGCGAAAAATTAAGTATCCCCAATCTTCTCAAAACTCTGGATTCTGATAGAGGGCCATGAGACATAGACCTGAGTGCAACAATGGAGGCTCTAGACCCTTCCAGAGCTGAGATATCGAAATTCAAAATTTCGACCCAAAAAAAACCGACAGTGTTACCCCTTACGTTTTTTTTTGGGGGGGCGAAAAATTAAGTATCCCCAATCTTCTCAAAACTCTGGATTCTTATAGAGGGCCATGAGACATAGACCTGAGTGCAACAATGGAGGCTCTAGACCCTTCCAGAGCTGAGATATCAAATTCAAAATTTCGACCCCCAAAAAAACAACAGTGTTACCCCTTACGTTTTTTTTTTTTTGGGGCGAAAAATTAAGTATCCCCAATCTTCTCAAAACTCTGGATTCTGATAGAGGGCCATGAGACATAGACCTGAGTGCAACAATGGAGGCTCTAGACCCTTCCAGAGCTGAGATATCGAAATTCAAAATTTCGACCCAAAAAAAACGACAGTGTTACCCCTTACGTTTTGTTTTTTTTTTGGGCGAAAAATTAAGTATCCCCAATCTTCTCAAAAAAATCTGGATTCTGATAGAGGGCCATGAGACATAGACCTGAGTGCAACAATGGAGGCTCTAGACCCTTCCAGAGCTGAGATATCGAAATTCAAAATTTCGACCCCAAAAAAAACGACAGTGTTACCCCTTACGTTTTTTTTTTTTGGGGGGGCGAAAAATTAAGTATCCCCAATCTTCTCAAAACTCTGGATTCTGATAGAGGGCCATGAGACATAGACCTGAGTGCAACAATGGAGGCTCTAGACCCTTCCAGAGCTGAGATATCGAAATTCAAAATTTCTACCAGAAAAAAAAACGACAGTGTTACCCCTTACGTTTTTTTTTTTTGGGCGAAAAATTAAGTATCCCCAATCTTCTCAAAACTCTGGATTCTGATAGAGGGCCATGAGACATAGACCTGAGTGCAACAATGGAGGCTCTAGACCCTTCCAGAGCTGAGATATCTAAATTCAAAATTTCTACCAGAAAAAAAAACGACAGTGTTACCCCTTTACGTTTTTTTTTTTTTGGGCGAAAAATTAAGTATCCCCAATCTTCTCAAAACTCTGGATTCTGATAGAGGGCCATGAGACATAGACCTGAGTGCAACAATGGAGGCTCTAGACCCTTCCAGAGCTGAGACATCGAAATTCAAAATTTCTACCAGAAAAAAAACGACAGTGTTACCCCTTACGTTTTTTTTTTTTGGGCGAAAAATTAAGTATCCCCAATCTTCTCAAAACTCTGGATTCTGATAGAGGGCCATGAGACATAGACCTGAATGCAACAATGGAGGCTCTAGACCCTTCCAGAGCTGAGATATCGAAATTCAAAATTTTGACCCAAAAAAAAAAAACGACAGTGTTACCCCTTACGTTTTTTTTTGGGGGGGCGAAAAATTAAGTATCCCCAATCTTCTCAAAACTCTGGATTCTGATAGAGGGCCATGAGACATAGACCTGAGTGCAACAATGGAGGCTCTAGACCCTTCCAGAGCTGAGATATCGAAATTCAAAATTTCGACCCAAAAAAAAACAACAGTGTTACCCCTTACGTTTTTTTTTTTGGGGGGCGAAAAATTAAGTATCCCCAATCTTCTCAAAACTCTGGATTCTGATAGAGGGCCATGAGACATAGACCTGAGTGCAACAATGGAGGCTCTAGACCCTTCCAGAGCTAAGATATCGAAATTCAAAATTTCTACCAGAAAAAAAAACGACAGTGTTACCCCTTACGTTTTTTTTTTTTTGGGGCGAAAAATTAAGTATCCCCAATCTTCTCAAAACTCTGGATTCTGATAGAGGGCCATGAGACATAGACCTGAGTGCAACAATGGAGGCTCTAGACCCTTCCAGAGCTAAGATATCAAAATTCAAAATTTCTACCAGAAAAAAAAAAAACGACAGTGTTACCCCTTACGTTTTTTTTTTTTTGGGCGAAAAATTAAGTATCCCCAATCTTCTCAAAACTCTGGATTCTGATAGAGGGCCATGAGACATAGACCCGAGTGCAACAATGGAGGCTCTAGACCCTTCCAGAGCTGAGATATCGAAATTCAAAATTTCTACCAGAAAAAAAAAGACAGTGTTACCCCTTACGGTTTTTTTTTTTTTTGGGTGAAAAATTAAGTATCCCCAATCTTCTCAAAACTCTGGATTCTGATAGAGGGCCATGAGACATAGACCTGAGTGCAACAATGGAGGCTCTAGACCCTTCCAGAGCTGAAATATCGAAATTCTAAATTTCGACCAGAAAAAAAAACGACAGTGTTACCCCTTACGTTTTTTTTTTTGGGGGCGAAAATTTAAGTATCCCCAATCTTCTCAAAACTCTGGATTCTGATAGAGGGCCATGAGACATAGACCTGAGTGCAACAATGGAGGCTCTAGACCCTTCCAGAGCTGAGATATCGAAATTCAAAATTTCTACCAGAAAAAAAAACGACAGTGTTACCCCTTACGTTTTTTTTTTTTTTGGGCGAAAAATTAAGTATCCCCAATCTTCTCAAAACTCTGGATTCTGATAGAGGGCCATGAGACATAGACCTGAGTGCAACAATAGAGGCTCTAGACCCTTCCAGAGCTGAGATATCGAAATTCAAAATTTCGACCCAAAAAAAAAAACGACAGTGTTACCCCTTACGTTTTTTTTGGGGGGCGAAAAATTAAGTATCCCCAATCTTCTCAAAACTCTGGATTCTGATAGAGGGCCATGAGACATAGACCTGAGTGCAACAATGGAGGCTCTAGACCCTTCCAGAGCTAAGATATCGAAATTCAAAATTTCTACCAGAAAAAAAAACGACAGTGTTACCCCTTACGTTTTTTTTTTGGGGGCGAAAAATTAAGTATCCCCAATCTTCTCAAAACTCTGGATTCTGATAGAGGGCCATGAGACATACACCTGAGTGCAACAATGGAGGCTCTAGACCCTTCCAGAGCTGAGATATCGAAACTCAAAATTTCTACCAGAAAAAAAAACGACAGTGTTACCCCTTACGTTTTTTTTTTTTTGGGTGAAAAATTAAGTATCCCCAATCTTCTCAAAACTCTGGATTCTGATAGAGGGCCACTAGACATAGACCTGAGTGCAACAATGGAAGCTCTAGACCCTTCCAGAGCTGAGATATTGAAATTCAAAATTTCTACCAGAAAAAAAAACGACAGTGTTACCCCTTACGTTGTTTTTTTTGGGGCGAAAAATTAAGTATCCCCAATCTTCTCAAAACTCTGGATTCTGATAGAGGGCCATGAGACATAGACCTGAGTGCAACAATGGAGGCTCTAGACCCTTCCAGAGCTGAGATATCGAAATTCAAAATTTCTACCAGAAAAAAAACGACAGTGTTACCCCTTACGTTTTTTTTTTGGGGCGAAAAATTAATTATCCCCAATCTTCTCAAAACTCTGGATTCTGATAGAGGGACATGAGACATAGACCTGAGTGCAACAATGGAGGCTCTAGACCCTTCCAGAGCTGAGATATCGAAATTCAAAATTTCTACCAGAAAAAAAAACGACAGTGTTACCCCTTACGTTTTTTTTTTTGGGCGAAAAATTAAGTATCCCCAATCTTCTCAAAACTCTGGATTCTGATAGAGGGCCATGAGACATAGACCTGAGTGCAACAATGGAGGCTCTAGACCCTTCCAGAGCTGAGATATCGAAATTCAAAATTTCTACCAGAAAAAAAAAACGACAGTGTTACCCCTTACGTTTTTTGTTTTTTTTTGGGCGAAAAATTAAGTATCCCCAATCTTCTCAAAACTCTGGATTCTGATAGAGGGCCATGAGACATAGACCTGAGTGCAACAATGGAGGCTCTAGACCCTTCCAGAGCTGAGATATCGAAATTCAAAATTTCGACGCAAAAAAAAACGACAGTGTTACCCCTTACGTTTTTTTTTTGGGGGGCGAAAAATTAAGTATCCCCAATCTTCTCAAAACTCTGGATTCTGATAGAGGGCCATGAGACATAGACCTGAGTGCAACAGTGGAGGCTCTAGACCCTTCGAGAACTGAGATATCGAAATTCAAAATTTCGACCCGAAAAAAAAAACGACAGTGTTACCCCTTACGTTTTTTTTTTTTGGGCGAAAAATTAAGTATCCCCAATCTTCTCAAAACTCTGGATTCTGATAGAGGGCCATGAGACATAGACCTCAGTGCAACAATGGAGGCTCTAGACCCTTCCAGAGCTGAGATATCGAAATTCAAAAATACTACCAGAAAAAAAACGACAGTGTTACCCCTTACGTTTTTTTTTTTTTTTTGGGCGAAAAATTAAGTATCCCAAATCTTCTCAAAACTCTGGATTCTGATAGAGGGCCATGAGACATAGACCTGACTGCAACAATGGAGGCTCTAGACCCTTCCAGAGCTGAGATATCGAAATTCAAAATTTTGACCCAAAAAAAAACGACAGTGTTACCTCTTACGTTTTTTTTTGGGGGGCGAAAAATTAAGTATCCCCAATCTTCTCAAAACTCTGGATTCTGATAGAGGGCCATGAGACATAGACCTGAGTGCAACAATGGAGGCTCTAGACCCTTCGGGAGCTGAGATATCGAAATTCAAAATTTCGACCCGAAAAAAAAAAAGACAGTGTTACCCCTTACGTTTTTTTTGGGGGGGCGGAAAATTAAGTATCCCCAATCTTCTCAAAACTCTGGATTCTGATAGAGGGCCATGAGACATAGACCTGAGTGCAACAATGGAGGCTCTAGACCCTTTCAGAGCTGAGATATCGAAATTAAAAATTTCTACCAGAAAAAAAAAACGACGGGGTAACACTGTCATTTTTTTTTCGGGTCGAAATTTTGAATTTCGATATCTCAGCTCTGGAAGGGTCTAGAGCCTCCATTGTTGCACTCAGGTCTAAGTCTCATGGCCCTCTATCAGAATCCAGAGTTTTGAGAAGATTAGGGATACTTAATTTTTCGCCCAAAAAAAAAACGTAAGGGGTAACACTGTCGTTTTTTTTACGGGTCGAAATTTTGATTTTCGATATCTCAGCTCTGGAAGGGTCTAGAGCCTCCATTGTTGCACTCAGGTCTACGTCTCATGGCCCTCTATCAGAATCCAGAGTTTTGAGAAGATTGGGGATACTTAATTTTTCGCCCGAAAAAAAAAACGAAAGGGGTAACACTGTCGTTTTTTTTCGGGTCGAAATTTTGAGTTTCGATATCTCAGCACTGGAAGGGTCTAGAGCCTCCATTGTTGCACTCAGGTCTAAGTCTCATGGCCCTCTATCAGAATCCAGAGTTTTGAGAAGATTGGGGATAATTAATTTTTCGCCCAAAAAAAAAAACGTAAGGGGTAACACTGTCGTTTTTTTTACGGGTCGAAATTTTGATTTTCTATATCTCAGCTTTGGAAGGGTCTAGAGCCTCCATTGTTGCACTCAGGTCTATGTCTCATGGCCCTCTATCAGAATCCAGAGTTTTGAGAAGATTGGGGATACTTAATTTTTCGCCCAAAAAAAAAAAACGTAAGGGGTAACACTGTCGTTTTTTTTTCGGGTTGAAAGTTTGAGTTTCGATATCTCAGCACTGGAAGGGTCTAGAGCCTCCATTGTTGCACTCAGGTCTAAGTCTCATGGCCCTCTATCAGAATCCAGAGTTTTGAGAAGATTAGGGATACTTAATTTTTCGCCCAAAAAAAAAAACGTAAGGGGTAAAACTGTCGTTTTTTTTACGGGTCGAAATTTTGAGTTTCGATATCTCAGCTCTGGAACAGTCTAGAGCCTCCATTGTTGCACTCAGGTCTAAGTCTCATGGCCCTCTATCAGAATCCAGAGTTTTGAGAAGATTGGGGATACTTAATTTTTCGCCCAAAAAAAAAAAACGTAAGGGGTAACACTGTCTTTTTTTTTCTGGTTGAAATTTTGATTTTCGATATCTCAGCTCTGGAAGGGTCTAGAGCCTCCATTTTTGCACTCAAGTTTAAGTCTCATGGCCCTCTATCAGAACCCAGAGTTTTGAGAATATTAGGGATACTTAATTTTTCGCCCGAAAAAAAAACAAACGAAAGGGGTACCACTGTCGTTTTTTTTTTTTCGGGTCGAAATTTTGAGTTTCGATATCTCAGCTCTGGAACGGTCTAGAGCCTCCATTTTTGCACTCAGGTCTAAGGCTCACATCCCTCTATCAGAATCCAGAGTTTTGAGAAGATTGGGGATACTTAATTTTTCGCCCAAAAAAAAAAACGTAAGGGGTAACACTGTCGTTTTTTTTCGGGTCGAAATTTTGAGTTTCGATATCTCAGCACTGGAAGGGTCTAGAGCCTCCATTGTTGCACTCAGGTCTAAGGCTCACGGCCCTCTATCAGAATCCAGAGTTTTGAGAAGATTGGGGATACTTAATTTTTCGCCCAAAAAAAAACGTAAGGGGTAACACTGTCTTTTTTTTTTTTCGGGTCGAAATTTTGAGTTTTGATATCTCAGCACTGGAAGGGTCTTGAGCCTCCATTGTTGCACTCAGGTCTATGTCTCATGGCCCTCTATCAGAATCCAGAATTTTGAGAAGATTGGGGATACTTAATTTTTCGCCCAAAAAAAAAACGTAAGGGGTAACACTGTCGTTTTTTTTTTTCGGGTCGAAATTTTGAGTTTCGATATCTCAGCACTGGAAGGGTCTAGAGCCTCCATTGTTGCACTCAGGTCTATGTCTCATGGCCCTCTATAAGATATCCAGATGTTTATTTGCCTCTGCCATAACGACCTATCGGTTTTCATTAAACCGAGAAAAATGGAATTTTGTTTTATTTACGATCACTGAGAAAAGTTCTATTATTTAAAAAGCAAAAAAAAATTTTTTTTATTATTTTCAAGGTGAAAAGGATTCATTTGCCTGGATCCACGCCGAAGAAAACGTCTAAATGTCACATTTTTAATGAAACAGCCTAAATAGTACACTTTGGAAAATGTGTAGATGTCACGGTTTAACCCCCTCAAACGTGAAACTTACACGTTTGCGTTAACACGCTCCAGTGGAGAGATATCCAGATGTTTATTCGCCTCTGCCATAACCATAGATATATACACTAGACCTCACCTTGGGGGTCTAAGCATGCGTCAAAACCGCTGCCATCTTGGAACAGGGGTCTTGTCATAGGAAGTAGCTAGGTAATGCTGCTATCTCTGCCTTTACTTCAAATTCATTGATGGTGGCGGACTTTTGTGCAGCGTATGATGTTCACGGATTAAATCTGAACTAGAAAGAATGTTTTTTTTTTTTTTTAAATATTTTTTTTTTCTTTCTGGAATCAATGATAAATACATGTCTGACCGTTGGAACAAACCAAAAAAACAAGAAAAATCGCATTCATGATGATTTATGGTGATTTACTGTGTCTACTACATTGACGCTGATGCATTAAAGTGGAGGGGCTCCCCTGTTTCAAGATGGTGGCTCTATTGACGCATTCGTTCCAATGAACTTCTGTAGCCAAGGTGAGGTCTAGTGTATATGTCTATGTGCCATAACGACCTATCGGTTTTCATTAAACCGAGAAAAATGGAATTTTGTTTTATTTACGATCACTGAGAAAAAAAGTGCATCTATCCATCATAAAAGTACATCTATCCATCATAAAAGTGCATCTATCCATCATAAAAGTTCATCTGTCCATCATAAAAGTTCATCTGTCCATCATAAAAGTTCATCTGTCCATCATAAAAGTGCATCTGTCCATCATAAAAGTGCATCTGTCCATCATAAAAGTGCATCTGTCCATCATAAATGTGCATCTGTCCATCATAAAAGTGCATCTGTCCATCATAAAAGTGCATCTGTCCATCATAAAAGTGCATCTGTCCATCATAAATGTGCATCTGTCCATCATAAAAGTGCATCTGTCCATCATAAAAGTGCATCTATCCATCATAAAAGTGCATTTGCCCATCATAAAAGTGCATCTGTCCATCATAAAAGTGCATCTATCCATAATAAAAGTGCATCTGTCCATCATAAAAGTGCATCTATCCATCATAAAAGTGCATCTGTCCATCATAAAAGTGCATCTGTCCATCATAAAAGTTCATCTGTCCATCATAAAAGTGCATCTGTCCATCATAAAAGTTCATCTATCCATCATAAAAGTTCATCTGTCCATCATAAAAGTGCATCTGTCCATCATAAAAGTGCATCTATCCATCATAAAAGTGCATCTGTCCATCATAAAAGTGCATCTGTCCATCATAAAAGTTCATCTGTCCATCATAAAAGTGCATCTGTCCATCATAAAAGTTCATCAATCCATCATAAAAGTGCATCTATCCATCATAAAAGTTAATCTATCCATCATAAAAGTGCATCTGTCCATCACATAAGTGCATCTGTCCATCATAAAAGTGCATCTGTCCATCATAAAAGTGCACTCCTCCCAGGCCCGAGTTTTTGCCTCCACAACCACCCGGGCTGCAGTCCGCTTGGCCTGCCGGTACCAGTCAGCTGCCTCAGGAGTTCCACAAGCCAGCAAGGCCCCATAGGCCTCCTTCTTCAGCCTGACGGCATACTTTACTTCCTGTGTCCACCACCGGGTTCGGGGATTGCCGCCTCGATAGGCACCGGAGACCTTACGGCTGCAACTCTGAGCAGCCGCTTCGACAATGTAGGTGGAGAACATGGTCCACTCGGACTCAATATCTACAGCCTCCCTCGGGATCTGGTCGAGGCTCCTCCAGAGGTGGGAGTTGAAGATCTCTGCCAAACGTTTCCAGCAGACCCTTACAGTACGCTTGGGTCTGCCGAGTCTGTTTAGCTTCCTCTCCCGCCATCTGATCCAACTCACCACCAGGTTGTGATCTGTTGACAGCTCTGCCCCTCTCTTCACCCAAGTGTCCAAGACATATGGCTGCAGTCAGATGAAACGACCACAAAGTCGATCATCGACCTACGCCCTAGGGTGTTCAGGTGCTGCATGCACTGATGGACACCCTTTTGCTTGAAGATGGTGTTCGTTGTGGACAAACTGTGACTAGCACAGAAGTCCAATAACTGAACACTACTCGGGTTCAGGTCAGGGGGGCCATTCTGTCCCTAGAGCTAGTTTCCATGTCCAGGGATCGGGTTGTTGAGGCCCCCGCCTTCGACTGCCGCCCGTTCCTCTAAGCACAGGCCCCTTACGGACCCTTCTGAAGGTGGTGAGCCCACGGGAAGGAGGCCCCACGTTGCTTCTTCGGACTGAGCCCTGCCGGACACCGTGTGGGAGGCCCTGCCACCAGGCGCTCACATACTGGCTCCAAGGTGGGGCCCCGGCTGTCCTTGTTTTCACTTCACTCATAAGGTTTTTTGAACCGTTCATGGTCTGACCCGTCGCCTAGGACCGGTTTGCCTTGGGAGACCCTACCGGGGGCATATAGCCCCGGACAACATAGCTCATAGGGTCGTTCGGGTACTCAAACCCCTCCACCACGTTAAGGTAGCAGTGCAAGGAGGGGTTGATTAGAATCACTTTATTTTCTATTTCAGTTTATTCTAATGGGGATTTGTTATACCCTATATGAAGAGTTCAGATGCAAAAGCCTCGAAGTGCCATTTGAAATTTTCTTCTAAAATTATCATTTTTTATCAAGCTTGTATATTTAAGTTCAGTAATTTCACTTAAATGACAATGAAGATTACCTATTAATGGTCATTTAAGTGAAATTACTGAACTTAAATACACAAGCTTGATAAAAATGGTCATTCTAGAACCAAATTTCAAATGGCACTTAGAGGCTTTTGCATCTGAACTCTTCATATATACATTACACATACAGTATTTGAATATATGAGTGGTTTTCTGTTTTGTTTCAATAAATATAACACCAATATAATGGTTTGAATAGTATCTACTTATTATGGGAGATGTTCATTTGGACCAACATGTTTCAGGTGGGGATCATCAACATTTGCTTCTTAGACATCATAAAGACTGTAAAAGTACAAAAGTTAGAAAACATATATCAATAGGGTCCTGAGGACAGGAGTTCCAGTGATCCAATGTCACAATTTATTTGTACATTTTTTGTGTTCATTTGAGTGTTTATGCACTATACATCATCTAATCATGACTTGATGATGAATTTAGGGTCTCAGGTGTATCTACCATAAGGGAGTGCGTCTTTTTCCACTCGTAGAGTGGGAGCATTCGTGGAATTTCCAGAGAGTTGGGGGCATCAAATTCAGGTTTCACCTCCTGTATCATGATCCCACTGGTCCAGTTCACCACATTTGAGCCATGAATGTTTGTTGTTATTTTGTTCAGATTGTCCCACTCGAGATGAAACACATTCCCTCACCAGTAGTAATAATAATAATAATGAAAGTATAATTAATTAATTATTAAGTATAAACATTTTTTTTTCAACTTAACAGAAACCTGGAGAGACCATTATCTGCCAGTTAATGTGGGCTTCCATAACGCTAAATGCTCTTCACCAAGAAAGACCTTTCTAATTGTGTGTTGGTGCATAGTGTAGGCTATGTATTTGTGTAGTTAGTTTAAAAATGTATGTTAAATAAACCTCACATTACCAGTGAATCCTAATTACATGATGTGATTTTTAATTAATGTATATTTTTGAACACGTTGTATCTTAAAATGTATTATTTAATTAAAATATCTATGTTATATTTTTAATGTGCAACAAGTGAACATTGGGAACAAGCTCAACATGTGCTCAACAATAATTTACATAGCCAGTTATGAAAAATGGAGGAGATTTATCAAATCGAAAACTAAAGGAGAAAAACAGACTGCCTATAAATGTGCTTTTTTGCTTTTTTGGATATCCAGGGTGGCAACCAATATAGCCAGAAAATACATACATGTGACAATATTTCAGGTGGGGATCATCAACATTTGCTTCTTAGACATCCTAAAGACTGTAAAAATACAAAAGTTAGAAAACATATATCAGAAGGGTCCATAGGGGAGGAGTTCCAGTGATCCAATGTCACCATTTTTTGACATTTTTTGGTATTTATTTGAGTTGTTATGCACTATACATCATCTAATCAAGACAATCCTCGTATCTATCAATTCCTCATGCAAAGACGAAGAGAAAATGGGGTAGATTGTGTCTGTAGGATGTATTGTTCAGATTCTATGTAGGTTTAAAGTTTTCATTTTCCGCAGCCAAAAATCAAGCATGGACACAAAAGATGATACAAAAAAATCACATATGGGACAAAAATTTGCACGGGGAACATCAAAATTCCTTTTCTAGACAACCTTAAGAATTACAAAAAACTAGGTTAAAAAAATATATTTTTCGGGTGCAGGTGAACCCCCCCTTCCTACCCTACTAATGGCATTTGAAATTTTCTTCTAAAATGATCGTTTTAGCTTATATATTCAAGTTCAGTAATTTCACTTAAATGACAATTAATAGGTAATCCTCATTGCAATTTAACTGAAATTACTGAACTTAAATATACAAGCTTGATAAAAATGATCATTCTAGAAGAAAATTTCAAATGGCACTTAGAGGCTTTTGCATCTGAACTCTTCATATATATATATATATATATATATTATTTTCAAGGTGAAAAGGATTCATTTGCCTGGATCCACCCCGAAGAAAACGTCTAAATGTCACGTTTTTAATAAAGCAGCCTAATGAGTAAAATGTCTATTTTTCCGGCGTCCCCCAGCTCCTCGTTTAAGCAAAAGGTACGCTAAAAACAACGTATTACATCGACGTTAAACCACGTTAACCGTGTTAACCATAACCTTTTAAATACTCGACCTATAGCTCCATTGCTTAGCAACGAGAAGAAACTTCTGTAACTTCAGTGCCCAACCCGTATCACGACAAGACGTGAAATAATCACGTTGGTCAACTTTGGAAAACGTGTAGATGTCACAGTTTAGTTTAAACTCAAAACCATAAATAGGGCTATACTGCCCTCTTGTGTCAAATTATATTTCTATATTTATTTTTCCAACAAATAAAACCAAACCCGCAATAAATCCCCGTCCAATACACCCTTGAACTCAACAGATTCAGTGGCTCAGTTGTTAAAGTGTTGGGCTTTAATCAAGAAGACCTGAGTTCAATTCCCATACTTGCGTTAATTTGTTGTGATTATATCAAACAAAAGTGGCCTAAACAATATTTCTTCAACCCGGTATCCAAGACGTGAAATAATCACTTTGGTGCACTTTTGAAAACGCGTAGATGTCACGGTTTAAACCCCCTCAAACGTGAAACTTACACTTAAACTGAAACTTACCTATTGGTTTTCATTAAACTGAGAAAAATAGAATTTTGTTTTATTGACGATCACTGAGAAATGGTCTAATATTTAAAATGCAAAAAACATTTATTATTTTCAAGGTGAACAGGATTCATTTGCCTCGATCCACGCTGAAAAAAAACGTCTAAATGACACATTTTTAATGAAGCAGCCTAAATAGTCCACTTTGGAAAATGTGTAGATGTCACGGTTTAACCCCCTCAAACGTGAAACTTACACGTTTGCGTTAACACTCTCCATTGGAGAGATATCCGGATGTTTATACGCCTCTGCCATAACGACCTATTGGTTTTCATTAAACCGAGAAAATGGAATTTTGTTTTATTTACGATCACTGAGAAATGTTCTATTATTTAAAATGCAAAAAAAAAAAAAAAAAAAAACATTTATTATTTTCAAGGTGAAAATGATTCATTTGCATGGATCCACGCCGAAGAAAACGTCTAAATGTCACGTTTTAATGAAGCAGCCTAATGAGTAAAATTTTTCCAGCGTCCCCCCAGCTCCTCGTTTAAGCAAAAGGTACGCTAAAAACAACGTATTACATCGACGTTAAACCACGTTAACCGTGTTAACCACAACCTTTTAAATACTCGACCTAGTTCCATTGCTTAGCAACGAGAAGAAACATCTGTAACTTCAGTGCCCAACCCGTATCACGACAAGACGTGAAATAATCACGTTGGTCCACTTTGGAAAACGTGTAGATGTCACGGTTTAGTTTAAACTCAAAACCATAAATAGGGCTATACTGCCCTCTTGTGTCAAATTATATTTCTATATTTATTTTTCCAACAAATAAAACCAAACCCGCAATAAAAGCCCATCCAATACACCCTTTAACTCCTATCTTATTTCAGGTTAGGAAATCATATCGCTAGCAACAACGTTTCTGTCTAACTTTAGCTACCTATTGTAACCGATGTCACTTTTCATCTCGCGAGCTTGTACGGCTTTTAATCTGCGTTTTTTTTTAATAAAACATACACTGAAAATGGAGAATTAACATCGCAGTCATGTGATTTAGTCAGCTTGATTAACATTATTACAATATATTACTATTTAACACAGATGTTATTTGCTAATTACATAAACTATAAGCTCAATTCATTAGTATAAATATATATTTAGTATATAAATATATATTTAGTATAACATTTTTAAGTATATATATTTGTATGGTCCTCGAATGTGTTCAAATATTTCACCAGTATCAGCCTTTTCACAATTTATCACTCTGCTTGTCTGTGTTTGCCCAACTTGCATTATTAAGTAAGTCAGTAGGTGGCAACAAGTGACTGTCTTTATTAGTGTACAATTTAACTTTAACTTAACAGATTAGTGCCAAAAAAATTGATTATCTAACCTTAGAAAGAAACAAGTTGCTGAAACCAATCTTTAATGCTAATATATAAATTGCTCATTTTCGTCTGGACACAAAAAGATTGCACTGGTGTTTGAAATTCATAGGCTATGCAAAATAATCCTTGAAAGATTTGTCATTGAGGCCATTCCTGTTAGGAATATGGATTGTGTATTGTCAACAATAAGCAGAAACATTCTGCATTTGCATCCAAGCATGGATCATTCATTTCAACATTTATCCTCATTCTCATATTTAAGAATCATCTTCTAAGAGTCATCTTTTATGCTACTGCCAGTGCCCACTGACATACTTTTAAAGCTATTGTTATACCATTTTTATGACCTTTAAACACCCTAAAATGCACACATGTGGGTCTGAGAAATCCAAATTTTCTCGGGGGAGTATGCCCCCGAACCCCCTTAACTTCCTCACCTTGGAATGTGTGTGACTGTGTGGTAATGTGGGCTGGTATGGTTACAGTGCCAGGGATGGCAGTCTATAGGCCTGCAATATGCATTATTCTCTGTATCGAATCATGCTATCTTATTCCCCACCCCAGCCCCTGATGTTTCGGGTTCAGCCCCTGATGTTTTTGAAACCTAGAAACGCCCCTGGTATGCACTATAGTGCTGGTAAGGATTGCATACAACTTCATGTCTTAAATGGGCGAACTAACCCTTTAAGAACAGAAAAGAACCAGACAAATAAATCATAATACCCGAGTCATGTGGTGTAGAAAGACTTTTCACATACTTTTATTTCCACAGTTCTCCTCTAACATTTTTTACATTATTTAAGAACAGACTGTTATACACAGATACTGAAGCAGGTCAAGGGAGGGGAGGTGAACAGAACAGAACCCAATACAAAATGGTCTACTCAAAGCACAACAAAATGTATGTGTATAAAATAACGTGGGAGCGTCGCACGCACGACGACCGCCACCGAATCGATTTCTTGTTATTCTTTCGTCTTTTAAATAGATTAATAAAAATACAATCTTTTCATGGACTGTGAGAAAACTGCGAAAAATTAGAGGGATCTAAAGGCGTGATGATGGTTGGGCAGTTTTTCCACAGAGGGCAAACGTGCCACGAGTTCTTTATTTTCTTCTTCTAAAACGAGTGGCCAGGGAAGAAAAGAAAAAAAAAATGGCACACGGCAACTACCACTGGCTACTTTTCACCATATATTTGAATACTCCACATGATCAACAACAGTACACATTGAGAGAAAAGAAAAGAAAGCTCTTCGC
This sequence comes from Pimephales promelas, assembly GCF_988280905.1. Lineage (NCBI taxonomy): Eukaryota > Metazoa > Chordata > Actinopteri > Cypriniformes > Leuciscidae > Pimephales > Pimephales promelas. The sequence goes on from NC_142773.1 coordinate 15,059,940, forward strand.
GAGCGCAGAGAGCGTGAAGAACGCCTTCCGGATTTCAGCTGGTCTTCTCCGTGCTGTAGTGCTTCGAGGTTCGGGAACCTGTCGGGTTAAGTGGAGTGGGGTTTTTTCCCTCCCCCAATTCGCAGTTTAAAAAAAACAAAAAAAAAAACAGGAAATGAACGTAAATAAAGTGACAACATCATGTAACGGTCATAAGAGGAAACAAAGAGCAGCTTCTAGTGAAAATGGTAGCCCATGGCAAGAGACACGTATGGGGGTCGGAGTTGTGAGCGAACCTCCTGGATTGGTTAAAAACCTGGTATGAATCAAAGACAACAGTCTCAGCACCGAGTTCCATTCCTTATACTCCCGCCTCATGAAAATAGCTCACACACAAAGCTTCACTTATAAATATTTCAACTACAGACGACATTTTGCACTTTAACGCGAGCCCGCCGTCCGCCGATGATGATGATTCCGGAGCCGGACGACAGCCGTCACTCAAACGGCGGGAACAAAGGGATACGTCGAGTTGCCTTCTAAATGTCCTGGGATTGGGAATGTCGGCGCGCCATTTCTTTCTTTCGTTCTTTTCTCTCGTTTCTTTTGTTTTGAGATAGTGTTACTTGACGAGACCTGGTAAGGTTTGACAACCGCGGCAGGGTGTTGCCCCATCCCCCCCACGAACCCTCCCCCACCCCACCCCCCTCCAGCAGCGGGTCGGGGCGAGGTGCAGCACATCTGCGGTAGCCTCTCGCCCAGACTTAAGCATTTCTTTGACTTGGATGATGGAGTCATGCACAGAATGCCCTGGGGGCTGCGGCCCAGCCCTGGTTACTAGCGCTGGAGCTCGTCCCTGTCATCTGTTGGCAGGGAAGTAGTTGGGGTCCAGGTAGTTGTAGCCTGTGCTCTGCGGTAAGCAGTAGTCTCTGTCCACGAAGGTTTCTGCCGGGCAGACTGGCTCCAGTCTGTGCGTGGGCTTGTGGGTCTCGGTTTTGAACAAACTGATGGGGGTAAACAGAAAGGTGTGTGGTTAGGACAAGACTGTTGTGGCAATGTTCAAGATAAAATTATGGAAGAATTGCGCACAAACTAAAATAATTGAAATAATAACTTTGAGCCAGCACCAGTTCCAAACCCGTTCGTTTTTGGTGGAAAAGGGGTATGTGAGGCGCCTAAAGATCCCCAGCTCCGTGTTTGTTTAGTGAGGCTGTGACTCACCAGTCGGAGCAGGTGCTGCAGAAGTCCACGGCGTTGTCCTGCGGGCAGTCCTGACAGTGCCACCGCACACCCTGGATGGGCTCCATGCCACACATGTCACACTGAGCGAGAATTACAAGCAAATGTGAAAAACAGTCACCGAGTGTTGTTATACAGTTGTCAATGAGCCATAAAAGGCCTTGTTCTTCATGGCTCAGAGATGGTATTTATAGTTCACTCAAAAAGACATTTCCTTAATCATTTACTCGTGTCGTTTCCAAACCTGTACGACTTTCTCTCTCCTGTGTAACACAGGACAAGATATTTTGTCCAACGTTTCAGTAATCTTTTGTTTTCCACACACGGAAATAAGTCATTCAGGTTTGTAACGACACAAGGGTGAAGTAAATTTCCCTTCCAAAAGAAATCGGTGAGAAACCGTCATGGAGACTGGTGAACGTTATGCGTACCTTATAGCCGACGTGCTGCATGAGAGCGCTCTCGGCCTGGATCTCCTGTAGTTTCTGTTTCTTGAGTTTCTTCAGCTCCATCAGCTCCTTGTACTCCGGCAGGTGCCTGAGCTCCACTGGCACCCCGTCCTCGTCCTGAAACATCCCAGCAGGGTCAGAACGGCACAACACTCTTCGCCACATCAGCTGTTGCTATTACAAAGGCCTATTCACACAGTGTCTGGATTTTTAGCACTAAATCAAATCTCTAGCCAACCCAAAACCCACAACGAGTCTGGAATGTAATACTGGGAAACACTTTACTTCGATGGTCCACTTTAGACATTCTACTAAATATAATGGCGCTTTTCCACTACACAGTACCAGCTAGACTGGCCTCGGCTCGAACAAGGAGGTGCAGACTTTCCTTTGTTTGGTGGCCGAAGAGAGGATCCAGCGAGAGCTTGATGAGGCAACGAGAAAGGAAAGGCATCGCTAGGACGACCGGGTACTATTTGTGGCGGTACTGTCTGCAATGAAAAAAACGGAGCGAAAAACGAGCCGAGGCGAGGCGAGCTTCTACTAGTAATGGAAAAGCGCCATAAGTAACTTTGCAACTACATGTATACTAACTCTCATTAAAGGGATACTCCACTTTTTTGGGAAATAGGCTCATTTTACCACTCCCCCAGAGTTAAACTGTTGAGTTTTACCGTTTTCGAAATCATTCAGCCGATTTTCTGATATTTAGAAAAATATCAAAATAAACAAATCAATGACACTGCTTTTGTTGGTTTTTTTAAGGTCATGTGACATTTCCTTTTCATCTCTTCGGTAACAAAAAATAAAATGTCAATTTGACAATTAACTGAAGTATTAACAGAAACTTCGGTAACACTTTACAATAAGGTCTCATTTGTTAAAGGTGCTCTAAGCGATGTCGGGTGACGTGACTTCTTGTGGACGTTTAAAGTATTTTCAGTCCCACTTTATATTAAGTGGCTTTAAGTACGAAGTACTTACATTGAAATGAATAATTTGATACAATGGACTTATTGTGCACATACGTGTTTTTACATTGTACTTATATTTTAAAATTCCAGCATGTAATTCCAGCTATAATTACTTTATGTAATTACATTTGTAATTACACAGTTGACCTTCCCCTCACACCTTAAAGGAACACTCCGACTTTTTGGGACTTTAGCCTATTCACCTTATCCCCCAGAGTTAGATAAGTCCATACATACCTTTTTCATCTCCGTGCGTGCTATAAGTCTGTTTGACGCACCCACCGCTAGCCTAGCTTAGCACAAAGACTCGATGTGACTGGTTGCAGCTTTCATACTGATCCAAATGAGTGGCAAAATAACGCAAACGTTTTCCTATTTACATGTTGTGATTTGTATAGTCACATAATATACAAATAACAAAGTCAAATGAGACACAGACATCTTTTAACCGTATAAAACCTGGGAACTATTCTCTGAAGGCGAAGCACTGCTACTTTGACGGCGTAATAACCGCATCACCGGAGACACGCCGTGGTGAGGAGCGGAGAGTTCGCTCGGTGTTTGGGTAATAGAGTCAGCAATTTATAAATAGTAAAAGCGTAGTTTAGAGTCATGGGTTTTCGCTCTATTGTAAATAGCTGCGACTGTAAACAGGGGAGGTAATACCATGTTTCACAGAATTCCAACTAAAAACGCTGACTGGATGAAGAAATGGCTAACTTACTCTGGATATTTATCCAAACACACCTAAGATTATCAAGGGACATTATGTTTGCTCGGTACATTTCAATGAGGACGACTATTTTGAAAAAATGGAATTTGCCACACGGACCATAATGTGCTGAAGGATACGGCCATCCCATCGATAGCACAGACAGGACAAGTGGATCACCTGCGACCTGCGGCTGAGGTAAGTGTTCCGTTATGTTTTTAGATGACCTACTGTAACAGTGCCTTTAGCCAGATCTAATGTAACGTTAGTGACACTATTATATGATTAGGGTATGAATATGTTTTTATCTTGATGCGGTGCGGACGCGCTTGGGAAAAAAAACTTGAACTTGCACCCTGCGCGCGGCGCGCCTAGTAGCCTAAATTTGAAATAACCATGGAAATAACGAACTTGAGCGTGCAAAAGGGTACGATAGGCTGTGAGTTCATTGTGCAAAAACAATTTGTGCTATTACTTTCCCCTTATTCTATCCTATAGTAATGCAATACTGTATATTATATAGGCAAATGTATTTACTGTTGAATACATTTGGTTCAGCTAATAAATTGCATTTAAAATATATTGATTCCTGTAATAATAATTATTTATTCATGTGATATTTATAAATCTGGGTGCGTTTTTGGTTGGAAATCAATGAAACATGGTACTGTATTACCTGGTCTCCCCTGTTTATTGTCACAGCTCATACAATAAAGCAAACACCCATAATAAACTTTGCTTTTCTATCTAACGTTAGTAATTGCTGACTCTTTATTCCAACGCTGAGCGAAGCGAACTCTCTGCTCCTCGTCACGGTGCGTCTCAGGTGATTGTTATCACTCTGCCCAAGTAGCAGTGCTTCCCCTTCAGAAAATATAGTATTTATGCGGTCAAAAGATGTCTGTGTCTCATATGGCCTTGATATTTGCTCACTCTGTGACTATACAAACCACAACATGTAAATAGGAAAACGTTTGCGTTATTTTGTCACTCATTTGGATTAGTATGAAAGCTGCAACCATTCACATCCAGTCTTTGTGCTAAGCTAGGCTAGCGGTGGGTGCGTCAAACAGACTTATAGCACGCACGGAGATGAAAAAGGTATGTATGGACTTATCTAACTCTGGGGGGTAAGGTGAATAGGCTAAAGTCCCAAAAAGTCGGAGTGTTCCTTTAACCTACCCTCGAACCGACCCACCTGTCCCTAACCTTAACCGTATCACACCTCAATAGCAGCAAAAGTGTTTTACAATACAACAGGAACACAATAATACATTGTACTTATTGTTCAATGTAAGCACATAGTACTTAAAGCCACTTAATATAAAATGGGAACGTATTTTCAAACAAAATGGAGGCTAGATAGACCCTCCCTCCTCCTCATCTGCACTGACCCCCTAAACCCTACCCCCAGGGCCTTCTTGTCAGTTATTGGCTGGAACAGTTTGTTATGTTTCGTGGAGTGGGTCGCCGCAGTTTGTTTTTGTAGCCATTTGTGGAGCCTGGGTTGTTTGCGTAGACCGCGTTTTTTTACAGTGTGTTTAGGGGACAGGCAGCTAGTGGATAGTGAGGAGATGTTTGCTGTATGTGACAAAAAATGTTTTGGCCTAAAAAAACGTGTGACATCACGTTTAACATTAGTTAATGCATTAACTAACATGAACCAACAATGAGCAATACATTTGTTGCCGTATTAATTAATCTTTGGTAGCCCTCAAACCGTATTCACTTTATAGCCCTTAATCCTGTAACTGTGGACACAGAGGAATTTTTATTTATTATAACTGTTATATCACTGTCTTCGATAAAGTTTTGTCTATCCATTTATGGTGTTTTTTGAAAGGTTGAACGTATTGCTTGTGATGTCATGATTTGTAGAAAGTCTACATTTGGTGCATGTAAGGTTCACCGATGCTTGGCATCACTCGACTGGTTCTGTTCTCTGCAGGGTCCGCTGACCAGTGTCGAGTAAAGGTTACTTATCAGAGACAGAGAAAATGTCAAGCCACTGCAGTCCGTTCACAGTCACTCAACACACAGTTCAGCCGGGGAGACGCAAACATCGAGTCGTCTCTAATGATTTTGGCAGCGGTGCTTCTCAAAAGGCAGCACATCATTATCAAATGATCAAACATCAAGCAAATCCCAACTGTGGAAATGCCAGTTTGCAGACTTTAATGGATTTCCTGTTTGAGAAAGGCCATCAAATGTTTGCCAGAGGGGAAGAGAGGAAGTCGCTATGATGAAACAAATGGCTTGAAACATGGCTTTCAAAACAAGCAAAAAAACATTTGTTCCATCCATCGATTTCTGGTATTTGTTTTTCCGTTCTCAGCTTCTAAATCAATTTGCTTGCATATGATTAATAAAACACTGGCTTTCACTTGTTAAATCGCACGTGGCATGATCAATAACAGCCCACGCTGAAGAGTTGAACTGGGACTGACCGAATCATCCGCGCTGTTATCCTGGAGGCTGTTGAAGAAGTGCGAACGCTCGTCCTCATCATCCATGTAGACGGGGGGCTCGTATGAGGTGAGGAACGTTGAGGGCCTGTACAGGTGTTTATTGAGGTGGTGCTGTCGCTTACTGGAGGCCTGCAATTACAGACAACAAGCACTGACATTAAATAAGCACTAATTAAGCATTTTAAAGCGTTAAACTAGCGCTGGACAACGATTAATCGCATCCAGAGGAGGACAGAGCACACAGCTTTATTACTTGAGTAAAAGTACAGATACCACATAGCTAAATTTTCCTCAAGTACAAGTAAAAGTCCTACAGTTAGATGTCTACTTGAGTCCTTTTTGAGTATCAAGAGTACATTTTCTAAATATTGCATTACTACTGCCACAGTGCTAACATTTATGGACAGAAACGTCCTACATGGAGTTATGAAAAATGTTAATACCTTGGAGAATGTAAAAATAACTGAAAGTAAAATCAAGTCATTTTCATCATTTTGCCAAGTGTTCTTTAATATTTCAGAAAATTCAGAAAATTGAAAGGGTTGGTGGCAGATTCCCGGGATGGACCTGCTGCGTCTTCATCCATTGTTTCGTCCATGGTTTCGTCTCTTATCTAAATCTGACAATGGAGTTGACTTTGGTGAAAGGCTGAAGGTGATTGCTGATAGGCTGTCCCAATCAGTGACGCCAGGACAATCCAATCACGTTGGAGAGATAAACAACAAATTGAGTGTTTCCGAGATTTTTCTTTTTTCCTTTATTTGTTTTAGAAGTAGTAACAGGCACTCACTGTCATGGATAGAAATGTAGTGGAGTAAAGAGTACAATATTTCCCTCTAAAATGCACTTGAGTGAAGTCATGAGTACTCCCCAAAAATGATCCTCGAGTAATGTATAGATCCCTCAAAATTGTACTTTAGTACAGTACTCAAGTAAATGTACTCCGATACTGTCCAGCTCTGATCGCATCCAAAATAAAAGTTTGTGTTTACATAATACATATGCGTGTACAGTGTTTGATTATTTTGTATATATAAATAATACATACACATGCATGTATATATTAAAGAAAAAAATATTTATATATAAAATATTTATATATAATATAAATATACTGTATATATATATATTAGCGTTAGTGAGAAGAAACAACTTTTAAAAGCATCACTGATAGGCTACAGTAGACTTTTTCTTTTAAAGAAATGAATGCTTCTGTTCTGCAATGATGCACTAAATTGATCAAAAGTGACAGTAAATATTTTAAAAAAAAATTATATTTCAAATAAATGCAGCTCTTTTAAAACTTTCAATTGATAAAACATTTCTGAGAAAAAGGCATAGATGATAATTATAAGATGAATTTACCTTTTTGCTGTACAAGCACACATTGGGTGTTCTGCCTGGTACTGGAATACCAGCTTTTGTCAGTTTTATGAAATATTTCTGTACCCTGCTAGCAACCTGTGAAGAAGAGGAACAAAGATTTGGTAAACAAAAAGAGCTTGCCCTGAAATCCCTGGTTAAGCTTTCCAACCATGGCTTTCTGATGTTCAGACTCTTGTAAGATTAGTAAAAAGACAACAGTATATCTGCAGGATTTTAAAAATTAAACCTAAACCCTAAAAGACCCTTTTAAAGACCAGCACAATTAAAATGAATACAGAATGAGTGGGGAAGGGCAATGCCAATGGTAACATTAAACCATAAAATGACTGTAAACACATTATTTAAAAGTTTTATAAAATGACAAGCCACACATTTTAGCCTTTAAAAACCATGTTTTAAGAAAAGGGATGAGTAAATAGCATATGAAGAGTTCAGATGCAAAAGCCTCTAAGTGCCATTTGAAATTTCTTCTAGAATGATCATTTTTATCAAGCTTGTATATTTAAGTTCAGTGATTTCACTTAAATGGCAATGATAATTACCTATTAATTGTTATTTAAGTGAAATTACTGAACGTAAATATACAAGTTTGATAAAAATCATCATTAAAGAAGAAAATTTCAAATGGCATTTAGAGGCTTTTGCATCTGAACTCTTCATATTTTTATCATATCAATGTCAAATATATCATATCTTACTATCTTTTAGATTTTTAGAATGCACATTAGCTTCTTGACGATTCACATTTACAACTCAACTACAAATTTTTGCTTTGGTCTGAACAAAAACAGCACATCTCTGGCAGTAGCACTTGATTGGATTGGCAGAAACACAGTGGTTACCCTTGTTTATAGCCTTATTCAATCATCACATTAAGCCATATCGCCATTCCTGTCCCCAAATTTAAGACGTCTTGAAATTGTAATTAAAGGGGTGGTTCGGGATTTTGGACATCGGGCCTCATTTCAAAGTGAGCCTTAGTGTTATTTATCAGTAAAGACATTTTTTTTAAAAAATAATCCAGTCGTCCCAGTTGCTTAGTTGGCCGGTGCTAGGCTAGCGCGAATCATTGGTATCTGTATTAGCATGCCATTAAAACAGTTTTAACCACTCCACAGTTCACCAAAAGCACATCAATTATAACACCAGACTATCGATGTAAATGTCTGTTGAGGGAATAATGTTAGAAATCAAACTACCCTTTCATCGCATTGCAATAGTTATACTCTGTTCCCTCTATCTATCAGCATAGTCTACAGCAGCGGCGGAGTGATATGTTACCTAGGCAACCGAGAGAGCCGGTCCACATGACAATCAATCACGCACGCAAGTGTATTTACCTGCCGCTGATACCGTCATCACTACAGAAACAGAGTTTATTTCAATAATAAAACAACAAGACATATAATTATGGCCACGTTTGAAAGCAATGACAATGTTTCGGACTTTGAAGACGATGAAGATGAGGAATGTGTGTTATTCAACGAACCATACATGTATGAGCCAGAATACACAGATGAAGAACTAATCGAGATGGATGCTAAAAGGTCAGAAAGAGAAAAAAAATCTGTAGAGACAGCAGCCCCTGGAGATGCCATAGAGAACCGGGACAGAACATCGGTAGACTGGTGGTGTCAATGCAGAAAATGTATACAAACGCCGACGGAAGACGAGTGTTTTTGCTGCAGGGAGTGGGACTTAGCTACACTATAGTGTCACTCTCCACAATGCATTGAACTGTAACGTTATCTCCACTAACGTTGTCAGTGTCGATCTATCAGTTATGAAAGAGTAGCTTCATTAGCTGCAGGTTAGAGTAGACTAACAAAAGTTATTACCTGTTCATCTGTAGCTGTTGGTGCATCGGGAAAGACGGCTGGAACTGCATTCAAACTCAGTGACTTGTTGTCGTTTCTATCACTTTGTACAAAGTCATCCGATCTAAAATGATCGCTACAAATTCGGGCCTTTAGTAGTGTCTCTGTCGGTGTATCCATACTTGACGTTCCGACTGTAACGTAGTGCGATTCTGTTGTGTTTACTTTCCGGCGCAGCTCTACTCCCGGAGCAAAGTAAAATTCTGCCACTGCTGAGAAACTAGTTCCTGTAAATGTAATGCGATCATTGAAATATATTTTGATATGTCAAACTACATTGAGTAGTTTGATTTCTAACATTATTCTATCAACAGACATTTACATCGATAGTCTGGTGTTATAATTGATGTGCTTTTGGTGAACTGTGGAGTGGTTAAAACTGTTTTAATGGCATGCTAATACAGATACTAATGATTCGCGCTAGCCTAGCACCGGCCAACTAAGCAACTTGGACGACTAGATGATTTTTTTTTTTAAATGTCTTTACTGATAAATAATACTAAGGCTCACTTGGAAATGAGTCCCGATGTCCAAAATCCCGAACCACCCCTTTAAGTCTTTTCTCATCCCAATTGAGGTATTTAAGACTTTTTATGGAGCTGTAAGGAACTGAGAACTGGATGACTGCTTTACTGAGCAGTGAAAAGGTGACTAGAGACTTGAATGGCCATCAAAGCCAAGAGAAGATCATCTTCAGAGAGCATGACGGTGTAGAGCAGGGCCTGAAGACGCACCTGTTTGGCGGTCCGGTTGCCAAGTTCATCTGCGATCTTCTGCCAGCGTTTAGACTCGACCTCCTCTGGTGGGAACTTCAACAGCAGCTGCTCCAACTTTTTCTACAAGAGTCACATACGAGATGTGAAGCCAAACCTTACAGCTCAAAAGCATCACAAATCTGTTCAGTAACAATTAGCTTCAGTCCACTACTTTGAATGGACAAGTAGCTTTCGAACATTTCGGACATTAAACTCATCTCTGTTATTTGTTCATAAAAGTTAACGTCCACTAAGAGCTCTTGGGTAGTTTCATACCTGCTCCTCAACGGTCCACAGCTGGTTGAAGGTGTCAGGTTTGTTCTGGTTGCACAGCCTCCCTCTGATAAACTGTACGATACACAGTCAAAAAGAAAAAAGAAAAAAAAATAGGTTAACATTAAAACGGAAATACATTTTTAAAAACTCCATTCATTTTCTTTATAGGGAAATTGATTTAAAAAAAAACATTTAAAGCCAATTCCTATTGAGAGATTAGAGGTTGTCAATCAATGGTATATACTTTTGCTTAAGCCATTTGTTTTTAAAATAATAGTGTTTAACAGCTACATTTGTGGTGAAAACTACATTACCCTTTCTGTACAAAAATTACACCAATTAGAGTGTCACTGAGACCAAATCACACTAAAAGAGCCTTTAGCTCCACCCACTCCCATAAAGCACGGCGAATGATGTAATCTAGTAGGTCTCCCTAAGCTCTCAAAACTGTTTGTAGATATTTGCACTAATGTACTCAGTCTTGTATCTTTGTATTGCCTTTTTTGCTTCAAATCAAAACTGATGCACTCTATTGGCTTTTGGATTGGATAAAGAGATCTACTAAGACCAGAAGCAGACCAGGAAAAAGAAAAACCAACGAAACACTGATTTTACAGTCATTTGTCATCAGCACGCTTGTAGCGCTTTCCATGTTGAAACGTTAAAGCAGAATGAATACGGATGGAGATATCGTGCTCTCAGGGAAGATGTGCATGCAGAACACATCCGAGTTCATGCCCTAAGGCTTAAGAACATATCTAACAAGAAACAATGTCAAGTTAAATGTTAGGTCTTGATCTTATTATGTATCAGACGCAGCGGTGTGTGATGAAACATGGTGAAATCGTAGGTCATGGGGAACAAATGAGCAAAGCTTAAAAGAGAATCTGTAAGCCCATGTTCTCCTCCTCAAAACACAACATCAGGTTCATGGAGTCAAGATGGCTGTAAATGACGACAGAATACAAATGACGGTAAGTACGAAGAAGACTTTATCTGAGATTACCTGAGTTCTGCTACTGGACATGCTGTGTTCTGGACCGTCGCTTGACGGCAGGGAGGAGGAGTAGACGGATGAGGAGTCTCCCTCCTTCTTGGAATCCACAGGACTTTTTGGTCGAGCAGGCAACCCCACTATAGAAAGACAGTGAGCGTGTTTACTTTGGCATGATTCCCTTTCCATGCATTTACCACTGAACTGACAAAAACACTTCACTATGATGAAGAGGCCCACTAATGATAAAGAAAATCTTTCAAAAATCTAGAGCAATCATATGATTTTAAATTTTTTTTAAAAGCAGCACTCTGCAAGATTTACATTTTTGTCAAACTGTGACCCCTAGAGTTGCTATGGAGTACTTGTACTGTCGTAAATAGCACTCATGCAGAGATGTCTCTGCACTCACGGCCTGATTTCCTCCCCCTGTATACCGATACCTGTTCAGTAGGATGGAAGCTGAGCCTGTAACGAGTGGAAATAAGGTGTGGCCCCTTTAAGAGCTGAGCCCTGTTGAACTGTCGGCAGTCTGTATTGTACGCACCTCGAACACCACATGTATATGTTATGTTTATTTTAGCAGATCTTTCTTGCCGTAAAGCAATTCATTACATCGCGAGACCTGATATCACGCGACACTTCCTGACATTCAACCCGAAAATAGTCATATAATCATTGCAATAACTCCGAAGCTATTCAGTTAAGGTAAAAAACTGTATAGAGCTGCTTTAAGTACTGACAACAACTTACATTTCCCTTGTTATAAAAATGTCAACACAGCTTTGACCTTGACACAGACCTTGAGTTTTTTTTATTGCATGTTTCCATTTGTTGTTCGCAACAGAGGACTTTTGTGTAGGGAGGGAAAAATGTTTTTCAAATATTAATCCAATTTAAAAAATTTAAGCAGTTTTGTTAAAATATTTTTGCGTCACCCTGACATTTACAAAAATATCACAATGAACTTTAATAAACAATAACACCCCACAAAAATATCAATATGAACTTTAATATTTAACATTAGTTATGTCATTGTAGGAATGAATTAGGGGCTCCACTGCTCTAATTGCTCTAATATATATATATATATATATATTCTATATCAATATGACTATAAAATAATAATGATTTAATATATATATATATATACATACACTAAATACAATATTATTATTAAATATTATTATTATTGTGATATTTCACTGTTAAAAAAACATATAACAATAAAATAAAAAGAGTATTTAAGATATTTTTTTCATTTTACAGTATAATAACAATCATTTCACAAAATATTTATATATATATATATTTTTACTATACAATAAATAATTAAAATATTACATTTTATTAATTTCTTCATTTTTAAATCCAATTTTTGTGTTGGCAATTGTAGTGGATCATTCCATATTGCGATTTCATTTTATTTTAAATTGATTAATCGTGCAGCCCATTACGAATTGCATTTTTATGTATTTTTGGGCCCACTGAGGTCTTCTATCTACATCCTACTCCATGAAAACATACACACACACACACAAAAAGTCTATCACAAATAAGTGGTGCACACCTTTGTCAAAGATTAACTGCAACTGCCGTGTTTTGCGCTTCTTGTCACAGAACTCCCTTTCAAAGTCGCCACGGCCTGAGGTGTATTGGTCCCACGCAATGTCCGGGAGCTGGACCACTCTCTGGGGGCGAGGCAACCCCATCTCCACCTGTAACAAAAGCACAAACATCAGTAGCATTACATCCGCAAACCAGAATACATCACTAAATATAACAGCCATTACAGACAACAGCAATGTAGGGCCAGGAGGAATGTTCTGTACCTGTTTCTGTAGCTGGTCCACAAAGGCGATGGGGTCTGACAGGGCTTCCTTCTGATGCCGGGCCAGCGTCTCTAGGTCCAGGATGGCTTGGTTTCGCTGGGCCTCCAGAACGCTGATGGTCTGGAGCAACCTCTGATAACTAACATGTAGGACAGAGGAGATGCCTTGTACATTATTAACAGCTGATGCTATGCATCTAACCATCAAACTTTCAGCAGTTCACTCATTCATTATTTAATTTTAGTACAGCACAACCACAAGCTTTACATAAGAAAGCCTCCGTAAACGGTTCCCATAGAAATATACATTCTATAAATAGAAATGTTTCCTGTTTGTCACGGGGTGGGTGGGTGGGTGATGAGTGACAGCTTCATGCAGGAACTAGGCTTTGTGCTTCCACCGGGAGATAGATGGACTAGTTGTTTTTCATGGAAACACTCTTAGGGAAAGATTTTTAAAATTTAAATAATGATGGTAAACCCCCCCCCCCCCCCCCTAGAAATAAACATAAAAACGTTGAAAAATCTAACCGATCATTTACAACAAAGAATAATGAAACACTTAAATTAAATAATACAAAAACACTAGAATGGGCAACAGGATTGCAGATTTTTGCTAATATCGATGTACGATTATAATTGTTGGAAATAGAGGCACGACAAGCCAACAATCACTATTCTTCGCTACTGGATTTGTGTTACATAAAAGTTGCCTGCAACTAAAAGAAGAAAAAAAACATAAGATTTTATGCCTCCAATATATGATTTGGGATTCAGAAGCTCACGTTCGAAAGAGCTTTTCTCGATTCATCCTGTAAGTTATGAAGATGACGTTCCCTGAGCGCTTCAGAGCTTTGACCTTTTCCCAGCGCCCTCAGGAAAAATAGGATCCACAAATAGGAGGAGCAGAAAAAAAAGCGCATTAGACAAAGATGCTCCTCTGAGCAGGACATTCTGCCTACTGCTTAGAAGTAATCTAACTCAGAAGCTCAACAGACCTTGTATAAATCAATCTAGCCTAACACGGCATGAATAAAAACCAATTGATGAAAGCAAATTATTTAATCTCAAAAGGAATTCATTTAAAAGGACTTGCTCCATTTGATTTGCCTTACTTTAGGGCAGCCGTCTAGTTTTTCTTACATTTCCGTGCCGTCTCGCAGGAGCTGTTAACAGCCTCTCGATTCAGAAGCACAATGAAGATAGGCATGTAGCACTGCAGGTTGGGGAAAGCAGCCAAGGATGGCAATAAGCCCAAACCTGACATATGGCTGGCTTTTCACTGCCACCTATGGGTTAATCATCTGAAAGGCAGGCTAGATCAACTAATAACAGACAAAACTAAACAAATATATAGTGATATGGGCTTCGTACTGTGCCATTTTAGCCTGTCCTGAATACCACACACTTGGGATTCAGTACTAAAACAGCAAACTTTTAATGTGAGGCACATGGAAGTTTATTGTGTGGTACCTTACTTGTTAGTGGTGCTTAGTTAAAGGAGTAGTACACTTTTGAAAAAACTTTTGCTGATAATTTACTCACCCCCATGTCATTCAAGATGTCCATGTCTTTCTTTCTTCAGTCGAAAAGAAATTAAGGTTTTTGATGAAAACATTCAAAGATTTTCTCCATATAATGGACTTCAATGGGCACCAAACGGTTCAAGGTCCAAATGAGAGTTTCAGTGCAGCTTCAAAGGGCTTTAAACGACACCAGACTATGAATAAGAGTCTTATCTAGCGAAACGATCGCTCATTTAAAAAATAAATAAAAAAGTTTAAGTTTTATAAGCACAGACGCTCGCCTTGCTCTGTTCTGCGATGAGCGTTCGTGATTCTCCTGTTCAAACTCGTTCATCAAAATGAACAAATCTTTTTTTGAGTCATGACTCGAAGGGTCCTAAATAAGACCCTTATTCATCGTCTGGTGTCGTTTAAAGCCCTTTGAAGCTGCACTGAAACTGTCTTTTGGACCTTGAACCGTTTGGTTCCCATTGAAGTCCATTATATAGAGAACATCCTGGAATGTTTTCATCAAAACCTTAATTTCTTTTCGACTGAAGAAAGAAAGACGTGGACATCTTGGATGACATGCGGGTGAGTAAATTATCAGCAAAAGTTTTTTGTTTTTTTTTTAAAGTGAACTACTCCTTCCTAAGGCGATCATCACTATCCCCTCTTCTCATACTTTGGTTTAGATCAAACCCCTAAAACCTCCACATCAATGGAGACCACATAAAGTCTGCTGCTACTTGAGGAGTGCTACTTTTTAATAACAAAAATGAACCAAATGTATTGTAAAAAGCACTATATAAACAAAGGTGACCACTTTCGCCTAGTAATGTTACACCATACCCTTAAACTAACCAACCACCCAGCGACTATCAAAACACTCGAGCAACGTCCTAGGAACCAAACCAGCAATGCTTTAAAAAAAAACACTGAACATTTTAGCAACAGCCAGGCAACCAGAATTTCCTGCCATTGTGGTTGCCAGTTTTTGCACAGACAAGCAACAACCCTCATTTGGCTCTTCAAAAAAATACAAATCTGCATAAATATATCTGAAGTTTGAATTGATGTCAAGCACACAATAAATCCTAATTAAACAGAAGGAGAAAAACTGCACCAGGAGTTTGACGGGCCTCATAAACTGACGTATTGACCGACAAGCTAATCCAGCTGGCTGCTCCTTATCCCTGCACTCACACTGTGAGACGGGCACATGCTGAATGAGTACGACCCAGGACAACCTGTTCACCAGCAGCAGGCTTCCCCTCGCTTATTACCTACCACTGTCCTGGAGATTACAGCAGCTGTTGCTCATTTTCTCCAAGCACAGTTGACTATTAGGCTACAGAAAACACATATGCAGAGTTAAGCTGGAAAACACAAAAATGCGTATCTGGGTCAACATTCCTGTCTTCAATTTACAAAGCACAAACACTTTGAAAACTAAAAAGACAAGAGCAGGATAGACAAATCAAAACTTGAACTGCTTGGTACTGCTTGGCTTTGACAATCACAAGTTAAAAAAAAGCAGCATGCTAATTCTTTGCAAAGCTATAAAACACACTGAATCTCGAAACTAAAATATTTGGACCTGAAAAGCATTAGTGGTACCACCAATATGCTACTAAAAGATACCAGACCTTTATTACGCATCAGCTAGGGTTCTCTGATTGGCTCTAGACCTTTGCTATTAGGTTTCTCATTGGCTAAAGTCAAAAGAGCAGCACTATCTAAAGATGCATGATATTCCGATTTTTTAGAAATGGCTCAAGTCCGTCCTCCTTAAATCTTAAGGTGAGGCCACATCTGCCACTTTTCTCTGATTTTTCAATGGCAAAATCCAGTAATTTCTATATAAGTTCACGTCTTTGGGAAATTTGAGAGAGGATGAAAGATTTCCCCATGGAGATCCGATGGGTTTCCCGCAATGGGTTTCAAATTGGTCACGCGGATTCGCCATGATAACCAACAGAAAGCTGCTTTGTTTGAAAATGACTTGTGATTGAGCTTTGCTTTATACATTGCCACACTATTGACAATAGATAGACTTTTTTGCACACAAAATTTAGCAAAATTTTCACTAATGTGACCACACCTCAAGCCTACGGTATTTTTCCATCTGTCAGTTGACTGAAAAGTACTCTGCTCCACAAGCTCATGTCAGTTGCAAAAAAATACGTAGTTTTAATCCTTTAGATTTAAAAAGTTTAATACTCCGGGTTGGTTCAAATCAGGAACAGTATGATGAACAGTGACAATGGTGCTTGCCGTAGCAAATGCCACAAATGAATGAAAACAAAAGGGCATAAAGAAGACAAAGCACATCTTTGTTGACCACAATTATAAAAGCAATGACGACTTCAGACAGGATAGCATAAACCTGAACATACTCTTTGTTGTGTTTGAGAGCCAAGTGATCAGACTCGAAATAGTAGACATCTGGATCCTCCTCTTCCTCCTCATCTTCCTCTGCCTGAGCGGCCAGCAGCTCTTTGGTGGATCCCGCCACTCTACTATCCAACACTTCGACCTCTCCACTGACGCCTGCTTTCTCTGAGAGTTCACTGTCTGCCTCGCTAGAAAGCCCCAGTGCATCATGGGGAGGCTCTTTATGGCTGGTGTCCTCCGAGAAAAAAGGAACCTGCGTGGCCTCCTCCTTCAGCGAACCATTGTCTATGTGCGGGGAACTGGGTTTGGGGGAGCTGGCTTTGAGCCCACTACCAAAGGCAGCGCGGCGCGGTGAAGTCCTCAGGGTGTATCTGTGTTCTTGAGGCTCTGTGAAGGAGGGGGGCTCCGTGGGCAGCTGGGAGGCAGCCAGCATCGCCGTTTCTCCTGAGATATTCGAGCAGTCGTCAGAAGGGTCCTGTGGCTCAGCCTGAAAGCCACCATTGGTGCTCTCCTCTCTCACGAGTTCATCCTGAGCCTGCCCGGCGTCCCCCACGACGTCCACCTCTACCTCCATCTCGGGTTCCCGGGACAGCACGGCCTCGGCCGCTTCCTCCGCCGTGCAGTTCCTCTCACAGTCAATCTGAGGACTGTCGGACTCATTGGCTTGCTTGGGATGAGGGGATCTACAAGGCACAATAGGGTCAGGGGATGAGGGCGCAGCCTGGTTGCCGTTTAACAGTGAAGGACTGTTGTTGAGCGTGGCAGGGGAGGCACAGGGCACCGCGGGTAAGGCTGCAACTTCTGAGTCCTCCTTATAGAGTTCGGCGAGGCCATTGGTGGCCTTGACGTTCTCACCAGCCTGTGGGGGATGGGTGATCTTCTCCACCAGGCTGTCCTCTTCCTGCTCTGCCTCTTTGTCAAGGCTGAGCTGAAGGGCCGTGGACGCGTTCGATTTGGCGCCCTCGTCATTGTCCTTCAGTGCAGCGGGATCAGGGCTCTCCGGTTTGAGAGAAGGTTCCTCCTCTACCCCCTGCGATTCACCTGAGCGAGGGCAGCGTTTGGCCCTCTTCAGGGCGGGGGAGGCTTCTGGCACACCCCCGGCCCTCGGACGCTCGCAGTAGTCCGATTTGTCCGACTCGTCCTTCTCGGAGCTGGGCAAGCCCCGTTTTCCGTAGGAGGGCAAGGGCTCACCCTCCGCCTTGCTCTCGGCTACCTTTCCGACCTGTGCTCCGGGCTGCTGGTGCTGTTGACAGTCCTGCTTCTTCTTGGGTGAGCGGGCTCTGGGCACAGGAGGCGGGGAGCTCTCTTCCGGCTGGGCGATGCTGCGGTTCCTGAGGGTTCGACCACAAAAGTTCTCATCCAATCCATTTATCCCCACTGATGATCTTGTGACGCGCGAAGAGCGGGACGCGGCCATACTATGGTGGGTGCCTACTGTCTCCTCATCGTGGTGCTCTCTCCTCAGCAGCAGAATGTGGGCACCTGAGGGACACAACCAGAGAATACTTACAGACCATTCAGATTCACAGTTAGAGACTATTGAGACTATGAGACTAATCTTACGGTAAAAAAAAGAAAAGAAAAGTCAAGATTTTCCATTGCCCTGCAAATGATACATTTTATTCTTAAGATATTTGTGTCAGAGCTTAACAAAAAGAGAAGGTATTTACAATAAATACTATGAAAAAGTGAAAGTGTCCCAGCTATAAATATAACTTATGAACACTATGAATCCATAAACACATTTTTGCTGAACAGTGACATACAGTGATCTGTTTGTAATTTCCATTCTATTAGCACAAATCATCCATGCCATTTCAGTAAAAGCTTGCTTTTGTTAGCCAGCTAGTCAACTTAATTTCAGTGTCATATTTAAAAAAAAACAACAACATTTATATGATTTATCAAAACAATTAACATATGATGGATTAAAGAGCCAAATATGGAAAAATGAAGTAAAAGAAACATTTTAGCAGCATTTTAAAGATGTGAACTAAACGGTTTGCTGGATGTTCCTCCACAGTGGATCAATGGATTGAGATGGAGCAGGAAGAGCATAACTGATGTGTCAAGAATTAGAACACATTCATAGAATATCTGGAATGTTTCCAAGTCAAAGTTACACGGAAAAGGAGACAGACGTCTTTATTTATAGCTTTATGCTAGTGAAAAATATTAGCTAGATCTCTGAAGGAAATGTGAGAGATGTTTGCCACCACAAGGTCAAGGTGCAGCTGTGTGATTCTTTACTGGTTCAAGTCAAAAAGATCCCGTCCATGTCTCAAATCCCTATTTTACTGCAAGTCTAAAGGTTTTTTTTTATTTGCTTGCGTGAAAAACCTAATACAACCTCAACACTGCACAACAAGACCTTTCTCAAAATATAGACAATCTACAACATAAAAAACTTAAATATTAGGCCTAGATCAATTTAGCACAGAATCAACATTGCATTGCTGCCCGTGATCGCATCAAGGATCAGACAAATCTACCTGGGTAAATCTGCATACAAAAATTCAATAAAAAGTCAAAACAAAGTTTACATCCTTGCATCCAAATATACTTTGTAAGAGGCTACTTATTAAATGGGCAAAACAAATCATGGAATCACATAAAAACGTAACAGGCCTTACAACAACATGCAATACCTTGATAGAGTTTTCTATGTAAATCCGCTAGATGGATGTTTGACCGTAACACTTGCGTTTAATTATCCTTATAAGTGGGAGCAACTAGCCAGCAAAGGATTCTGCTTGGTCTTCAAGCCGTCCTCAAACTGCTAGCTATGTTTGCAAATCAATAATTGAACAAAAAAGAAAAAGAAGGATGATTAACTTTCAATGGCCTCTCATTTTCAGGTAAGCATAGGTCTACGCAAAATATGGGACAGGACTGGCCTTAAAGGGTCACTCCACCTCTGGAAAGATGAATGTGTATTTATAATGGGTATATATATATATATATATATTATAATACATATGTAGTATTTATAATATTTATAATTTATTATTTTTTGAATTTGGAGCTTTCTAGACTGAGAAAAGCCAGAAAATGAATTTTTGGCTTATGTGGATGAAAGACAACAACTCCCAGAATGCACTTGCTTCGCTGCCCAAGGAGGCCACACCTACCGGTAACCGCACAGTAGGTAAACAACAGTCTACGATAGTGAGTCTCCGTGATGAGTCTGCCCGAAAATGTGTTTCGAGATTGCCCAAGATGTCCGGGATTCGGCTTTTGCATTCTACAATCGCCATTCATCAAGTTTACTGTGGCGAGCAGCACGAGCGAGGGCTGTGTGGAGAACGACGCGAGGCCGGTGGCGTGATTATTAGGGATGCACCGATACCGATACCGGTATCTGGTATCGGCCTCGATACCACATTTTCTAAAGTACTCGTACTCGTTAAAAGTCCCCCGATACCGGGGACCGATACCATGTTCTGAGAAATGGGTTAATCACAGGCGCCGAGTGCCCACCCCCAGGCTCCGGCTGCAGCTCAGAGCGGGGAGATGGGGAGACATGTCAGCCGTGTGGAACAGTGATGCGCGGGTCAATGTAAACAACCCGCACACTACCAATGTTTTCAACTACCCGCCCGCTACTCGGACCGCAAAAAAAAGTAAGAAAATATTGTACCCGACCCTCTTCCTGACCGTATTTTTTAAAAGTAGTACATGCTCATCGTAGCGTCATTGGGCCATAAACGTGTAACAACACAGCATCGCAAGAAGACGTAGCCTACATATAACAAAGGCAGCACTTTGGTCATCATCTTTCATTATTTCGGTAAATGTCTCCCACACTTACTCTTTCTATTTGTGTATTTGCGTAGCTTCCACTCCCCAGTCTTCACCTTTTCTCTTGCCGCCTCCATCTCTCTGCAGACTAGTGATCATAGACATGGCCGGTTCGTGAACGAATCGGTTCTTTTTAATGAACCGGTCGAACCAGTACGCTAAATCGAACTGAATCATTCGCATCAGTTCACGTCTTGCGTCAGTGCTGATCCACAAGTTACTACAGTTACTCACTTTCAGACATGCCTGACAGTCCCTCCGAGTTGAAATAAACCAATATCCCGAATTATATTTTACTCCAGTAACTCTAACAGTTCACTGAACTGAGACATGTTGTTGATACTGCTGATACTGCGCATCCGCGTATAGTAACGAACGCAGAGGTACAGCGGTTCTCGGATCACACCAGAACTGAGAACTGTTTAGACTGAGCTTGTGTGTCATCTCGTGCCAGTTATTCAGCCAATAAATAAATTCGGCCTATATATTTCATAGAAAATTCTATCTAGTACTATATAAATACAAAGGTTTAATTGGCATTTTTTTCCAAACGACCTGACCGACCGCGACCCGAATATCATTAAAAATATTTTTGGATGACCCGTAACTGCGGGTAACCGCGGGTGACCGCGGCGCAGGCACCCGCTCATTTTGGATCAACCCGTGCATCACTGGTGTGGAACAATTTCAAAGTGAATGGCTTTGGATTAGGAGAATAAGTTTACTTGTAGTCGCCAAGTTACTTATAGTCAGTTGAATGTCTGTTGGGGGACCAAATAAATAAAGTGTTATCAGATAGGCTACTGATCGTACTAATAGGTCTACTAATACTCTAATGACAGTTAGTTGACATGTAATTGAAAAGTTACTTGTAGTTAGTAAAGTGGACTATCGAAATAAAGTGTTACCCAAGTAATTTAATCAAGGACCTAAAAACCCGTATATAAAAATATTTAAATCATGTTTTTTTTTTTTTATTAAGTACTCGGTATCGGTATCGGCGAGTACTGAAATGCAAGTACTCGTACTCGTACTCGTTTTCCAAAAAAGTGGTATCGGTGCATCCCTAGTGATTATCGATGAGCGACACCTGTGAGACGCACTGGTCTCGTATCTCTCACGGAGGAGCGGGAATTTTCTTAGCAATGTTAAAACGCACATCAACCGATCACTTGTTTAGCGTTTATGTAAACACTACATTCAGATTCACCAATCAGAATGAATTCAGTTAGACTGAAACAAAAGCTGTACATGTAAACAAAGAATGGCGACTGCAGAAAGCAAAAGCTGAATCCCGGACATCGACGGCCGGACATGTCCGGGAAAAAGAGGACGGTAACCCCTAAAGTTACTACTCGGCTTTCTCCGCAGAACAAGTGCCTGCTAGCTTAGCTTCCAAAAAAAAGGCTGACACTATGTGTAACCCCAATCCTCCATAATGCATCCATCTGCGTATTCAGTATCTTCGTCCATATTTTCAAAAAGTTTCCGCCTGTAAAATCAAACGCATTAGCACTGATCTGTGATAAGTCTGTTAGCGCATTAGGTCCAACCCCCTATGGGCGAGTTTGAAAGGGTGGGATCTAGTGCTTGTAGTCTTTACAGAAATCCCCCCCTCTTACACTTCCTCCTACAATGACGTAAAATGACAATTTTTGCGTCATTGCAGGAGGAAGTGAAAAAGGTAAATAGCAGATTTCTCTCGTCTCAGGGGAAAATGAGAGAGTGTTTCACGACCATTCAATAGTATAACTAGAAATCTAACAATGGTAAGCTTAATGCAAATGGGTGGAGTGTCCCTTTAATACCTGGGGGTATGTGCAATAGTATACTAGTGATGATGACGCATTAGCAAATATCACTCAAGTTATTTTTGAGGAGAATATTGTTGTTAATGCGTTTTAAAGGAACTTCTTTATCGAAAGTTCCTCTTAATCTCACAGTCTTTGGCTTTGGTAAAACTGAGTCAAACATACACCAAAGGCAGAATAACAACCTACGGGTTGGCTATGATCTACTGTTATCTAATATTCTATAAATATGTTTGATATTCAGAGGTTATCTGAGAGTTTCCCACAAGCTATCAATCTACTTATCACACATGTGCTGGCTAGGCTTCCCTGGTGCATTACTAAAGCTGCAGATGTGAAGGGGGATGGTCTGTATTTGAGCTGCCTCTTATGAGAGCAATAAAAGTGCTTTTCAACAATGGCCACTACAACACAAACCTTCGTTCTTCAAAGACTGATCATCATGGGTATCTTAAATTAAGTAGCCAGTGCTTCACAGAAACCTTTTACCAGGGTCAAAAATTAACATTCATAAAGCACCAAAATATAAGTTGCACAAAATAGCAAATTGCACATTTACACAATCAAACATTGAACAATGCACATCATGTTTTTGCTAAACAAACCTCATTGGTTTTTGGAGCTCGTTTACCATATTTAAAATGCTCTACGTATGTTAATTGTTCAATGTTTATGTATGAATAAATGCTTAAGTTAAATCTGTTTATCATTTTTCAATCCATTTATGAACTTGACGTGCTAAAGTTTTGGTGGAATGGACTTTCAACGGAGGGACAAATCTCATTTAAAATATCTTCAAAGATGATAACATATGCTTCAAATATAAACAAAAGTCTTATATGTTTCGAATGACATGAGTGTGAGTGAGTGATGGCAATTTATTAAATGTTATTCAAAAGAACATTTACTGGTACATTCTCTCAATTCACTCCCCATTAGCAGCCAGGTGTGGCAAAAAGTACAATTTGGACCCCGGGTATGACTAATGAAGCAGTCAGTCTGAAGACCAGCGCTTACCGAACATGATACATTGATATGGGATAATGGGACCGGCGGTGAACTCCACAAAATCTGCAATGTAGCAGCAAAAACAGCATATTTCAGCTGGGGACTGAAGGGAGACTGAAGACTGAAGCACTGGCTGGTACTGTCCTTGTCTGACTTACTCAATAATTAGTGTAATACCAAAGTCAAAAAATAAGCTGGAAGTGTGTGACAAATTAGATTACACTGTATCAAATTCCTCGGTTGCGCCATTATGCTAAGGCCATGCAAGAGGATACGTCTAGTACATATGCAGGAGGGAAGGGGCATCATTTTAGCCTGTCCCTGTTTTGGTTAAAACTGTGATGCTGAAAAGAAAAAAAAGGAATTACTTTGAAAAATTCTCACTCCGAAATCGCTAGGGAATTTTACAAATTACAAATTATGAAGTAGAAAGACTGAAAAGTCATTTTCTTGTAAAGCAAACTCCAATAATCTTGTATCATATTTACAATGCACATATTTCATATTAAAGGGGTGGTTGATTGCGATTTCACTTTTTTAATTTTAAATAGTGTGTAATGTTGCTGTTGGTGCATGAACAGTATCTGCAAAGTTGCAGCGCTGAAAGTTCAGTGTAAAGCAGAGATATCGTCTTTTAAAAATCAGGAAGTATAATGCCTACAAAAACGACTCGATTGGGACTACAATGAGATACTTCCCGGGTTTTAAACACAACTAACCCATACATTTACATTAACACTCCCTCCGGAATATGCAAAAATGGGGTGTGGCCATATTTCTGCAGCTTTTTTTGGAAGAGTTATAGAGCTGTAGCCATATTATGCCGTCGAGAGTGTGTTATTTGCACACAGCTGTCAGGCCTTCTGCGCTCAGGCTTCCCACGGATGCTGTAATTCGTCAACAATGGCTAAAATTTTGATTATAAAAGTTTGATTATGGTCCTGAAAATTTAGCTCTATGTGCTGCGTATTTTAAGAAAATCAGCTTCTAGAATCTCCACGAATTCAACACCAGATTCAACAAGAAACTGTTACTAAAACATGAAGCAGCTTTAAACTTTTTCAACTTTAAAACCAGAGGCAGCAGTTGTTGGGCCACAACCTGTAATTAAGACTTAATCATTTTAAATGTATCTGCATGTATAATCTTAGACATAATGTTTTAGTTTTATACAGTTATGCTATTTCGTGTTGACAAATGTACATTTTGGACTTGAATTTGTAATTATGTACATATATTTTCCATGTAGGCTACACTTTATGACGTAAAGTATGATGTGAGAGCGGCGTAGATTGTCGGACATAGCAACAGTAACTAGGGGGGGGGGGGGGCAGGTCTTTGCGAAGGATCAATTAGTTCGATGCTTTGTGTGCAGAAGCTTTGTATAAGACAACCATGTATAAAGTTTTATTTTTAGGCCAACAATATCTTTTGTATTACTTTGCAACAGATTTTCACGTTCTGTTAACATTTTATCACAGACGTCACATGTACACCTAAAGAAAACGATACACTGGGTGAACTAAGTTTAGTGAATAGATAACGGTTGTTCATTATATCGATAAAACAATAACAATAACAAAACGCTAATATGCTAATATTCAGCAGCATTTTCAAGTAACACCTATCGAAATTCTTATATAATAATAGGCTAATAGTAGAATAGAATAGAGTAACAATAATAAAAGAATTTACCATTCAGAAACGTTTTGTAAAAGCCGTGTTTGGGGAGGTTCTGCTTGCCTCTCTTCACCGCCGCTTTCTGGGTCTGATTCTGGCTCAAACTAATACGGCAGTATCGACACCATTATTTCCATTGACCGGAGCATGTGCAACTTTCACCCATAAAGGTAATGGGTGTGAGGTTTCCGGACAACGTGCACTACAAAGTTTAGCCTATCACAACACACCAACCCAAACTAACCAATCTGAGCCCACTGCCTGTTTCTGGGGGAGTGGTTTCACAGTCAACAGGTCCTTCATATGACAGAGGAGAAAGCGGCTTACAATAAAGGGGAAATTAATGAAAAATAAGACTTTTTAAAAACAAACAAACACGAAGACAGGTTATATTGCACCCCATAAACACAATAAAAAAAGCAGTAAATCATCAAAGAGCACAATCAGTCCGCACAATCGCTGCCGTGTACCATTAGTGTGACGCGATGATGAGAAGCATTGAATGAGATTTTGCACTGCTGACATTGGTTTTGCTTGGGAAACGAGAAGCACCTGAGGAGAGTCTTGCACGCAGCCCTTATTCACACTCCACTGAAGCCTCCTGGTGAGTGTCTAATGTGATCTGACCATGCATATAAAAGACGAGACGGAAAACAGACAGATGGGGTGTTGTCAGGCCTGAATACTAAAAGCACTAAAATGGTTATAAAACATCATTTTCCATCACTACCCATGTCAGTTTAACTACTACTTTTCCTCTCCATAGAAAGACTATAAAAGACCTGTTTTTCCACACAGTAAATCCAGACCTGTGGTTTAAGCTGGCACAAACACACACAGGCTGAGCGAGGGATTAGTTACAAACGAATCCGCTTTGTATTCTTTTCCCAGTTTTTCTATCTATTGCAATAAACTCATATGAAAATAATCAGAAAACATTTTTTTTTTTTTTTTGAAGAACGTTCAGAGTCACTACGATGGTGAAACGAGAGGGAAAAGCTCTCGCTCACTGCCTAATGTCATCAACACACATGCTTACAACCCTTCTGACATGACTCATTTGTGCATAATGAGGTTATCTGGGAACTCAAATATGAGTAAGTGGAGGTTAAGCTCTGGCTGATCCTCCTGATATGTCCAATAAAGGAGAAACCCCCTAAATAACGGAGTATGATGAGTAATGTGACAGAGCACACTCAAAGCATTTCATTGTGCAAGGGAACATAAGAAAATTCACTAGGATCGACTTATTAAAGCAGTGGTTCTCAACCAGACGCCCCCAGCCAACTTCCAAGTGGGTCACAGAATGACTTAAAATTATAAGGATTAAATAAATTCATTTCAATTGCTAAGCGCACACAAATCACGATGTAAATTGAATTCATGTTTCCTTTTTCCCTCTAATTAATATTATTAAACATTAAAAATCTCGAAACTTTCTGTAATGACAACATGAATTGAGGTTAATTTATTTTTCATATATCTCGTTAATACATAATGCTTAGTCTAAACGACAGCAGAAATTGCAGATAATATATTAGATGCGCTGCAGGGATGATGTATTTTTGTTGGCCAAGATTTTTGAATGGGGTTTTTGGTTAAATGCCTAAAATAAGGTCTGTGGTCAATACAAGCTCAAGATACTTTTATTCTATAACATAAAATACATCAGTAATACCCCTTTGTAGTGTTGTTACGGTACCAGTAAAATTTCACAGTTCTCTGTACCAATTTCGGTACTGTAGCAAAAACTGAGCTATTTTTCTATTTTAATTAACTATTCATTTACTTGTATTGAAAAAAAAGTGGATGGTAAGTGGCTAAATGGGACTACAGAGGTTGTCAGGGACATTAAAAGCCATCCAACCAAACTTTCATGGAAATTTTTTAAAAATAAATACTAAAAACAGTGGTGGTGAAATATTATAACCGTGGTGTAGTTCGTTTATAGCCAACGTTTAGCTTTATATTTTTGCTGATGGTGCTTCAAAATTCATAAAAGTTGTGAAGATCATCATGATAAACAAAATGTGTGAGAATCAACAACCTGAGTTGGTCTATTTTCTGCAAAAATCAACGAAAAATTCCTTTGGGGATTTTGTTGAGGGAACCAGGGCGAAGCTAACTTCCAGGTTGACCTACAAAAATAAGTCATCGCTGCAGAAATCTACATGGGGGGGCTTTGAATATTGTTTTGGGCAATGGGGTATCGTCAAGTTAAAAAGGACGAACCACTGTATTAAAGGGAAAGTTAACGATGTCACAACGGTTCTTACACCAAAACTGGCAAATGCCATTCCACCAATTCCAATGTGCCAGGTTTAAAGGGATACTCCACTTTTTTTGGGAAATACAACTCCCCCAGAGTTAAACAGTTGGGTTTTACCGTTTTCGATATTTCTATATCAGTAACCAGACAGTTTCTGGTCTCATTGACTTCTGATATACTATGGAAGTCAATGGGAACAGAAACTTTCAAGTTACTGATATTCTTCTAAATATCAGAAAATCAGCTGAAAGAATTGGGGAGGGAGTTCTCTGTAGAGCCCATTTCCAAAAAAAAAAAAAAAAAAAAGAAAAAAAAGTAGAGTATCCCTTTAAAAAAGCAGAGGTGCAATTTAGCAGCTACAGCTGAATGCAAAATTTCAGGTAAAAAAATAAAAAAATAAAAGTCATGCTTCTTTGTAAGTATAACACTCACTGGTCACTATATGTTTGTGTGTTTGGAACATGAGGAGGACTAAACCATTTATTGAGTCCATTAAAATGGCATGTTCAGACTAAACTTATACATCTTTTCTGAATAAAATTAGCTAATAAATGTAAAATGTTTTTTTTTTTTATTCACAAATAACAGATCCTCTGAGTCTCTGGATTACAGGAAGCATTAGTTAACACTTAAGACACACTGGGGACATCACTCAGACCCCAGGAGCCCATCTGTGCAGCGGCTCTTATTGTTCTTATAACAGCCAATGAAGATGCTTCATGTCATCAGCATTGTCCAGACACAAAACTGAACAGTTAAAAGCAGAAAGAGTAGGTCACACATTATGTATTCATCCACATATTGTTCCAAACCAGCTGTTCATCTTTTTAGTAGGACACCATTAAAGCACCATCAAAGTTTGACTAATTCTACTAATTTTGACTTAAATTTAAATATTTATTTAATGGCTCTACCTGCCGTTTACAATACATCATTGAGTTCAATGCTGGAAATGCACTGGCGTGGCAATGCTCCATTTTTGAATATGAACTTAAACGAAACCCATGTCCGCTGACCCAAACCTGCCAAGGTTGAACACACCTTTAAACTTCAGCATGCTCATTATATTTTCGAGCTTTCCTGTCCATGCTACAAAATATTATTTGCAAAATTTACATTTTGTGTTTAGCTGAATAACAACATAGAGGTTTGGAACTAAATGAGGGCAAGTAAACAATGACAGGATTTGTATTTTTGGATGAACTTTTTCTTTATTATTTTAATATGAGAAGTAAGTCAGCACATGGACATTAGCTAATATTGTACTGTTCTAAGTAAAAAAGACACATGCTTGTATGATGCCTTGACATGAGAAACTGTACATGTAAATGCATTGCAATTCAATTCACGAATTATTCAAAATGTGCATTTCTAGGGCTACAACAACTAATCGATAAAATGGATAAAGAAAATAATCAACAACAAAAAAAGATTCAACATTGGGCACGATGTGAAATAATCTTGGGAAGAATGAATTCAATTTTATTTTATTACAAGTATCCGATTAAATGAAGAAATAAATCGACAGATTATAATTGATACATGCTTTTGATAATTTATTTAAACCAAACATTCCCCTTTATTATTATATGTATATTAAGGAAGGCTCATGTCTCTTTGTACTTCCACAAGTAGTAGTAACCGCCCATAAATATCAGATTACTCGATTAATCGTCAAAAACCAACCAATTCTCAAAATAATCGTTAGTTGGCAGCCCTAAGATTTTAATCATGTATTAGTAAATGTTAAAATTAACATAAATTTAGACGAATAAATCCTGCAGAAGTCATGTTATGTTGATGTTAACTTGATTAAGTTGGCTAATGAAACCATATTAGTGTTAACAGACACTACAGCCTCGGTCACTGGCAGGTGCCAACAGAAACTCAAAGGAGCTGGGACATCCCAGAGGAGTGAAAGGTGCGCCAACGGCCATCAAAACTCACTCAAATTGTTTTACAGACATTAATTTACGCGGTTGTCATTCTGCTCGCGCTCTGCGCGTACGCGTCGAGAATTCGAAACTTCCTGAATAATCTCTCAGCTCGCGCGCTTGGCGAAGAACTTTAAATTGACACGTGCTCGCCAATGAACTCTCACAAAACAGCCCAGTCCAAAAATATGGCAAAGCAGAGAAAAGCGCTCGGTGCAGCTCAGCATGTTTTCCAAATTGCTCGTCGCAGTGGTTTCAGAGAACCCAGTTTGGCTCAGTGATTGAAAAAAAAAAAATGACAAACCCACATTTAAAGCCTGTTCTCAGAATTAGATTTCTTCAGAAACGGGGCTGCCTTTATAAACCTGATACACTAACAAACAAACAGCGACTTAAGCACTACAACACATTAACTTACCGTTGTTTATCTAGAAACATTATCTTATTCAATAGCTTTTACCGGGCCTCTCCGGCAACACAGACCGCATCTGCGGCTCGGCATGATGATGTGCAGCCCGGCTGCGCCTCCCAAAAACACCCGTGCAACTTTCTTTAGCTCTGACGATTCCTGATTCCTCAACTCTTACATTAGTCTTTAATGCAACACGTTTGCTTCATGCACTCAAGAAAATATTTCATGTTTATAGACCTAACTAACCGCTTAACTGAACAAAACAAATGTGTCCGCAGGGTTTTAGTAGCTCCCATGCTAACGACTGCATTCACAGGAAGCGCGACTGCACTTTCATTTTGCGCCATACACAATAAAACACACTTGTCGTGTAACGTTAAACGGGCAAGGAACAAACAACAAACAATTCGACGACAAACAAACAAATCTTGTTTTCCCCTCACAACTCAGCCACTAATTAGCATTCTGGCTAAGAGCGCTAATAAAGATGATAGAGGCTCACTTTAGCATGCTAATGCTAACGAATTTGGCGCACCCTTTTTAACGCACATTCAGGACACTTGTTAATGCACGGAATATGTGTTTTCCCCGTGTAAAATAAACGCAACTAGCTGAGCAGGTGATTAAATGACTTTCGAAGATGAAAGGCCTAAATGCTGAAGCTAACAGGCTAGCGTGTAACAGTGGCAGCGTGCACATACACAACTGATAAGCCGCAACAACTTTGCCTATCAAAATCCGCTCGAACTGCTACAATTGGAGCGGCTTCTGCACCGGACTCTGCTTTAACTTCAAGATAAACTCGGGGAATTGGACTTGAGTGACGGATAATTCAATGTAAAAGGGTTTATGAAGCTACAGAATTACACTTACCTCACTTCCGCAAATCGTTTGCTGCACATTCGGCAGCCGCCATGTTTTTTTTTCTCTGTCGGTGCTGCTGTGAATGTGAATCCCACAATCCCGCTCTCACTGCGATACTGTACAGGACAGCAGCCGCGGCCCACACGCTCGCTGCTTTCATAATGACCGGCTCTCAAGAGCTCTGCTGTCAGCACCGATCTCACCGACACTTTCAGCCTGATGATGAACAGCATATTGTTCTGAAGAATGCAATATTATAAACTATTGATATGGCCGCGAGAGGTAATAATGGCTAGTGATGCACCAATGCTCTTTAGGGCTCAGTAAACTACCTTAATAGTATGTTTTGACTGATATCAAGGAATTAAGTTCACAGTCAAAATAATTGCTTGACATCAGTGATATTATTTCAAGCAATTTCTATAAAGGGACTTTCAAACTGGGGTCTAGGGACCCTCAGGGTGTGCTAGGAGGTCCAGGAGAGAAAATCATAAATAAAACCATATATTTAAATGAATCTTTCAACTCATATGAGTAAACAAATTCTACATCTAACAGTACAGCAATAAGAATATAAAATGAAATAATGTAACTTAATAGAAACCCTAAAAGGGACATGGATATGACAAATATTGTAATGCTTAATTGCATCTCATATCCCTTTAGGGGCTCCACAGTACCTACATTTTTTTTTTCTTCAATCATATTTTGGGATCTGTGGCATCTGAAATCACCTGTTCTACAATATTGTGTGAATCATGCAAAACCTGCCAAAATAAGTTCTACTTATTTTTCTCCCCAAAACCCAAAAAAGAAAATATAAACAAACATTTTCACGACATTAAGCGTGAAAATCTAATTATCCTCAATGTTAAAAAAAATAAAAAAATCAAGAAACGGTACTATAACGGCAAATTTTTTTACATAATTCAGTAAAAATTTTACTGTTTTACTGTAATGGAATTCAGAAACACACAAAAAATAAAAAATCTGGACTCATTATGAACTCTGCCACAAATGCGCTTAACTTTCACGAAAATAATGTCACAAAGTCAAGAAAAATGTCCTAAACAGGCTTTATTTTCTTTATGCGTATGCATTCTTTCTTCGATTTCCGGACGCATGTTTGTGAAATTTATCCATTCACATAAGCATATTAATTTCAGCTCATACGAATGATGACAGATATCGACAGCACAAGTTTTGGGGTTAAATAGTAGCCACTCAGATACAGCTTTCGTCTCTGCGGACAATTAATATCGAAAAACATCACATCCTTCTATACATTAAATAATGCCTTGAAATGTACACATGTGCGGCAGCAGGATTTAATCGCTCTGATTTTTTTTTCCTTTTACATAGCAATTTTAAACAAGACAGCCATTGATGTGTTCAAATGTGCACCTTATTGTTTGCATCTCCATGCAACCCAGCTATGCAACAAATAAAAATGAAGAAATCGATTTTCTTGCCAGCATAATGTGCCACATCATTCCTATTAGCGTGCATTCTGCTTTGTCTGCTTTAGCATATCAAATCATTTGATGAATCCAAAGAATGCCGGAATAATCACACCCTTCTGGAATAAATAACATTTAGTGCAGGAACGTGTTCTTTAAGTACTAGTACATTCAAATACATATCGAACATCAGAGCTGAAGCATGCACCTTTTGAATCTACAGTACAGTGCAAAACAGAAAAAAATATCTTCTTTCCTGAGACTACGTAGCTTTTAGTATCCCTTCATACCCAAAACATGAAGCTTTCATCCACTAAGACAACATATTCTTTCATTTTCTTAAGCGAGGCGGTGCCTAAAAAATATGTACAGATGCAGTGGACTTTTTCGGTGTACGCAAATCATGGTGTATTTGGTTCAGGCGAAGCAAATTCTGTCATGAATGCAGTTGCACACTGAAATCGAACTGTGAAAATTGGTTTCTAGTGTCAAAAGGAAGTGGATATGCACGATATATACACATGTGAAGCACACTGGAGGATGATTAATCCATCCGTCTGCTATAAAGAACAGTCATAGAGAGAGTGTGTGTTGAGGTGAAGCCGTCAGGTCCTTTGCTAGAATGCTTGAAAAACAAAAGTGAAGTGCAAAATAATAAGCGTGTCGGTCCCCTTGCGGCCCAGCAGCATCTCGGCGCAACTACACCGAGCGCGTCTCCACTTCGATCTTCTCCTCTGCTTGAGAACTCTCCGACTCCTGATGGCTGACACTGGGCCGCACGGTCACCACCGGCCCTCCTCCGTGGATGGAGTGGAGGAAGTTCCAGGTCTCTTCTGATATCTGACCTGAATCGGCACCTGTTAAACCATAAAAAAAATGCCAAAAGGTGTTTGTTACTTGGCACAAGTAAAGCAAGCACACTATTGTAGGGCTGCATGATGAATCATATTTTAATCGTGATCATAATTCCTGCTTCTCTTGATTAATTAAAGGGATGGTTCACCCAAAAATGAAAATTCTACTAATTACTCGCCCTCATGTTTCAAAAACCTTTCTTTTATTCATCGTCGAAACACGTACGAGAGATTTTTGTCCCTCCATTATTCATAGTCAATTATGCCTTGAGTGAACATTTGGGAGAACCCTAGCAATATGCATGCTGATAAACAACTAGTTAATAGTGAGAATTTTGGACCTTAAACTAAAGTGTTACCATAATGAATACACTCAAGGCTGTTAATTTGATGTTAAATGAAAAACAAAGTGTAAAGGACTGATAATTTAATTTGTTTCTCTCTTATATTGTACAAAATGTAAAGAACTTTGTATATACATATCATATATATACATAATATATATATATATATATATATATATACATATATCAGCTCATATATATATATATACATTATATATATATATATATATATATGAAGATATATAATCTTCCCAACCTGGCAACCATGTCTACGCACTCTCCACTAAAAAAAAAGTGCTAATGATCACTAAGAAAACAGAAGAAAACTAAGAAAACACTGACAAACATTTGAGTTTAGTAGGGTCAAAATCGAAAATCAGACACTTAAAGTCAGGAATCGTATATTTGTTATAAAATAAAAATTATAATTCCGTTTATCGATTCCTGTGTTATAAAACCACTGTCACCGTCCCACAGGTGGGACGCTTGCCATTATATTTTTAAAACAATAATATCTTAGAAAAGACCTTAAGTAATATTGACAAACTATATATCATTTAAAAGCTTACAATCTCTAGTTTCCATTTTTGGTGACTGATTTTCAAAATAATTTACACAGGAGCCGTAATTTATCAATTTGCAACAAGAATATTTTCATACTCATAAAGCGTGTTCAGACCTTTATTTTGAAATAGCAATGAACACGAAAAATCATGAAAAAAAAGTTTGAAACCTGGTTTGATTTCATGCCAAAAGATAGCATCCATTCAATTATTTTAGAATGTTAAAATGTTTAAAATATTAAGAAAAAAAAATTGATTCACCATTTGTGTTATGGCAATAAGCTATAACGCGCATGCGTGTTCTTTGTATGTGATTCCTAGAGGTTGAATTCATATCAAAATCTGCCAAACTTACCATACTACTTCTGCATAGGATGTCTACTTCATAAATTGTGTGAAACTTGTGAAAATAATGGTTCATATCACTCAAAACACATATGGAAATGGAGGCGCCCTTATATGGGCTGTAATGGAGTCTGGTTGTGCCCTAGTCAGTCCCTCCAGGATTTCACGATTTTTTTTTGTGATTTTTGCGATCAAAATGACTGATTTTGTGGTGGTAATTTCCAAAAATTTGTGAAAAAATTTGCGATTTATATATAACATTTACCATAATAGTATTCAGTCCTTCCAGAAAAACGCGGAGTTTTTTTGTGATTGTTGTGGGCAAAAATTGATTGATTAGCCTACTCGGCCCGTTTTCTTTAAAAATGCGATGGAATATGCGAGATATTTATGCAATTTTATGCGATGAAATTGCAGGAATTTGCAAAAATTGAGAGAACTTGCAAAAATTGCGGTTTGATGAAAAAGATTTCTCTTTTTCAGTGATTCCCCCAACATCCTGTTCTCACTAGGCTAATGTAAGAGTCATTTCTTATTACTTCCTTTGATAAGCAAGCATACTACATCATAGAAAGTGCTGGGAATATTTAATTTCTCATATTGTTTTATTTCAGACTATAACGAGTGTAAATAAGGTGTGGCCCCTTTAAGAGCTGCGCGCTCCCTGTTGAACTCTCTGCAGTGTTATATGTGCGCCTCAAACACCCCATGTGTGCGGGTAATTTCTGTTTGATGCTACTTCTTTTATCTTATGTTGTTTATTAAGTAACGATGTGACTACAGAACGTGTGAGACAGTTATACGAGTTCGATTTGTGAGATGTCAATCGCCTCCGTGAGTCTGTCCGGCGTCGCGTAATTGCGTCACTTCATAACGTTCCCATGGAAACAGGGGGAAATGGCTGCTCTTGTGTGAAGCAAACGGAACATTTTTTAACTTTCTACTAAAATACACGTGACTTTTTTTTGCAACGAAAATGCGAGGATTATGAAATTATGCAAACCCCGCATATTTTGCAAGGAAATCGGCAATTTATGCGGCGAAAGTGCGGCGTATTTGAAAAAATGCGGCCCCCGCATAAATATGCGGACTTTGGCTGATTTTGCATTGAATTCAGCGATCGCATTAACGCGTTTTTCTGGAGGGACTGAGCCTAGTGAAAAAGTTTGGTACTGCGCCCAAACAAAATCTCACTGAAAGTTCATTTTTTGAGATATCAACCTAAAATTTGAAACACAACTTGTTCAGATTTTTGGCTTTGATTTTTCTGCAGTTTTAGAGTAGTCCAGGTTTTGAAAATATATATTTTAGATAAAATATGAATAATTAATTTTTTTACATTGTACATTTCTATAAACTCAAACTTCTATAACTTTCTTCTGTTTCACTTTCTTAATTTATTGAACTTCGAGAAAAATCTGCCAAATGTCTTCTTTAAAACGAGACCAATCTTACGTCTATATTCCAAAGCATTCTTGAATTACAACCATTTAAGTTTGAAATAAGCATTTCCATGTCTATTCAAAAAAGGGGGGTGACAGTTAAGAGGTTAAACCATTCAAGTGCAAGAAGACACAAAGCAGAACTCAATTCAACACCTCCGCACTGTTTTCTGCACACAGAGAGCTCATATGTGATGCGATCTTGGAAAACCCACCACATGGTGAAATTTGACATATTACAGGTTTTGAGACCATATTAAAGCTGTGTTCAAGCCCTTTCCAAATCTGCTTTTATTTATTTTATCGTTTGTCTGCAACAAAAGTTATAGTTATCTGAAGTCGGCTGATCACTGTGATTTTTAGTAATCATTATAGATTAGGTATCATTCGAAAGCTTACGAACTCAAAATTCAACCTGTGAAAACCATTTTGAAATTGGACGATTGAGAGGCGAGCAAGGTCTTTTAAACGAGCAGCTTCAAACTCTGCTGTTCTCTTGTGCTCCGCATTACACCACACAATAACGCTGGATAAAAATAAATAAATAAAAACTTGCGGGCTGTTGTATTTCACCCAGGACTGGACTTTATTCTGTTATGTGGTTTATTTTGATAGGTGAACTGTCTTTGTAGTGTTAGCATATCGTATCGGCCGATATATGTTTATTTTTAATGTTATCGTTATCGGCCTGGTAAGAAAATATGGCCGATATATTAAAGCAGATAAATAATGTATTATTCCCTTCAGCTGAGACACTGTTTATGTTTTTGTATTTCTTGAAATATGATTGAAATCTCTTCAAAAAAATTTAAATACGGTTCGGTACAACATGTGCCGCGCAAATCGTCATATCGGCTATACAACCCTACAATGAGAACATCATTATAATTGTGCGTTTGGGACATGGATTTAATTGTGAGACTTTTGTATTTGTAATCAGGCTCTCAAAATTAGATAAAAATTTGGATTTAAGTTTATCGGCCGATATATCGGTTATCGGCTTTCAAATATAAAGAATTACCGGTATCGGCCAAAAAATTTCATATCGGTGCATCCCTAGGTTTATGATAAATATACTAAACCAAGCGCATGAATTCACATTCTCTAAAAATGTCAAAAGAAATGTGTTAAATGAGAACAATTGTGATTAATAATTGATCCAAACAAAATTTCATCAAAATAATCCTGATTATCAGTTTACCCGTTTTCTAAATCCTGAAGAACGTTGAGACCCACACAACATTGGACAGCGTTGCGCGTTTTGCACAAGAAAGTCATACAGGTTTGGAATGACATGAGCGTGAGTAAATGACAGAATTGATTATCCAGTTTTGCTTAGAAAATGATCACATTGAGGAAGTAAAATGGAATACGGACGCCATTTCATGATGACTGTAAAAGATTCAGATGGTAAAAATTACCTGGCTTTAACGTGATGTGTCCATTTTTATTTACAGCAATCTTGGAGTTATCAATTGGCCCCGGCGGATCTGAAAGACACAAGACCATTCGTCATCGAAAGCACACCGAGTATACCAACCAAAAGCTCTAATAAAGAACTCCTTATTGATCAATAACCACAAAACATGATGCTAATATTCAATTTCAAACTTTCAGATACTTTAGTAGTCTCAGCAGCAGGGATGAGAAATGACTTACCAATGTCCTTGCCTTTGACAAAGCCTTCCCATTCCCGGAACCACTGCATGCTGATACAGTATATCACCACAGGAGACTCCTCCTCCTGAAACGCCTTATTGAGCTACAAGGACAGAAGAGAGGAGGAAAGAGAAGAAAGCACATGAGACCATGAGATGTAGGAAGAAAGAATCCATTACCTGAGCGTTTCTTCATGAAATATCGTCCCACCCCAATGTTTACAGGATAAACTGAGACAGAAGCTCTGTTCCAAATCCTAGTAAGCTACCTCGTGGTCTATAGGGTTAGATAAGCAACTGCTTTCTATAGCGCCCCTCACAGACAAAGCATGTTTGCATTCCACTCCACTGCTTTTCTATGTCCTTTACCATGGGTTCTCGACTCTGACCATCAAAGTCCACTTTCCTGCAGTTACGTTCTAACCTTGATCAAACCTTTTGATTTTTTGATTTTGTTCAGATGAATTTGAGAAGGGTTGGAGCTAAACTATTCAGGAAAGTGGGTCAGAGTTGAGAACCCTTTCTTTCTAAGAGGTTCAAAGAGTGTAATGATTCAAATGTTTTCTCGATGCATTTTTATAAATCCTGCCGATGTGTATGACAAATGATCAAAATAATTAGCCCTAATCAGCTTATCGTTTCTTTAATATTGGTGCATCCCTGCATAAAATTCCACATTATCGTTCCTTTGGCCTCCTTTGTTTGCCCTTAATTTGAGCCAACCTGAGTGTCTCTGGCTGAAATCAAGTACTTTTGTGCTCATGCATAAATAATAACTACAATTTTGGAGAAGGGTGGGCGTCGACTTGCCGATCTCAGTCTGAGAGAGTGGTGTGGAGGTTGTGAATGGTGCACAGATAACAGTTCAGACGTTAGATTAGCTGAAAAGACCAGACACTCTTCACTCTGGATGTCCCTTAAAGGGACAGTTCACCCAAAAATGAAAATTCTGTAATAATTTACTCACTCTCGAGTTGTTCCAAACCTGTATGAATTTCGTTGTTGTGCTAAACACAAAGGCAGAATGTATGTAAGCAGTCAATGGTGCCCCACAACTGTTTGGTTACCCATATTCTTTCAAATATATTATTTTGTGTTCTTTGTATGCAGGTTTGGAACAACTTGAGGGTGAGAAAATGACTAGAGTTCTCTAAAAGTACCAACTTCGGTACTGAAATTTAAAAATGTGATAATATCAGCATTTCCCTTCTTGCACTTTGAGCACTGTTGAAGTCTGATTGGCCAGTGTGTTGACACGCTCCACATATACGTCTCTCATTGGCCATTGTGTTGACAACCTCATAATATGTCTGTGATTGGCTACAATGACCAACAAAGACATCTTTGACACTTCACCAAACGCTTGCAGGGATACACAGGGGAGCATTTAAAAGCTGGCGTCTATCATCAGATCCCTAATATATCTGCTGATAGAAACCGCTTTCAAGCGCTCGATGAAGAGTTTTCAAAGACAACATCCTTTTTAAAGTGTCGATCATTGTAGCCAATCACAGATATATTTTGAGGTCGTCAACACAATGGCCAATCAGAGACATATATGTAGAATGTGTGAACACAATTGCCAATCACAGACATATGTTAAGCGCGTGAACACAGTGGCCAATCAGAGGTGTTTAAGAATCCGTTCAACATCGCTCAAAATGCAAGATGGAAATGCTGGTATCAAATGTGTATCATCACATTTTTTTTTAAATTTCAGTGCCAACTTGGTATAGAAGTCGGTACTCTAGACCACTCTGATGAGAGAGTAAAAAATTGAGGGTGTACTATCCCTTTAAATCTACTTTGACACTGAGGCTCCTACCCGAACAAACATGTCCAGCTCATTCTTGCGGCGTTTCTCCAGCTTCTCGATCTCGGTCTGGCAGGTGTGGCAGACATACAAGTGATTGACAGCGGGGCCGCCTCCATACCTAAACAACAGCATGCCGACAATTAGCATTTAATACTTCCACATGAAGTCAGGAAAAGAACAGTGATAAATGCGTACCTGCTATACAGATGATCCCATACACTTTGGGGAAGCATCATAACAAGATCATCAATGGATGTGGCTTTATTTGGCGGAATACCTGTTGGAGAAGAAGAAAAACATTTTTTTAACCACCAAATAATTAGTTTTTCTACTCAAACGACCAAAAAAACCTCTCTTCTAAAAGTCAATATGAAACTGTATTCATGAAGATTTCTGAATAATTAATATCCTCTATTAGATCTTTTCCTTTAAATTAATTTGAATCAGTTCAAACGAATCAGATCAAGGGGAGGAAAGGAGCTTTGAAGTGCTTTCTGATGAGATTCACATCTGAGCTCATACTGCACTCTCAAGTTTAGTAGAGCAAAAAAAAGGACAGGAAAAGTGGATAAACAAACATAATCAGTGAAAAGGATGTGGCGGCAGTTGACCTTGAAAATGTTGGCGGAATCTGCAGTTATGTGTGGTGGTGTGGAGTCATATCTGTGGTATATAAATACTTTACAATGGGAAAAGTAGGAAAGGCCCTGATCTTTACGGGGTAAAGACATTGATTTTTTTTTTTATTACATTAATATGCTCCTTGAGGTTCAAAGTTATAAAGTTTTTTTTTAACTCACAAAATATGTGTGAGTGTCATATGTTCTTACTTGTAAATCACAATCAGAGTTGTCAAATATTAGCCGACAATGATGAATAACTATTTATCAATGTCTTGTTCTGGAGGCAGGCATATGCAAATGTATTCGCCCGTGTGACGTCACAGATCCTACAATATAAAAACGAGCCCGATTATAATTATGAGACTCATTAACAAGAGTGATCCTCACCTCCGTGGGCACACAGGAAGTCATGGTTGGAGATGGGTCCTGGCTCAGCGAAGGTTTTGAACTTATTCAGCCACTGGCGGGAGATGTAGAACTGCAGGAGGCTTGGCTCCATTATGTTGAGCAGACTGGTCACCTTCCGCCTCTCTTTCTGAGACTCTTCGTTACTCTTCCTGTCACACACACACACAAAGGAAATCAGCACCATTTAGCGACTGACAACACACGCTTTACCACAGCACAGAGATTTACAGTCCATCTCAAGGCCGTTTTTCCTGCGTAACACAACCTTGAGGTTTTTTGCCTAAAAGATAGCTGAATCTTAAAATATTGTTTGCTCATGTAAAATAATCAATAATCTGATTTTAAACAGGATACTAAGCAGAATCAAATTTGTTCATAGTTTTAACACCATTTAGTATGTAATGAAAAAAACATCAAATAAAAAAAGATCCTCAGCTACTTTGCCTGTATTCACCCACTCACTCAGCCACCCACCCTCTCACCCCCTCATCCACTCACTCACCTGACCACCAACTCACCCAACCACTCCCTCAACCACTCACCCAACCATCCACTCACTCACTCACCCAACCAATCCCTCAACCACTCCCTCAAGCACTAACTCACTCAACCACTCAACCAACCAACCAACCACTCACCCAACCACTCCCTCCTCCACTCATCCAACCACTCCCTCATCCACTCACCCAACCATCCACTCACCCAACCACCCCCTCATCCACTCACCTCACCCAACCACTCACTCATCCAACCACTCCCTCATCCACTCCCCCAACCACTCACTCCCTCAACCACTCACCCACCCAACCACCCCCTTATCCACTCACTCACCCAACCACCCCCTCATCCACTCACTCACCCAACCACCCCCTTATCCACTCACCCAACCAACCACTCCCTCATCCACTCACCCAACCATCCACTCACCCAACCACCCCCTCATCCACTCACCTCACCCAACCACTCACTCACCCAACCACTCCCCCAACAACTCACTCACCCAACCACTCCCTCATCCACTCCCCCAACCTCTCACTCACCCACCCAACCACTCACTCACTCCCTCAACCACTCACCAAACCATCCACTCACTCACCTAACCACACCCTCATCCACTCACTCAACCACTTACCCAACCACCTCCTCATCCACTCACCCAACCACTCCCTCAACCACTAACTCACTCAACCACTTACCCAACCACCTCCTCATCCACTCACCCAACCACCCCCTCATCCACTCACCCAACCACACACCCAACCAACCACTCCCTCATCCACTCACCCAACCACCCCCTTATCCACTCACTCACCCAACCACCTCCTTATCCACTCACTCACCCAACCACCCCCTCATCCACTCACTCACTCACCCAACCACCCCCTCATCCACTCACTCACTCACCCAACAACCCCCTCATCCACTCACTCACTCAACCACCCCCTCATCCACTCACCCAACCAACCACCCCCTCATCCAACCACTCCCTCATCCACTCACCCAACCATCCACTCACCCAACCACCCCCTCATCCACTCACCTCACCCAACCACTCACTCACCCAACCACTCCCTCATCCACTCCCCCAACCACTCACCCACCCAACCACCCCCTTATCCACTCACTCACTCACCCAACCACCCCCTCATCCACTCACTCACCCAACCACCCCCTTATCCACTCACACAACCAACCACCCCCTCATCCAACCACTCCCTCATCCACTCACCCAACCATCCACTCACCCAACCACCCCCTCATCCACTCACCTCACCCAACCACTCACTCACCCAACCACTCCCCCAACCACTCACTCACCCAACCACTCCCTCATCCACTCCCCCAACCACTCACTCACTCCCTCAACCACTCACTCACCCAACCACTCACCAAACCATCCACTCACTCACCTAACCACACCCTCATCCACTCACCCAACCACACTCTCATCCACTCACCCAACCACACCC
Source organism: Pimephales promelas (assembly GCF_988280905.1). Lineage (NCBI taxonomy): Eukaryota > Metazoa > Chordata > Actinopteri > Cypriniformes > Leuciscidae > Pimephales > Pimephales promelas. The sequence goes on from NC_142773.1 coordinate 15,102,044, forward strand.
TCATCCACTCACCCAACCACTCCCTCAACCACTAACTCACTCAACCACTTACCCAACCACCTCCTCATCCACTCACCCAACCACTCCCTCATCCACTCACTCACCCAACCACTCACTCCCACAACCACTCACCCAACCACTCCCTCATCCACTCACTCACCCAACCACCCCCTTATCCACTCACCCAACCACTCACTCACCCAACCACCTCCTTATCCACTCACTCACTCAACCAACCACTCAACCAACAACTCCCACATCCACTCACCTCACCCAACCACTCCCTCATCCACTCCCCCAACCACTCACTCACCCACCCAACCACTCACTCACTCCCTCAACCACTCACTCACCCAACCACTCACCAAACCATCCACTCACTCACCTAACCACACCCTCATCCACTCACCCAACCACACCCTCATCCACTCACCCAACCACACCCTCATCCACTAACTCACTCAACCACTTACCCAACCACCTCCTCATCCACTCACCCAACCACTCCCTCAACCACTAACTCACTCAACCACTTACCCAACCACCTCCTCATCCACTCACCCAACCACCCCCTCATCCACTCACCCAACCACACACCCAACCAACCACTCCCTCATCCACTCACCCAACCACCCCCTTATCCACTCACTCACCCAACCACCTCCTTATCCACTCACTCACCCAACCACCCCCTTATCCACTCACTCACTCACTCACCCAACCACCCCCTCATCCACTCACTCACCCAACCACCCCCTCATCCACTCACCCAACCAACCACCCCCTCATCCAACCACTCCCTCATCCACTCACCCAACCATCTACTCACCCAACCACCCCCTCATCCACTCACCTCACCCAACCACTCACTCACCCAACCACTCCCTCATCCACTCCCCCAACCACTCACTCCCTCAACCACTCACCCACCCAACCACCCCCTTATCCACTCACTCACCCAACCACCCCCTCATCCACTCACTCACCCAACCACCCCCTTATCCACTCACCCAACCAACCACCCCCTCATCCAACCACTCCCTCATCCACTCACCCAACCATCCACTCACCCAACCACCCCCTCATCCACTCACCTCACCCAACCACTCACTCACCCAACCACTCCCCCAACCACTCACTCACCCAACCACTCCCTCATCCACTCCCCCAACCACTCACTCACCCACCCAACCACTCACTCACTCCCTCAACCACTCACTCACCCAACCACTCACCAAACCATCCACTCACTCACCTAACCACACCCTCATCCACTCACCCAACCACACCCTCATCCACTCACCCAACCACTCCCTCAACCACTAACTCACTCAACCACTTACCCAACCACCTCCTCATCCACTCACCCAACCACCCCCTCATCCACTCACCCAACCACACACCCAACCAACCACTCCCTCATCCACTCACCCAACCACCCCCTTATCCACTCACTCACCCAACCACCTCCTTATCCACTCACTCACCCAACCACCCCCTCATCCACTCACTCACTCACCCAACCACCCCCTCATCCACTCACTCACTCACCCAACCACCCCCTCATCCACTCACTCACCCAACCACCCCCTCATCCACTCACCCAACCAACCACCCCCTCATCCAACCACTCCCTCATCCACTCACCCAACCATCCACTCACCCAACCACCCCCTCATCCACTCACCTCACCCAACCACTCACTCACCCAACCACTCCCTCATCCACTCCCCCAACCACTCACTCCCTCAACCACTCACCCACCCAACCACCCCCTTATCCACTCACTCACTCACCCAACCACCCCCTCATCCACTCACTCACCCAACCACCCCCTTATCCACTCACCCAACCAACCACCCCCTCATCCAACCACTCCCTCATCCACTTACCCAACCATCCACTCACCCAACCACCCCCTCATCCACTCACCTCACCCAACCACTCACTCACCCAACCACTCCCCCAACCACTCACTCACCCAACCACTCCCTCATCCACTCCCCCAACCACTCACTCACCCACCCAACCACTCACTCACTCACTCCCTCAACCACTCACTCACCCAACCACTCACCAAACCATCCACTCACTCACCTAACCACACCCTCATCCACTCACCCAACCACACCCTCATCCACTCACCCAACCACTCCCTCAACCACTAACTCACTCAACCACTTACCCAACCACCTCCTCATCTACTCACCCAACCACCCCCTCATCCACTCACCCAACCACACACCCAACCAACCACTCCCTCATCCACTCACCCAACCACCCCCTTATCCACTCACTCACCCAACCACCTCCTTATCCACTCACTCACCCAACCACCCCCTCATCCACTCACTCACTCACCCAACCACCCCCTCATCCACTCACTCACTCACCCAACAACCCCCTCATCCACTCACTCACTCAACCACCCCCTCATCCACTCACCCAACCAACCACCCCCTCATCCAACCACTCCCTCATCCACTCACCCAACCATCCACTCACCCAACCACCCCCTCATCCACTCACCTTACCCAACCACTCACTCACCCAACCACTCCCTCATCCACTCCCCCAACCACTCACTCCCTCAACCACTCACCCACCCAACCACCCACTTATCCACTCACTCACTCACCCAACCACCCCCTCATCCATTCACTCACCCAACCACCCCCTTATCCACTCACCCAACCAACCACCCCCTCATCCAACCACTCCCTCATCCACTCACCCAACCATCCACTCACCCAACCACCCCCTCATCCACTCACCTCACCCAACCACTCACTCACCCAACCACTCCCTCATCCACTCCCCCAACCACTCACTCACCCACCCAACCACTCACTCACTCCCTCAACCACTCACTCACCCAACCACTCACCAAACCATCCACTCACTCACCCAACCACCTCCTCATCCACTCACCCAACCACCTCCTCATCCACTCACCCAACCACTCCCTCATCCACTCACTCACCCAACCACTCACTCCCACAACCACTCGCCCAACCACTCCCTCATCCACTCACTCACCCAACCACCCCCTTATCCACTCACCCAACCACTCCCTCATCCACTCACTCACCCAACCACCTCCTTATCCACTCACTCAACCAACCACTCAACCAACCACTCCCACATCCAGTCACCTCACCAAAACACTCATACACCCAACCACCCCCTCAACCACTCACTCACCTACCCCCTCATCCACTCACCCAACCAACGCCTCATCCACTCACCCAACCACCCCCTCATCCACTCACCCAACCACTCACTCACTTACCCATCCACTCACCCAACCACCCCCTAAACCACTCACTCACTTACCCAACAACTCACCCAACCACCCCCTCATCCTCTTACCACCCAACCACTCACTCACCCTTGTTTATTAATTTAAATACTGGTAGTCTGAGGTGAGAAAATGTGATTTTTAACCTTTTGAAGAGAAAAAAAAAATCATGTGTGTGCTAATATGTTCTTACTTGTAAAAGAGCACATATGCCTCTGCGTTTTGAACACAGGACTCAGACACCTCAGTAACACTCTGGTCATCAAACTCGTACCACTGCTGGTTCAGTTCATTTCGACAATAGGCAATATAGTGGCCACCTTAAACAAAACAAAAAGCACATTAAAAAGCATCAGTCCTGTCAGGAGAGGCGTAGCCTGCAGATTAGATCACATGATCTGACACACACCGAGTTGTAGCGCTCGTGTATGCAATGCTATATTGGTGACATTTCCTGATCCCATTGTCCCTGCTTTGTCTCACGGTTTCCTCTTTTTTGGGTGAAAGCGTGTCTTCCGAGTGGTGCGCAGCGATAAGCAATAAGCATGTGATCTTAAGATTTTGGGTTTGATTCCTGCCTAGAACAACTTTAAAATATTTGAGTGTGTAGTGTTGAGTGACTTCGATTCCTTTATCATCTGGGAAAGTATTGTACTAATCTTTTTTCATCCTGGATTAGAAATGTTTTTTTTTTTTTATCTGTGTTCATTCTAATCTAAATTTCTGTTCATCTTGAGTTCATTCTCACCTGTACTTCTAAACCTATCTGTCCTCCATGTACTGTATATTTTATTTCCGCTATTTTTGCTCTTCTAGCTATGCACTGCTTTTGCTACCCTTATCACTGCTTACAGCTATATGTTTTCTCTATTATTGAATCAACTGGAATAAACTACACAACTCTTATAATCTGAAAAGATTTTACTTAGGGCCAGATTTATCAGCTTGCGCCAGATCAAACCTTATTTTGGCATTAAAAAAAACTACTGTCAGAATTTACTAAAGTGACAAATTAGCATTGTAAAGGCGCGGACAGGGTTATTTTTTGCTGCTGACCTTGATCCATATGCATTGGTGGGAGTTTCCCTTTCAGATGCTAAATTTATGGGAGGAGAGTATTTAAATGAACTATGCAAGGTGATTTACTAAGGTTTGCACTAGTCAACAACAATTTTTTGTTATTTATTAACAACATAAATGTATTTAAACAAGTAGTGTGTGCGTGTGTGCGCGCATTTCTTTACAAAGAAACAATCTCTTTTTAGAAGTTGGTCATTAATAAACTTGATTCTTGAAGATTGTTAAGATTGGATAGTTTCTGTGAAATCTGTCAAATTTCCCCAAAATCTGAAGCCTGGCTCAGTCTTCTGGCAACTAGCGCTGACTCATCCCGACGGCAACTCAGAGCAAAAATCTAGGCACAAATATTGTATTGTCTTCCAGGTTTAAATGACACCAGTGATCAAAAAGAGACTCTACTTTCACCACCTGACATCACTTAAGCCCCTTTCACACAGAGATTCCGGAAAATACACGGATAATGTGACCTGGCATTTGTCCCGGGATTGTTTGATTTTGGTTCATTCACACTGCCAGTGATTTGCTGGGATATGTGAGTGCGTTCACACACAACCCGCAAATATCCCGGAAAGAAACATGACGTCAGGATGAGACGTATAACGTACCCGTCGAAAACATGTGCACGTGCATACCGTTCCTCAAAGCTGGTGAACGATCTCAGCTTCAGTGCGGATAGTGAGGAGCTCCTGGTCTGTGCTTCGTCCCAATTTGCAGACATTTGTCAGTCCTTTCTTTGTTGATGACGAACACAAACTTTCTTCTAAGAGCAACAGAGTCGCGCAATGGCACGAGCGTCATCACTATGACACACCCCTTACGGCATTGGTCCTGGCTTTTGTTCACACAGCGCGCGTTCCCGAACTGATTCCGGCAATGTTACTAGGTCCCAAACCCGGGATCGATGCCGGTATCAATCCCGGGTCGTGTTTGCGTTCACACAGAAGGCTTCTGGCAATTTCCCGGCAATTTTCCGGGATCAACGCGCAGTGTGAAAGGGGTTTTACACATCTCTTCTAGTAAAGTTGAGTGCTTATTTCCACCACGGGAAACATTTTTGCAATTACGAATCCCACAAGACATTATCCTCAAAATTTTAAACTTAATCTAAACTCTTTATCGCAAGAAAAAAAAAAAGTCAGAATTGCAAGTTATAAACTCTGAATTGATGTCCAAAAATTCAGTTTTATTTTCTAAGAATTGTCGCAATTACCTTTATTAATACATTTATTTGTTTTCTTCCATGGTGGAAACAAGCTTCCATAATTTTTAAATAATAATAAAAATATGAATACATTTATAAACTGCTGTAAATGACAATAATACTTCATGACCATCTCCCTCATTGAAAAGCTTGGACTTACTGCTGGCAGTGCCGTGGTGACAGATGACTGACAGCAGGTCGTAGGTGGTGGTCTGGTCGGAGCTGTCCTTGGCCAGGAAGGGCTGCATCTCGAGGCCTTCCAAAGGGAAGGACACGTGGGTGCCGATTTTGGTGGAGAACATAAGTTCATGTCTGAAGCGCTTGAGGTGAATGCACAAAATCTGTTTTGGAGGAGACGGTAAAGAGAATTTGAACAAAGCAGGGAATTCTGCAGTCAGTTTCCTGCAATAAAACCAAAACAGCAAGAATGTGCCATGCCTGTTCATATAAAATATAACTACCTGGGCAATTTTTTACAGTAGTGTTGTAGTCAAGACCAACTAAACCGAGACCGAGTCAAGACCAAGACCAGTGTGTGTTGAGATCAAGACAAGACCAAGATTTTGAGGGGGTTGAGACCAAGGCAAGGATAGACTAGGTCAAGACCAAGACCGGACCAGCACTCCTCAAATCATCTGAAAGATGCCATATCTACTGCCTGAGAAATGTAGAAGCACTCTAGCTGATATTGCTTAATTAACATGTTATAATATAAAAAAAAAAAACAAGCACTCATTCAGGTACTTTTTTGCAACCATATCTTGGATTTTTGAGGGCATTCGTATTAATTTTGGTGACATTTTTGACAATCCCCCATTAATTTCTGACCCGGCACAACAGTAAGAAATCAAATCAGAAAAAAGTTGTTGATTGCATTTAAAGCCGGATGTGTTACATCCATGTAAATGATGGTAACAAATAAATCAGACAACGTAACGCCAATTTGTGATATCCTCGCAGTTGTGGTCTTGATCGGTCTTGAAATAATATCCCAAGTCCTCAAATTCTGAGACAGAGACAAGACCGAGTACAAATGAGGTCAAGGTCGAGACAAGACCTTAAAAAAATGGTCTTGAGTACTACAACACTATTGTACAGCAAGACTGTTTAGTTCTTTTTGAAAAGTTGAGGGTTTCCATCAGTAAACAGCTTTGGCCATTTAACAGATGCACTGAACAATCCTCAGATCTAATGACTCCCATATGATGTCTGCACTTGCCATTATAGATCGCTGAGCATATTTACCAGATGGCTGCAGATATTGTGGGTTAAAGGCATCCTTAGACTCTCTCTAAATATAAATCCACCGGATGTAGGAAACCAGACCTTATTACTCATTATATTACTATTATTTCTCAAGGGTCCATGTTTTGTGCTCATTTCAGGCAGCCTTGGTACAAGGCCAAAACATAGTGGACCTATTTTGTGTTTTTTTTTTTTCAAACTCTGGAATTAAAGGGTTAGTTCACCCAAAAATTTAATTTCTGTCATTAATTACTCACCCTCTTTTCATTCCAAACCCGTAAGACCTTCGTTCATCTTCAGAACACAAATTAAGAAATGTTTGATGAAATCCAAGGTTTCTGAATCAGCCACAGGCAGCAAGGTCGTTGCAAATTTCAAGGCCCAGAAAGGTAATGAACCTGGAAGCACTGCACTGTGCTTACTACGTGGAAAATAATTGTTAAATAAAATCTTCTTTTTAAAATCTATTTTTGTTTGTTTTCTGCGCACAAAGTATTCTAGTCGCTTCATAACATTAAAGTTGAACCACTGTAGTCACATGGACTATTTTAACGATGTCTTTACCACCTTTCTGGGCCTTGAAAGTTGCTGCCTATGGCTGGTTCAGAAACCTCACGGATTTCATCAAAATATATCTTAATTTGTGTTCTGAAAATGAATGACATTAGGGTGACTAATTCATGACAGAAATTTCATTTTTGGGTGAACTATCCCTTTAAATAATGTGATGCCTGAACTGGTATAATAACCAAAATAGCTTATATGATCGCTTACCTCTGGCAAACTCTGAACTTTGCAGAATTTGACCCCATTCCGTAACCTGAAACAACCAAAAGAATCAACATTAACACTTATTTCTGCAACCACCTCATTCAATTTGATCAACAAAAAAGTTCATACTCACTTCTTGCATTTTTCACAGCTGTACATGTTGTCTCCTGAAAAAAACAACAACAAAAAAACAGACACCTAGCCAGTGAGAATTAAATATAAACATAAACACAGTTCTATAAAGTAAAAGATTTCCATATTTATCTTCTTTTTTTTTGTTTGTTTAGATGACAAAACTACTCAAAACTACTATCAGCTATCATCAGTACTATCAGCTATTGGTTAGTTTGGGTGATACAAAGCTTTGAGAAACGTCAAACCTTTTAGTTCATCCCTGGCAAAAAAGGCAGCCAGACAGTCCTGCAGCGTGACCACAGGCCCCCAGAACCAACTAAAATCAATGAGCAGAAATAAACAATCGTGAACAATTATTCAAAAATAAAATTAAATAATTTTCCTTGGTCTACAATGTAATAGATGCTTATATACAGGGAACTAAAATGAACACGCACCAAGCGTCAAAGAAGAGTTAATTTCAGTGTTGGTGAGTCGATGAAACGTGTCAATCACCAGTTGGCTGTCAACATTTTTATGAATTCTAAGGCCGTGCCGTGTGCCCACCAAAGCGTTTTTTTCACGTGCCTGGCGTATGTTTTCAATTCTTTTCAATGGGAGTGCCACGTTTTTTAAACGCCATGAGCATACCGAGGCGCTGAGCGTTTTTTTTACGCTGAAGCGCCGAGCGCCCAGCGTTTTTTACTGGTCGCTGGGAGTTGAAAAATGTTCAACTTTGGATAAAACGCAGCACTCATCACTGTCACTTTTTACCCAGCCGTCCAACCACAGTTGAGGAGGGGCGGGACTAATACCACAACAACCAACTGTCACAACATTCAACTGCTGCGGATATTCTGTATCATAGCAACGAAACGTCTCAACAGAAAAAACGCTGCGCTGAAAGACGCTCTCAAGCGCCCAAAGCACGGCGTCTTCAGCAGAGCGTCTAGCGTTTTCAGCTGGCTAAAAACGCTTTGGTGGACACATGGCCTAATAGGCTTGCTGGCTGCTACTAGTTGGTGTTCAGCCACAAAACTGTTCCATCACGTGATTTAAAAGCAAGGTGAAAACAAAGGAAAAACTCCAACGTCCCACTTAAGGTGATACTAGTATTACAGCTGTTGTCACACATTAACTGGTAAGAAAATTTCCTCACCGTCACATCCCTCAAATATAACGATGCAAAATTGGGAGAACACGAACCATTTAAGCCGTGCCAATTGAAATATTCAAACTCAAGACGACCCGAAAGGGAACTCAATTTGTCAATTCGAGCGATGTGTGGTACTTCAATACTCAACTAAGCGGTCTTTTATGTCTTCTTGAGCTTGAACACTCATATTCAAACAAAACCATGTCAAAATGCCCACCGTGGCAAGTTCTACATAAATGCGTCAAAAAATAACGTAAAAACCCCCTGTCGAGTGTAAATTGCTTTAAAGGTGCATTGCGTAACATGTTAAAAATAGCCGTTTTTCGAACCCATACATGCTTAAACAATTGTCTGATGGGCTGAATGAGCCCTTCTCTGATCACTGCGATTGCCTCTATAATCCTGTACAGTGAAATAAATAAGAGGGATTCGGGATGGAGTTTGAGACTGGGCGTGACGTCATGCGCGTTCACGCTCACCTGGCTATGTCTGGCAGGTTTGTGTATTCACCGCCATTCCCCGTATCAGCGATGACCATTCGAGCGATAAAAGTAGAAGATGGATTCAAAGAGACCGGCTTGTAGTTCATTCCAAACCCCAACACAAACCCCACTTAAGACAAAGAAAATAAAACTTTTGTCTAGAGCCACCAAAAGGGCCAAATTGGAGTCAGACAGGCGTCGGAATAAGACGAGAGTCAACATTGGGAAGGCTTTCAACAAATGGACGACTCCGATCTGCTCTAGGGCTCAAGCGGGATCCTCAGTCTTTTTTTTTGATAAAATGGTAAGATGTAGCCCAGTCTCTAAAGTCTGATACGGCCAATCTATGTGTAATGCTTTAGCGTAAGCTAGATAAGTTTGCAGTTTTGCTTGTCGCCAGAGGGGGCATAGTTCTGCAAAAACTCAGAGACTTGTGCTATGCACCTTTAAGACAAACCATGTGTAAATGTATGTATTTTCGCCCTTAAAATGGCAGTTTACCAAAGACAGTCTCAAAAACGTGGGTTGAAACCACCCGTTTTCTACATCATAAGCATGTAACCAATCCCGTCAACCTGCGGGACGGGGCTTTTCCTATCATTTTTTCTAAGGATGCTGATTTTTAGAAGGCAGCCATCTAACTCTGAGATGGCGAATGAGAATATGGTTTGTGTAACATTAGCAACACAATATTAGTTGTTTGATAACCTAGTCAAACCAAAAGCTAATCATATCAATTACCGTTGAAATTCTGAATGGATTGTATATAGCCTAGAAAGCACGCAAAAATGGCTCCCTTTAAAATCACTAAAAGCTTTCACTAATCACAGTTCGCAATTTTAATCAATGAAGTAGCCTACATTGAACAATGAATCTCTTATTTACATCCTGTACTCAAGCACCCCCGTAGAACCAGGCTTTCTCTTCCTCTGAATCCAAGTTCTTCCAAGTTTTTGGTTCAAACATACCTCTTGATATATTCCATGACGAAAGAAATCCAGCCTTGAGGGGCGTAGGCTTCTCCACAGGAACCTGCCTTGACAAGAGCCGTCTGGTGGGAGGACGAGTGCAGCTTGGCAAGGTCCTCTTTCCCTGGGATGGGCAGAGAGATGTCCTGGAAGTTCTCCAAAGTCACCGATACCTGAGAAAGGAAGGACGAGTAACAGAGGAGCCTGATTTAAAATGCTAACTCCAACTACTGCCAGGAATGATAACAGTGATGAAAATAGCTCTATTGAAACAAAAATATCATCATGATGGTCAAGCTTTGTACAATTTACTGTATTATCACTGATTATTTTTCATATGCAAGCAGGGCTGGACTGGGACAAAAAAAAAAGAAAAAAAATCAGCCCTGAACACTTCTACGTGCATTAATCTGCATGTAAATTACTGATTCGAATTTATTTACTATCAAAACCCAGAAAAACTATTAAAATAATAAGCAAAGCAAATGCAAATGATTTTATCAGGCTTCATTGTAAATAACTAAAGGTCTTAATTTATGTGCCACTTATTATTCGAATAGAAATATTAATGCTTAGGGTATACTATATAAACTATATAAATTATATTTCATGAGGTACAACATCACTGCGAGGTGTCCCAGGACCTACAGAAGCCTAGAAAACAGTTCACTGTTCTCTGCAACTTTGTCAATGATCACATCAGAGTCAAGAGAGAAAAGGATGTCCCTCTCTGTTGCCATCAACATAAAAGCTTCCAAGTGCTCTTGTGACAGCTTGCTTCCGAGTCCGGTTTTAATGAATTTAAGTGTTGGAAATGTGCGTTCACAGGCAACCTGAGTGATTGACAGGGTGAGCAGGAACTTGTATGCCAGACCTAGGAGGTGGTAGGCATTTGACATCAGATTGAACCTCCCGAGAATCTTGTAGCAACACAGTGGACATTCATTACACGAGGAACACTCTTTGCATCGGATTTCAACCCCCTCATCTTCGGTCTTGTCTTCCAATGTTTTGACCTTGTACTCATCGAGTGGATACATTTTCAATTTTTTCAACAAATTTCCCTGCAGCTGCTTTGACTGAGGAAAAGTCTCTTGAAATGCTTTTCAGGCTTTCATATGTTGCCATTACCATTCTGTGGGCAGACAAAATATCCATTCCTTGTGTTTGCAGGTATTTGGACAGTGGTGATGTCTGCTCAAATATCCCAAGGAAGGTTTGTGCTGTCAGTATCATCTCATACTTAAGCAGAGCCTCAACAAATCCTCGTGCTTGAACGCGAGCAGTTGTTTTCATGGTCATATCCTCTTGCATTGCAAGGACAAAGACAATTATCTGGATTTGCAAATGATGCAAACATTTTCCTGAGAGCATTATCTTTGGCCCCCCACCTTGTCTCGCCAATTGGTGAGATTCGGTTCTAGTGCTTGCCCTGGCTCTCACTTTCCCACAAATTCATCCTTTTGTATGACTCGCGAAAGAACACAGCGACATCATTGAGAACTGCAAACAGTGAACCACTTTCTATTACTGTTTGGGTTGTGTCAGCCAGAACGAGGTTTAGTACATGTGCATAGCCCCAAACATGCACTTGATTTGGTGCCACTTTGGACATCTGAGTGGAAAAGCCTTTGTATTGGCCTTGCATATTAGACGCACCATCTGCAGCATGTCCGATGCACTTGCTCAGATTCAAATTGAGCTTTTCAGCAAGCTCTGAAACAAGACTGACAAAATATTGTCCAGTCGATTCCTTACACTTGACCATGCCGATAATCCTTTCGGGAATATTGTCTGTAACATATCGTACGACAACAGAACACTGGTCTTGTGAGGTGATGCCTTGTGTGGTGTCAATCTGAAGTGATTCTTTATGTCTCTCACGATGGTCTCCTGGATAAGCTGCCATGGTGTTAATGACAGAATTAATGGTTCTTGCAGACAGTAACGAAACCAGGGAACCTCTGGCTTTTGCCCCAGTTTGATGAATCTTCTTGGATTTTTCAATGCATTCCTTTAAATGCTCTTTTAGACAGATGTCATACTTGCTTAACAGGACTATAATTTCCAAGAAGTTACCATGATCAATATTGAAGTCATCAAGCATGTATGCAGCCTCATTCTCTGACCTATAGCTAAGGCCTCTTTTGCCAATCATCTTTACATCAACTCCAGTACTTGTCGTTTATTTCGGATTTGTCTCCTGTGTGAGGACAACTGATCTTTCACATCAGATTTAGAGGCATTTAAAAAGTATGCATCAGCACAAGTTTTGTCACTTTTCATCTCTAAGCGCTGATGCACATGTTTCCAGTCTGTCATACCAGTTATGAAGGGAGATTTGTCAGTTGACTTGGCAAATGCTAAGCAGACAGACCAATGTAACGCATGACGTTCTTAGCGGTAAGTAAGCCACCTTCTATTAGTGCCATCCTTGCAAAAGAACACTTTGCACTACTGGATTACTTGATGTTTGTTGAGGATGATACTCAAAAAAAGTCTTTAAGCTTTCATGGTGGGGACGAATGTAGTAATCAATTTGTTCCTTAGTGTTTTCACTTTCCTCTACTGTGTGTGTTCTTACTTCTCCGCTCTCTCCTATTCTTCCATGTACTCTATCCTCTACTCCATCATGTGTTCTTTCTTTTCCTCTGTCTTTTTTCCACTCTTCTCTCTCCTGTCTACTCTCATCTTCACATTCCTCTCCTGCCTCATGCCGTCTCACCTCTGATGCGGACACACTGGCCCTAGCCTGAATAAACACAGATGATGTCACAAATGAACAAAACTAGACACAATATGTTCTAAACACTGCACCAAAATAAATTTGACAGTGTTTCATGTTCTTACCCAGGTCTAAAAGGCTCAAATTTAAGTTTATAATTGCAAATAATGAAAGTATTGTATTGTTTCTTTAAATTAGAAGAGTATGCAGTAAAGAAAAAAAAAACATGTACCACTTTTCAGAATAATTACAAATGGAACATTTTAGGACCTGTTGTTTAAATAAGAATAAATTGCTTTCATGTCACACCACATTTTTAGGGTTTTCTGACAACATACAGTACAACCTGTAGCTTATATGTGTTTATTGATCCATCAACATTTGACCTCGGTTTTTCTAGTGTTACACTAATAATAACGTCATACTAAATTCAAGTCTAGCAGCTAATCTGCAGGAACTTCATATATCAGTCTATCACAAGTACGTTGTCTTCTGTTATTTTTAAAATGCTTTTCTCTACTAACTGAAGAATCAAATGCTCGTCAAAGCGAGGTTGTTTGGGTGAATAACACACAAGTCACTCACCCGATCGCAGGTCAGACACTGAACTGAGCTGACAATGGTGCCGTCGAACACTTCAGAGATGATGCTGCGGTATTTCCTCTGCCGCTTGCTCTTAGGTGGGTTGAACGAGGGTACTGTCAACACGACATACCACAACCATTTAGGATCAATGTCTAATCTGTTTCAGTTCAGGTTATGGAAATAAGCAAACAACAATAAATAAAAAAAGTAATACATTTAACTAAACTAATATCTAAAACTAGTTTATTCCCGAATTGATTTAGCCGGAATTCTGGTACCTTTCTTATGAGTTGAGCTCAGGTTTGTCCACATGGATTTGGGGGGACTGCAGGACAGTCTAGATGTGATTCCGTCATTTCCACAGGGACTCTGCGGTCTGACGCTACTGCTGACATGGCTTTCAGGTTTTGAATCTGAACAAAGAGGAAACACAGAATTTGGTCAAGAAAAGCAAGCAAAACATTTGCAGACAAATTAAAGAACCAAATTCCAAAATTCCTCATTCTAAACTTTTTTTTTTACCTCTGAGCAAAGAACAAAAAACTAAAAAAGATTTTCAGTGAGTATATCAGGGCCTTTAGGGATATCAGACTGACATGTTAATATAACAGGGCTGGGTATTGACACAAATTTCACAATTCGATTTCGATTCAAAAGCTTGCAATTCGATTCGATTCCGATTCGATTCAATATTGATTATTTTGGATATCAGTTACAATAAATGGCAAACTTTCTCAAGGAAATCAAATCTCTAAACTAATGCTGTAAACTATGGGAGTCTAGTTGTAGCCTATAGGCTTCATTATAGCCTAATATAAAGGTAATAATGAACTGTTTTGTAGCTATACAAACACTTAAATTACACTTTGATTTATTTTTATAATAAAAATATATATGAAATATAAACATTTAAATGGTGTCTGTCATAAAAACTTGCCAGATTTATTCAAATATGCATTAAATATTGAAGAACATTAAGATTATAATGCATATGTAATATGGTGTATATATTTAGCAAAATGCTCCTCTCTAGAGTTATTTTTTTCTAGCTGACTAACGAGTTTATGTGGGTTTTCTGAGGTAAACAAGACACAAGACGTCTTTCCACGGTTGAAACGCTGATTGAGCGAATCAATGTGACATGATACGGATTTCGATAAGTTGAACTCTATCTTTTAACACACTTTCAGATGCTCATTCATGTTTATTTTGCACTGTGACTGGTATTATTAAGCCGGAAGAAAGATCAGCGCTGCTGCTTCTCTTAAGCTGCGCCAGAGCGATCTCACGCCACAGCGCCAAAACGTTATTTATGTATTTGAATTTCTAAAGAAAATGGACGTAATTTGAAAATTGAGACTTTGTTTCATATCAATAGTAACAAAGGACAAAGATTATTGTGAGTTTTTGGATGCGCGCAGCCGCGATACAATGTTCCATTCATTCAAATGAAACAGGATGACTAATCGATTCTTGAGATTTAAGAATGGATATCGGTTCGTAAAAATGAGAATCGATTAATATCGAGAAATCGATATTTATTACCCAGCCCTATAGTATAATTAACTTCATTTCATTAACGTCTTAATATGTTCACCTGAAGTTCGGCCCTGAGCTTTAATGGCTCCTTGGCTGCTGATAATTGGCCTAGACTCGGTGGTCGTGTCCACGTCTTTATCCAGGTCACAATGGGAACCGGCACGGTACAGGTTGTTGATGAGATTTTTCTCTTTCTGCCAATCCCGGTTGTTTTGGTTCTGCTCAGGCATCAGCATCTCAGCTTCGTTGATGTCTTCTGGGACTCTGGGGCCTTCGCTTTCGGCATGATCGCTGCTGCCGCACGACTCACAGGACTGGAAGTCGTCTGATTGGCTGTGGTTGTCCTCGTCAGGACTCTCATCCATGACCACAGCTTGGTTTGGGTCCTCGGGTTCAGGAATGAGCTCTTTGAGCTCCTCGTGGAGTTGGTCCATCAGACAACGCAGGAACTCCTGAGAGTCCTTAGGATGGAGAGAGATTTTAGTGTTTTACAAAATAAGAACAATAAAAGAATGTTTAAACTCTATGCTAAGGGCCGTTCACGCCAAGAAATGGAACTATAATGCTAACAACTTGACTACAAAGTTGTAATAATCGTTCTAATTCAATAAGAATAAGGAAGTTCACTCTACAGAGGAACATTATCATTAAATTCACTTTCAGCAAGCCTTTTTTCAGCTGATGAATGATAAAAATATTGACAACTTCGCTTAAAATAAACAGCACGTTATAATGGACGCTTCAAAAATTATTGTTATATTTATAGATATTGTTCTTGGTGTTAACCAGCCTTTAAAGATGCACTCAGTAATTTGTTTATGTTGCGCTGCCCAATATAGCAATATCTTGGACTTGCACTGCCATCTAGTGGAGTGGATGAATAAATCAAACATTTCCAGCGCCTGAAAGACATTATTTTAAGCAGTCCTGCACGATATGTGGAAGAAAACTAGTTATCGTGACCACAAATTAAGAACTCCCCGTTTATTAAATTGTGGTGGCATTTTTTATTCACATGCTCCCTTGTTTCAGTTAAATCCATGTTTAAATTTAGTTAAATTGTGGCCGAATTTACTTAATTCGTCTTAATATCCCTGGAAAGTGCCTGGAATGTGGCATCAGTCCATCTGTCGCTGTTTTCCATGTTTGTGGAGTAAGCCGTGTTTACACAACTTTTTAAAAATGGCCAATCAACGTACAATTACATCACTGATCGTTCCTATTGTGTGGGTTAAACCCTACTTTAATTTAGACCACCAAAAGGCGTTCCTTCCTAGAACGACATTTTTTCCCAGTCCCTGCAGTGCGCCAAAAAGTGGGTACCTCTGTCATTAGTTATAGTTACTAAGAAAACGTTCCTCTAATGCGAAAGCCTGTATTCATAGTCAACCATTAATTATTCTGCAAGTCTGTCCAATAGCAGGAGGTGATAGAGAAAAAATTAGCAGATATATCTGCCAGTATTGATATCTCGGCCAGCAAATGACAAAATTTACATTTTTGGGTAAACTATCTCTTCAATTACATTTGTCTTGTAGACCTGTCCATTACATTTGACGGTCAAATCCTGACGTGTGCTCTGACAATGACAGTCACGCACACAGTTTACTGGTATTATAAAAAGAATGCAACATTCATGAAGCATCCCTTTTATAAATCAGAGATTAGCCAGAGACCCCATCACCATAGGAACAGCTGAAGCTTATGAGAACATTAGTCATTACTGGCTCATCCACATGGCAACAAAGCCAACTGGCATTCTAACATCCTGATATTAAAAATCCTACAACAGAACACAGCAAATTAGACCAGAAGGCCATCGCTGTATAAAGTCAATGCAACACAAGAACAAAGGGTTTCCTGGCTGTATGATGATGTCAACCAATGCCCATTTCCCTTCATACTTAGTAGAGGGGTTGACTTTAAAACAAGGACTTCATTGACTGAATGCCCCCTCTACTGGAGTCCACAGACTGAGTCTGAAAATGAGATTAATGCTTCCTACAGTCTCTGAAAAGCCTGTGATGGCCCATTCATGTCAACGCTAATTCTCCAAACGGCCTTCCTCTCCAGCCAGGCGTGACAATAGATGTGGGCCACAGTTTGAATCAGTTTGTGCTCCATATAAGAGAACAACATCTCTCATATTCAAGACTAAAACATGGTCTTTACTTTTTAAATGCAGATGGAGGACAAAGTATGGCAAGAAAAAGGATGAAAAAAAAGAACAAAGGCTATAACAGATGAAATTCCCTCTGCTAGCAGGATCATTCGAGCTTGACATCATCTGTCATTGGTTGAAATGAAAGGATAGTGCCGCCACAAACTCATGCCATTGGTTGACTAATTTTGGCTGGTCGGGGTGAAGCTAGTTCTCTCCGAAAATGTATTTTTATAGGAATTTACGGGCCTATAAAACATGAATAATTGAATAAATCTAATCAAATGAACAATGAAAATACAATAAAACAGGCTTTTTGTCAATGTGCTGCACGACAGAGTTTAATAACAGGGTTTCCACATTGTGGAAGTCATAGGGCCTTACAGTTCCCAAAATGTTGTTTTTCATATCGTTAACAGACAATTTTAGAGAATTTGCCTACAATTAATATATTAGTTTTAGTGTATTGGATGGTACTGGATATTTCATAGTGGATAATAATTCCTCCTATTTTTATATTTAGTTTACCCTTAAACACTAATAATTTAATAACACGTATCTTTAGCAAATCTTAAAATTAATGTTTTTCATTCTGTACATTGTAATGTTGTGATGCTTAAATTCACAAAAGCAACTGTCATCAACAAATGATTTTAGTTTTTTATTGTGCATAAATTGACCAAATAGAATGAATATTTTAAAATACACTAATTTTCAAAAACTTGGAGTCTGTAAGACTTTATATGTTTTTGAAAGACATTTCTTATGCTAAACAAAGCGGTATTTATTAGATAGAAAAATTGAGAAATAATTACAATTTTAAATAACTGTATTCGATTTTAGTATTTTCAAAATATAATTTATTCCTGTGATGTCAAAGCTGAATTTTCAGAATCATTACTCCAGTCTTTAGTGTCACATGATCCTTCAGAAATCAATCTAATGTGCTGATTTGAACAATTCTTCTTATTATCAAAGTTGAAAACAATTGTCTCATTTTTTCAGGATTCTTTGATTCACAGGGGAAAAAAACAACATTAATATAAAATATAATTTTTATGAAACATAAAATGTCTTTACTGACACGTTTGATCAATTTAATGTATCCTTGCTAAATAAAACTCAAACTTTTGAACAATAATATAGGCCATAATATAGGGCAGAATAGTAATAATGGTGAATACCTGTTGGGAATAACCACGAAACATTGGGTTTACAGCCTTAATGCCCTGGAATAGATTTGTGGGAACAACATAGGAGTTCCTGCAAACACACACACACACACATGCACAATAAAACTTTAATGAAAACTAGTTTCTTGAGGAAACAATGAGAATAAAATAGGAAATGGCACAAGACGAGTGTACCTGTTTTTGTGCCACAGGTCTGTGATGAGTTTCTGATAGCTCTTGCATAGCGCTGGCTTCTTGTCTGTCTTCACCAGACCGCCACAGTCCAAGAAAAACTGAGTCAGTGGAGGACTAGAAGAGAAACCAAAAAGAGGGAGTGGAAGAGACTGGAAGAGAACAATTACAGCACATGAGCGATTTCTGTGGTTCTTACCAGTTAGAGAGCGCCTGGAGCGCTGCATTCATGTAGCAGGTATTGCCGATGTTCTTCAGTCCAGTCAGACCTGTGAGGAGAAACAGGTGACCAGGTTCAGACTAACAGTGTTTGCAATGCAGAGCAAAAGCACAGAACTCAAGACATGAGAGATGAAGGACCTCTGGTCCTCAGTTCGTCCTCCTCCTCAGTTTCCATGTCCAGGTCATCACAGTTTCCCGTGGGAGGGATTCTCAAGGAGGTGGGGCTCCCGGGAGCTTTGGAGTCCTGAGAGAACAGAGATGATCAACAACAGCACACCTTATGCAAAACAGCAAACAAGAGTACTTGCTTGCCCATAAACGATGTTCACAAAATCTGTGGCCTCAAAATTAACAGGTGTGCTGTCTTTCTTTAAATTAAATTAAAACAATCAGCTGAACACTGATAATGTTCAGCATTCAAAACATAACTGAGAAATATTATGTCATTGTAAAATCTGGACAGTTTAAAGCTCATAACCATATTTTGTTGTTACTTGAAGAGTGCAGTGTTATTTTGCATCATGCAGTGTTTGTCATGAAAAGGCTACTGAGTAAATGTCTGTTACTTCAATAAATTTAAGGTAATTCCTATTTTATTTGTATACTTTTTAATCATTAACTTTAAAAGCACACTCTTTTATGACTAAAATAACAGTCAAGGGTAAAAAACAAATTCCCAAAAAATAAAATGGAAAAAACGGAATTTGGGAGGAAAAAATAAATAAAACGGAACTTGGGAAAAAATAAAACGGATTTCATAGGGACGTATAAGTTTGCACTGCAAAGACGCCGTTGCATATATATATATATATATATATATATAAATAATGGGAGGATTTTACCTACGCAGAACCAAACTTTCACACTATGTTTTGCTGCTTTACATTCAAAGGAAAGCCGCGTCAGAGCTCTGACCTGTACTGGAGAGATGGGTTTGGCAGAGCTGGGTGAGTGTGTGTGTGGACCCAGTTTTCTTTCCAGGAACACCTCCTTTGTGCAGGCGTAGCACCACACTCTCAAAGTGGTCAGATTCACTGTCAGGTTGTGCCGCGTCTCCTGGAAGAAAAAGGAACCGTGCTTAGGTGGACATGTGAATGACAATAAAAATGTACCTACAAGTTTAACATTCAAATGCAAAAAAATATATATATATAAATCACAAATTTAAACCACATAAAAAATAAATAAAAGAATTAACAAAAAAAATAGAGCTGTACTGTCCCAGTCGATGAATTTGTCGATACGTTCTAGCTCGACCAAAATTCTTATTGGTCTATTTTTTGCCGTGTTCATTTCATCAGTTTTGCCGTGCTGAGGCGCACTCATTTCATCAGTTTTGACGCGCTCATTTCAACAAGTGGAAAAGCACTAACTTGTAATGGGTGTTTTTACAGGTAACAGTCTGTCTTCAAAACACTCCTTTGTTTTCACCATTCTTTGGATTAGCCCAACCCACTGCCCACTGGAGAAGCGAGACAGA
Organism: Pimephales promelas; assembly: GCF_988280905.1. Taxonomy (NCBI): domain Eukaryota; kingdom Metazoa; phylum Chordata; class Actinopteri; order Cypriniformes; family Leuciscidae; genus Pimephales; species Pimephales promelas. The sequence goes on from NC_142773.1 coordinate 15,122,438, forward strand.
TAAGTAGGCCATAGAAGGTTTGATGCTGAATATTATGTATTAATTGTGAGAGCGTTTAATAGTCAGTCCTCTTCTAACATGTCAACAACAAAGAAATCGACAGTGTGGCAGCATTTTGTTAAAATTGATAACGGGGAAAAAGGTCAAATGCAAAGTTTTCAAGCAACAGTTGCAGAGTACAAACTGATTCAGAGTCTCTATATATGTTTCATCACCTCCAAACTGTGACCTAAATCCATCATCACACCTGGCTGGAGAGGAAGGCCATTTGGAGAATTAGCGTTGACATGAATGGGCCATCACAGAGACTGTAGGAAGCATTAATCTCATTTAGTCTGTGGACTCCATTCAGTCAATGAATTCAACAGTTTAAAAGTGGCAAGCTAACTTGTCTGCGTTAGCTTGCCCTGTCTGTTTTCAGTAGGCTATATTAACATATCAGAATTTGCATATTTCAATGTTTTAGTGTGATAACCTTACTTTTTTATTTGTTATTTGAAGCCTAATGCGCAATCGCGCTGTGCCGACTGTGTGTTAGTTTTAAGCCTAAAATGCTTTATTTTTCAGTAATGCACTTTATTTCGTTTCTGCTCTTGATCTGGTTTAATACATTTTTTTTATTAAAGTGGATGTGCCTTTTGTGTTTATTTAGAGTAAAAGCTTTAAGTTAATAGTCTATAGTCTCCTAAGCCTCCCTCTGTGTGAGGACATGCACAGTGCGGCTGAAATGATAGTGTCTGACAGTTATAACTTATGTCAAAAATTGTTTTCTAAATTATGTTGCATATTCCTCAACAGTTCTTGTGATATCACTAGTTGAAAACATACTATTTTCTATTTTCAGAAATCATAGGCTATTATATTGCGCAGGCGCACGTGATGTAACGCTGTCAGCGCTGACAGACTCGTGTGTCAGACTCATTTCAGAGCAAAATAATTAAGACAAAAACAATTTTAATATACTGCAAATAACCTACTAGTTTTTTATGTTTATTTATATTTAATTTAGACAGACAGCAAGGCTACCAAGTACTGTGGAGCTAATTAATTTAATAAAGGTTGTTTTTTTTTCTAACATAATTTTAAGCCGATTTTTAGATGAAAATTTTAGAACTTTAGTTGACCAAGATTTTTTTTTTTTTTTTTTTTTTGCTTGAGTACAGCCCTAGAAAAAAATACTATAACTTAGCCTGGAAATCCAGTCCAAATCTGAAAGATTAAGGGTCTGGCAATGAGTAATGAAAATTGCCCAACTCGAGGGGCGGCACCAAGCATGCATTTGAAAATCTTCCAATCCAATCACAATCACAACACACCCCACATCCTTAGCTACCAGCGGAGCTAACTGTTAGATTAGACTCTTGCCGTATCCGTAACCGTACTCTCGCCTCTGGCCCACCTATTTCAGATACACCGATGTGATTGGTGTAGCTCGACTACAAGGGCATAGTCAATGAGCATCATTACTCGATTCCAGAGTGACTCGCTAAGCAAATTCAAAATGTGCTCTCGTGACAACTCTGGATTTCCAGGATAGCTATTCTAGAGATGCACAGTATGTTAGAGTCCATGACAATACCATCAAACCATCTATCAGAAAGAGGAGGACGACGAGTGGAAAGAGGAATAGAAGAAGAATGAGAATGAGGAGAAGGAAGAACAGTTTAATTTCCTCATAATATACATTTGCACATCACCACATTTTCAATGATTCTCAATCTCAAGCAAGCAGTTTGCGAATCCTGCATTGAACTCTGAGATTTGAGAAGCAGTTGTCAGTACAATAAAGGGAACACAGCAACAGTTTAGGATTACACTGCTGGGGTATTGTGGTAAAGATGGATTTTAACCAACCACCGATTCTTCACATGCTCGTCCTTGGGCAGTGCATAAAAACCGTCTTTACAGTCACATTGCAGAGCACAGGGTCTCCCTGACATGATGCTGTCCAGTCTCCACAGGAATCAGCTAAAGAGTTTTCCCTGGTGTCTGTGCGCGCAATATGCCAACGTTTCTTCTTGGCGTCACAACGAAACGGCTTATGACTCGTTTGAAAAACGATTCATTTCATCGCCTCAGAGTCGACTCTTACTTCTGAAAGACAATAACTTTATATACAGTGCACTTTCAGATTTAAAACTTTAATGTTTGAAATAGGATAATTAATCCTCCTGAACACACTGGAATTATTTTTAGTGCCCTTCTGCGTGACAGATTTAGTACATTATTCACTGAAAAAGTGTCTCAGTATCCGGGCATTAACCCATTGTGCTGTGCCTGATGATGATCCAAGCATTATACCTTTATGTACAGCTGTCTTTGAAGATTTTATCCCAATATCTTTTACTGATTTGTCAAAGACGGTTCGATGTGCTCGACATTCGGTCTGCTCCTTGGACAGCCTACCCGCCAAGGTGTTCAAAGATTTGTTAGACACGGTTGGACCTTTTATTTTAAACTTGATAAATATGTCTCTTTCAGCTGGGTACATGTTTAAAAAGGCTATCTTACAACCTCTCTTGAAAAAACACAATTTGGACCCCTCTGATTTGTCTAACTAAAGGCCAGTTTCTAAGCTGTCTTTTCTATCAAAAGTCTTCAAAAAGCCCAACTTCAATTCCACCTTAATTCTAATGAGTGAAAAAATTTCAGTCTGGTTTTAAATCCTGTGACAGTACAGAAACTGGTCTTTTAAGAGTTTTTAATGATCTTCTTTTAATTTGTGATTCTGGAAGCTCTGCTGTGCTAGTACTAGATTTGACTGCAGCGATTAATACGGTTAACCATAAAATTCTCGTCTAGACTCGAGTCCTGTGCTGGCATCACAGGCACTGCTCTGAAATGGTTTCAGTCTTATCTGTTAGACAGATCTTTTTCTTTTAACCTCAGGCCCTTTCACTCAATGAAAACCCTGATTACTAGTGGGGTGCCTCAGGGATCAGTTCTGGGCCCAGTCTTATTCTCGCTTTACATGCTGCCCTTGGGATCAATCTTCCAAAAATACACCATCTCTTTTCATTGCTTTGCAGATGATGTCCAAATTTACTTACCTTTAAATCAGGGTATCTCAGGCCCCGTTTACACGATGGGAAAACACAGATATTTCTCTGCGTTTTGCCCTTTCATTTACACGAAAACGCCGTTTTTATCACTATTCTAAAAACTCCGGCCAAAGTGGAGATTTCTGAAATCGCCGGTTATGTGTTGTCGTGTGAACTGGGAGAAACGGCGTTTTAGGTTCTCTCTTGTCGTTTCTGAGGATTCTGATTGGCTTGAATGGCTTTATCCTTAACCCCTACACTGCCGCCTATAGGTTTGGCATAGTTATGATGGCGCTCGACAGCGTATTTATGCAGACGTGTAAACGATGTTATTTTTGAAAACGGAGAGGGGGAAAATATTTGTTTTGCTGAATACCCGGCTTTGTGTAAACGTGGCCTCAAACTCAGTCCTGGAGGGCCACTGCGCAGAATATTTTCATTCAATGTTACACACCACATGAAAGGTCATTTTCAAAAATCCATAATGGGGTACTTTAAGAATATCACAAGTTCTGGATAAAATCAAATCAAATTTCAGCTCAAAAATGGCAAAGTTCACCAAAACATGTGACTTTGACTACTGTGGGGCAATACAGTGTACCAACAACAATAAATAAATGTTTGAAACGCCAACATTGAAACTTCAACATCAGTGTCTTTCTGCTTCCCAAATAAAAGCAGCTTGAGTACAATGATCTCCTTCTTGCACATATAATGCAACAGAAAGACTCTTAAAAATGTAGGGTGAAACAAAAGTGTATTGCAACAAAAATGAAAGCGTAGTGTGGAAATGGCGAGTGGAGACGTTAGGTCAAGGTTTGCACACACAGCGGTGGCTGAGGGGTCTATGCATTATTCATGTGTCTGGATTGGCTTTCACTGCGGCACCACAACTGGTACAGACAGGGGCAGATAAAACATTTATGAGAGCTGCACCAAAATACAAGCCCTGCCAACATCCGCCACTCCGACCACACCGACTGACAGGATGTAATACATGCCCATATCTAATTGAACTCACAGCAAGGCTAACATAATAGAAAACTCATCTACATTATACATTGTGGTATACGCACGTGACCCAGGGAATTTACATGATTGAAAAAAATAATTAAATAATAATCATCTTTGTGTCTACAAAGACACTTGCATTTCCCTAATGGGAAAATAAATAGCCTTTGTGATTATATGTAAGCTTAAACTCTTAAAAAAGGTGGTTGCAAGCAAGAGAAACACCACCAACCAAACAGGAAAACTCATCTACTCACTAGTCCGCTTTCACTGTCTCTTTTTTCCCACTTTCCACAACTTCTGTCTCTCCTACAGAAACTACGAAATAAGCTTGTGCAATTTACATATTAATGAGACAACGGAAAAAACATACGGAGAGCAGCAGCTTTCGTTTCTGCTCTGAGCCGCTCGGATCATGCCAAATGCTTTGAGTGCGAGTTAGAAATCAGGAATGGTGAGAGAACATTGTGCTTGGTAAGTTTTTCATCTTCAAACCAAGATTGGGTCTTAAATGCCGACAAAGCTCAAATACCGTCTGACTAGCTCGCTAGTTTACTCAGTAGGCGGAGAGTAGATGGTGTTTTGTGGCTGTTAGAACTCACTGGGTCACATGAGCGCTTGGACTACAAAAGCATGCATTTTCGACTACCTCTGGAAGCTCAAAATGTTTTAGACCCCATTTACACCGGGACGTTTTAGCGACGTCTGTGACCCGATTATCCAAAACACATCTTGATAACAGGTGTAAACGGCCTTAAAGGGGAAATGAAGCGGTGAATCAAGTTTACATGATTTACAAGATGGATTTCCAATATAATCAACAATTATATAAGAAACATTACAAATGTAAACATTTAGAAGAAAAAAAGAAAAAAACTTTGTATCTTTCGCCGCCATGGCGCCGCCATTGTGCAGGTGACGTCACGGGGTTGGTTGGCTCAAGTTTAACAGGCTCTGGGCATTGAAAATCGCGACATCAAACTGTGTTTATACCAGTGTTTTGACCGCGAACGACTAATGTTAGGTACAGATATTAGACAAAAAGACGACGTCTCATGTTATATGTTGACAAACTGCACATAGAAACATTGTTCGCGATGTCTGCCGTCAGTTTGATGTCGCGATTTTCAATGCCCAGAGCCTGTTAAACTTGAGCCAACCAACCCCGTGACGTCAACTGCACAATGGCGGCGCCCTGGCGGCGAAAGATACAAAGTTTTTTCTTTTTTTCTTCAAAATGTTTACATTTGTAATGTTCCTTATATAATTGTTGATTATATTGGAAATCTATCTTGTAAATCATGTTAACTTGATTCACTGCTTCATTTCCCCTTTAAAGGTGGTGAAGTTGAAATCATGTGACTTCCGCCGATTGCATTTAGACTTCAAGATTCATAAAAGTTGTGTTCATTTGCAAAGATTTTTACGATGAACCAAACGTGAAAGAATCATAAAAGTGTGTTTGTTTCATTGCTTATTTTCTACAATAGCCAATGGAACCCTATTGGGTTTTTGTCGAGGGAACCAGGGTGATGTCTACAAAAATACATCTGCAGTACATCCTTGCTAGAGGAAAACCATTTAGTTGAAGAATAAAAAACCTGACCTGCATTCTGTTTACTGCAACAAATGCAGGTTATTGTGAAGGAAGTATGTCTGATGGCCATCTTCTCTCAGAGGTTTTCACACAGACACACAGGGGCTTTGGTAATGGGTAATAATCAGAGTGGGCTTTAGAAGGGAGTGAGATCCCACTGGAGCGCTTATTAATAATGGATGAGTTCAGCCACAGGCCAAGCTGGGATTCAAAACACACTTCAGTGATTCATCTCATCATTCAAGCCTCGGTCAAATTCAGAATAACAGGCGTGAAATCAACACAGAGTGACACGTGTGATCAGGGATCAGATCCACCGGTCTAGATCCACATGTAATCGCTATGAGGGTCACACATCAAGTCTGAAATGTACAATGACAACTCACTGTGGGTGGAAACGTCACAAGCTGCAGGTACATGTATTAAACGAAATAAAACATTTGTAAAATACTATAAATAAAAACGGACGTAAAAAGGAGCTAAGAAATGGTAGAAACAGAGAATACGATGACTAACCTGAGAGTGGACAGTGCTGTGATCCGCATGTGACTCTCCACAGCCAACATATGAACAGCCGTTCTGAATGAGTGATAAACATCAAAAGAAAAAAAAAGAAAATTTTAATATCAGCCATTTATTGGGGAAGTTTTTAAGGTATAATGTTAAAACGCAGTATTTTAATATCGGTGCATCCGTATTAAACAAAATTACCTCTAGACAGGCCCAAAGGTTCGGTCCTCCGACTTTACAGTCTTGGCACTGACCCTGTCAACAAACACATTTATACTTTATTCAATGGGAATGCAATAAATTGATGAAAAGTGAGAGTAAGTGTTACACTTTAGATTAGGGTCCAGTTCTCACTATTAACTACAGCTTTTGCATCAATAAACTTGTTATACAGCATATTTGTTTAGCTATTGGGTGACTTTAAAGAGACAGTTCACACTAAAGTTGTTCCAAACCTGTATGAGTTTCTTTCTTTCTGTTGAAGAAAGCCAGTAAGCATTGATTTTCTTAATATTTCTTTATTTGTTCCTACTACGGAAGTAAATGGGGTCCATCGAATGTCTAGTTACCAACATTCTTTAAAATATCTTCTTTTGTGTTCAACAGAAGAAACTCATACAGGTTTGGAACAAAATGAGGGACAGCCAATATCCTAATAATATGCATGCTAATAAGCAACTAGTTAATAGTGAGAATTGGACCATAAACTAAAGTGTTACCAAGATTTCTATTTCAAATAAATACTGTTCTTACGAACTATCTATTTAACGAGGAATTCTGACAAACATCTATAACCATTTCCACAAAATATTAAGCACAACAACAATATATCCTTTTACTTGAGCACCAAATCAGCATATTAGAATAATTTCAGAAGGGTAACGTGACACTGAAGACTTGAGTAATGATGCAAAAAAAACAAAAAAATACAACAACTAAAAAAAAAAATAAAAAAAAAATCAGCCAATACTGGAAAAACTCCATTTTAAAATAGAAAAGTTATTGAAAAAATGATAACTATTTCAAAATATAACTGTTTTTATTGTATTTTGATCAAAAACATCCAGCCTTGGTGAGAACAAGAGACTTCTTTCAAAATCGTACTGATTTTGAAAAACTTTTGAATGTCAAAATTTTTGAAAATGTGTACGTACAGCAGCTCACAGCTCTGCAACATGAACATATGGGAAAACAACTTCTATTAAAGGGATACTCCACTTAGGCTCATTTTACCACTCCCCCAGAGTTAAACAGTTGGGTTTTACCGTTTTCAGATGTATTCAGTTTATTTCTGATATTTAGAAGAATATCACTAACCAGACCGTTTCTGGTCTCATTGACTTTCATAGTATATTTTTTTCCTACTATAGAAGTCAATGAGACCAGAAACGGTCTCATTACTGATATTCTTCTAAATATCAGAAAATCGTCTGAATGGATTCGAAAATGGTAAAACTCAACTGTTTAACTCTGGGGGAGTGGTAAAATGAGCCTATTTCTAAAAAAAGTGGAGTATGCCTTTAAAAGATACAATCTTCTTTCGCCAGCAAGCAATTAGTGGTTTAGTGCTTTAGACTATAATGGAGAACTAAACACTGATTCTAACCCTAAGCTCTTATTTGTCAGGAAGCCACACATTATTAGTGCAACTTTACAAACTCCAAAAGAGAGGTCATTGCTTTCTCAATAATGCACAACACATTTGAGGAACAAGACATGGGCGGAAGCAATGATACGATAAAGGTTGCGACTGGGTCTTGGTTTGACTCACGTGAGACTTCTGAATGAGTTCTTCCTTGGTGATCTCCCCCACACACTCCAAGTGAGGGCAGTCATTGTTCGACGCTCCAGACATCACTCTTTGGGAAACGAGAGAAAGATGAACACATCAGTAAACTGTTATTTCAATATCAGCTGGGATTTGATTATTAAAACACATCAGAAATAGTGACAAACACAGTGAATTTGTAGTGCAAACAATAAGTCATCCTAGTGTGTATCAAAATGAAATCAGAGTCCATCCCCTTTAAACATGAACACATGTGGTCAAAGGAGACGCATGTTATTACCCCGTGAAAACAGCAACCAGGATGAACATCACCAAGAAATGTCAAGAAACCATAGAAAGAAAAAAAAAAACAAATGGGCAAGACCAAAAAAACAATGGCATAGAAAAATGGGCCAAGCCAAAATTGGAAAAATATTAAGTGGTCTTTAAATGGTCTTCTTAATTTTAATCACAGGTCAGGAAATTAGCAAGAATACTATTTAAAATATTTTACATAGTCTTAAAAAAATAAATAAAGTAATTTTTTTGTTCAGTTTCCAACACAACTGTAACACAAACCCCTTTTTTTTAAAATAAGGTCTTCAATAAACATTTAGTTCTTAGTAACAGAATAAAACCACAGGCAAAAAGCAATTGAAGGTTTTGTGCATCTCTTTACGCAACAGAGACATCTGTATCAGGGTTAAACACACTGGACAGATTCCATATTGGCCAAGCGGACTAAATGAACACACTACACACACTTGGGTAATATAGCCAAAGTATTACGCCAGAAGCAAGTTAGACCAGTGAACTTCAATAGCCCAAAGATATCCGTCATTTCGTGAATGATGGAATAACCTCTTGCCAATGTGCATAGCATGGAACAAGAACATGTTTATGAAGTGTGCCTTTGTGAAAAATTACACTTTCAAAAGGAGTATACTTATATATGGAAATAATGCACTTTAAAAAAAAAACGCTGGTGTAAAACAAATGCAATGTTTTCTGAAACATTTGCAAGGGATTTGCAATTCACAGGAAATGTGCTCTAGTTTAAATTTATATTAAATGCAAATAGTTCTTAAGAGTGATTTCAAGCAAGACTTAAGTACATTTTTAAGTCAAGTGAGACTTAAGTACATTCTTAAGTCAAGTAAGACTTAAGTCCATTTTTAAGTCAAGTAGGCTAAGACTTAAGTAAGTCATGTAGGCTAAGACTTAAGTACATTTTTAAGTCAGGTAGGCTTAGACTTAAGAACATTCTCAAGTCAAGTAAGACTTAAGTACATTTTTAAGTCAAGTAGGCTAAGACTTAAGTCCATTTTTAAGTCAGGTAGGCTAAGACTTAAGTTCATTTTTAAGTCAGGTAGGCTTAGACTTAAGAACATTTTTAAGTCAAGTGAGACTTAAGTACATTTTTAAGTCAAGTAAGACTTAAGTACATTTTTAAATCAAGTAAGACTTAAGTACATTTTTAAGTCAAGTAAGACTTAAGTACATTTTTAAGTCAAGTAGGCTAAGACTTAAGTACATTTTAAGTCAAGTAAGACTTAAGTACATTTTTGAGTCAAGTAAGACTTAAGTACATTTTTATGTAATTTCATTATTCTATTGTCTTTGAAATATGGTTATAGTGTACTGCTGAATGTACTGACAAAAAATTGTGTGGAATTAAAATGTAATGTCATTTCTATTGACATTTGTGAATTTGTAGTGTATTTACATATAGTATGTAGCCACATTATGAATAATCTGCGATGTAGTATATACAATTTTTTTTTTTTTAAACTTTAAAAAAAAATTAAATGTAATATTGAACAACACACTACAGTTCAGAAATTACAATCTAGTACTTAGATGTGTTTTAGTATGCAAGTCAACACATCAAAATACATGTTTCACAAGGGTAATAAAACACTCCCATGTCTTCTGCCATAAATCTACACAATGGCACTAAAAAAACAAAAACAAACGTTATCTGATTCTGAGGCTTCAGTACTCAATCTATAACCTGAAGCCTAATGCATACGGGAGCATGTACAGTCGGTAGGACTGTGCACATACTATACCGAAACTCCGAAAGCAAAAATAAGATCATAAAATTGTATCTTTAAAAATCTACTGACAAACCAGTTTAGCAGAAAAGGCTGTTTACAAGAACGCTAAAAGAGCAGATGAGTTTCAATAAGGCCACACTGTCAGATGAGATTGATACCTAGAAAATAATATTAATTCTCTGAAAATTAAACCATAAGCATAAGACAATAAGTGCATATGTATTGTGTAATTAGCTCTGCTCCATTTTATATGGCTGGATTTCCCAAAGGAGCGTTCACAAGGGAACTGAAGGAGGTTAGTAAGTTTAAAGAAAGCTAAACCTTTATTAAATCAGGGGTTTTCAATCTTTAAGCTGACACGGACCCGTCCCGAATATGATCATCAACATATGAGGGAAACCCGATTATTCCAAAAAAAAAAAAAAAGAAAGAAAAAAATAGTATATTTCATTCAGTGAACAATTAATAATAAAAAATGTGTCTTAAATATTATTTGGAAAATATTTAATTTCAATTAAGTTGCATATTTGTTTTTTCTACTTTTTATAGCACTGTTATAAAGTATTTATTATTTACTCGCTATCTTATTTTAATGTCAATTTTCATGAACTCTTCATTTTAATGGCATTATTATGATTATTTATTTATTTTATAATCTTGCTTATTTATTTATTAATTTTGAATATTTTTACTCTAAAAATTTCCACAGATCCCTTAACATTACCTTGCGGCCCCTTCATTCGATGAATTAAATCATAAAAAAATGTTAATATAAATACTACTAATTAAATAAATAAATCATTAAATAAAAACAAATCAAAATAAAACTTTTCATTAATAATAAATTATTTACCTGCATGACCATAAACCCACACCAGAGAACAGCAAACATGCAAGAATACTCACATAGCATTGTGCATTTATGTAAGTAACATACATTAATGTACAGTTTAGTTTTTTATATTAATTAAATGTTCCAAATATTAAAAAATACAACAAAATATATAATAAATGTAAAAAAAAAAAAAAAAACAGTTGCACACTAGGAGGGCTTAATGTAGTAAAGTACAGTTCAGTGCTGTACAGTAAAGGGCCTCAGCTGTGTGTGTGACGTCACACCAGCATTAACGCGTCAGCATTAGCCAGAATATTCGCTAGGCTAGTTAGCAACTAGCTGCCTGCTGCCTGTCACGCACATACTTCAACGCAGTTTTTCCAACAATTACAAATCTTTCAATAGTTCCAACCACACGAGCAGCTGAAGTCCCTGCAGACTGTCACTGAATGAGGTGTTTAAATGTGAATGAAGGGCAGTAGAAGGCGTGTGAATGCGACGGGCTAAAGCTAACGTCACATCATCTGACAGCTCATAACACAGAGTTGACACTGCACACAATCAATGCGCAGGTTAATATTCACTTAGCTGGGGGAAAAGCTTTAAATACGCCATATTTCAGATCGCATGCAGCCGCTGATATAATAGTAGTTAGCTCACCTCTAGGGAAATGGACGAAGGTTTAAATATGGATCGATTGTCGCTTCCGATCTGCTGATGGAGAGAGTGGCGGTTAAAAGGTGACGATCTTTCGGCGTGTGTCCAGCTACATTATCTGTAGTATTCTTCCGTTAGCAGAAAGCGGTTTTCAAATGCCTGCCATCATCGGACTGTTTAATTTCAGACTGGAGCTACATGGTATGACACATTCAAACAGCCCCTTCCGGTTTCGCGGAGTGATGGTCAGATTGAGAGAGTGAACGCCGCCTAGTGTGGACGAGCGGAGCGACTCAGCTGGGATCTGACTGTCCCAGCCCAGACGCCCCCGTGCGTACACAGAGAGAACTACACCTGCAGGGATTTTTTTTTTTTTTTTTTTTTTTTTTTTTAAATATCAAGATTTACAAACGAACATGGCTGCATAACTTCCTTTTCTTATATAGGATACAAAGAAAATATAGCCAGAGGGAGCAGCTCTTAATACAGCAAGAAAATAAATGTAGTCTAAGTACAAAAATAAGGATATTTGTAAGGAAAATAAACATTTAAAAAATAAATGGTAAGGAATTATGATATAACATACATAATAAGGGGTGAATACAGTCTTTGTTCATCCATTTATGTCAGTTGAGAAGAGTTTTAGGGAATACCCACAGGGATTTTTTTAGATGCCACAGACCCCCACATCTCATCAATACCGTACGAGGGAGGCACCATATCCTAAAAAGTTATTATTTTAATTGTATAATAATTTAAAATGTGTGAACTATTCAGTTTATGTTACTATTACATCATTTTTTTTCTAATCACACTGTAGACTTTGGTGTATTTTATTAATATATTTATTTTTATCAAATTTATTAGTTTTATATCATTTATTTATATCACGTTTACTTTATTTTATTCGATTTATTGTAATTGATGTAGTTAGTTTAATAATCTTGTATATTATATTATTCTACACAGCATTAGTTTTATTAAATGCAAGTTTTAGTCATTTATTTAGTTTTAATTTAACTAAATTGTATTTTTTTAACAATCACATTTATATAATTAGTTTAAATACGATTGTATTTACTTATTTAATCCAATGTATTAATTTTATTATTTTATAAAATGTTTATTTAATTTGTTTCTTGTCTCTTATTTTAATTTAAATAGAATTGTGCATATTTATTTATTTTAATATTTTTAGTCAAAAACTAATTATTTATATAAAATTTAATTTATTTACTTTAATAATTGTAGTTATTTAAGTTTTATTTATTTAGTAATTTGTTTTAATCAAATTTATTTCTTTATTCATTTATATCAGTTTGTATTAATTAATTATTTATATCACGCTTCATTTATTTATTTACTTATTTTAATCCTATTTATTTATTTTTATTATTTTAAAATGTTTATTTATGTACAGTAGTTTATTTTATTCATTTTATTATTTATTTATATCAACTTGTATTTATTCATTTTAATAATTTCTGGTTATTTAATCAAATAATTGTATTTATTTATTTTATTCAAATTAAAATGTATTTACTGTATTTACGGTTTTAATGTCTAAATATAATTAATTAATTTATTATTTTTTAACAAAATGTTATTTATTTTAATATTTTTGCTTAATTAAAATTGTTTATTTATTTTTAGTTAGTTATGAAGTTTTTTCTTTTTTTTTTCTTTCTTTTTTTTTTTTTACATTTTGAAAACGTTTATTCTGAAACCTCACTGTGGCACCGGAAGTGAGTTTTAGCAGCGTCTGTTTGCCTCCTCCACACGAGCTCACATGCGCGCAGTTATCGCATCGCATTGGCTGGTAGAGGACAGACGGTGTGTCGCCGAGATAAGGCATAAAAATGTAAGCATTAACATTACCCCATGTTTGTCATGTTATACTAATATTAAAAACCCACATTAACGGCTATCACTGTCAGAATGTATGATGTTGCTGCTTGTTATTAATTTGTTTAACACAGAGTTAACCATGAGCGCCGATCGAAATATAAACCATGATAAAATGTGGGTCATTTTTTATAAAGGTCATGCTTTTTATTTATTGCCATGATCAGTGGTGCTAACATTGAATCACGCCGTTAACAAGAGCAATATTTAATTTAACCTCTATGGTCTTGATGCAAGCGTGTTTTCTTGATTCTCAATGAGCAATATTGCATGTTTTGGGCTGTTGCGTGGAAAAAGAGTTCATAATATTCAAGCAGTTATTCTCTTATGGTCAATGACCATTAGAGAATAACTGTTTTGAAATTCTTTAAAAATAACAGTGTGTGTGTGTGTGTGTGTGTGTGTGTGTCAGACTCAAGTGAACAATTAATAAGACTCTTGATAAGTGTCAGTTGAGGTTTGGCAGGTCATTTGGTCATTCCTTTTTTCCATTGGTAGATGCTGATTTAAACATATATAACACAAGTGATGTGTTTCTTCAGGTTGTATTGAAGTGGAGAAAGAGCTGCGGTTGAGACTCATCCCGAGGGATTATGGGATCATGACGGAGGACCTGTTCAGGAGCTCTCGCATGTCCATGAAGGTGGCCGCTTTGCACTTTGTGGACCTTCCACTGTCGGTTTATTACTCTCTTCCACAGGTAAACTGACCAACAGTGGACATAAATAAAGCCAGACACTTCTGTTTCACAAGCTTATTGACTTGTGCATGTCAAACTGGGCTGCGTTTCTCTAAAGCATTGATCGTAGAGTCCATTGATGGCAACTGTTCTACAATCTACTTAGACTTACCATGCTTTTTGGAAATACACATTTATTTATTTTCACAAACAAGAAAAAATTAGGGTGGGACTTGATTGTCAATGGGGAATTTATTGGCTCTTTGGCCAAGCATTGTCCATATTGATTTTGTGGTGATTTTAAAGGCGAAGTGCAAGGACTGTAAGCCAGGCATTGGTTGCTTCCCACAAACGATGTAAACAAAGTGCTTTTGTTCAACATCGGCTTATTCATTTCATTGTGTGAATTTGTGGTAATCTGTTTGTCCTAACAGCAGGAGTGTTTGGGGAAACCTGTGTGAAAACATTAGCTTTTTTGCTTTTGCTTGGATACGTGAGTTGCGTGCAATGAGCTCACTGTCGTGGATAAGCTGCTGTCAAGCTCTAAAAAAAAGGCACATAAAAGTGACACTATTTCAGTCAAGCATTGTATTTGAAGTCTTCTAAAGCCATATGACAGCTTTGTGTGACAAACAGACAAACATTTTAGTTTAAATCTCTGCCATAGCTTTCAAATCTCATTCAGGCTTGCACTTATTCAAAGTTCAAACCTAGTGTGATCAGGTCCTCTGTAATACCTTCAGAAAACAGACACTGTTTGATAGTAATATGTGTCTGTGCCTGTGATTTCTAAGATAAGATTGCTCATCATTGGATCAGATCTCTCAGGCCAAATGCCAGCCAGTCATTTCCAGTCATGTAATCCTCACTGTCACGCTGTCTGATCTCTCTGTGCCTCGAGCCGAGCGGCTTGATCCAAAGGTAAACGCTGCCTTGTGTCTCTCTGTTCCCTCTCTGAGCAGGTGAGTCTGAGCACCGGCACCAAGAAGCTCTTTGCCGCCACTGCCTTCGGCGCAGTCTCCCTCATCTTCCTCGCACGCCGCTTCAGGAGGAGGAAGGGCAAGAAAAATGCCAGTTCGCCTGCAGAGCAGGAAACATTTCAATTCCTCACTTCTGTCCCTATGAAAAAAGGTAAAAACATATAATAAAAACAGCTTTTTAAAAATTTGAATAATATTTCAAAATATTAATCTTTTCGCTTTTTGAACAAAAAATAAATATATACTGTATATATATTATAACAAATGTATAACTTTGAAAAAAAATTATAATTTGTTTTCTAAACACAAATTTGCTTTATTTTTTTTATTTCAACCATTTTTTTTTTTTTGAAAAATGTGTCTGTGTGTAAATAAATTTAATTATAATTCAAATTATCTTAAGGATAAAAAAATCTAACTTAGCTAATGCTGTAAAATATATGGGGAGCCCTTGAATTAAAAATTTGAATAATAAAATTTAATAATAAAATTTGAATAATATTTCTAAATATTATATTAACAAATTATATATAATATTATATTGTTTATATTAATAAACAATAATATTAACAAAATATTATACAATATTATATTAATATATATATATATATATATATATATATATTACATATATATATTACACACATATATATATAGATATACTGTATATATTACATATATATTATATAACAAATTTATAACTTTGAACAAATAAAACATTTATAATTTATGAACTAAACACAAATTTGCTTTATTTTATTTTTTTTTTAAAGTAATGTGTAATCAAGAACTCCACATATAGTACAATTACAATTAGAGCCCAAATTATTAAATTCAGTTGCTATTTAATAATAATAATAATCAATGCTCAAAAAAAAAAAAAAGTAATGTTGCACATAAGGCAGGTATTAACTTCTGAATCTAATTATAAAGTTGACATGAAAATTACAAATTTGTTTGGTTCGGGACGAATACATGTACCGTTACACCCCTAAAATATTCTTATAGATATAATAGAATATATTATGTAATTGTTGTTCTCTCTTTTATTTCAGAGATTGACTATCAACATCTGCCTCTGAACTCAAAGAGCTGCTACTCATGGAATGTGGTTTCCAATGGTGGCCTGTACGGCAAGCTTTCGGGCTCCCTGCAAAGCCTGGCCTCGGTAAGCAACTTTTTTATACTCCTCTTTAGATAGATAGATAGATAGATACATAGATACATACCTGTGACTTCAACAGCACATGCTACACCAAAAATGCCATTGACAAAAAGGTAGTCTTGTGAAATGTGTGCCTTTTGGCATTAGTGCGCCATTGAGATGTTGAGATGTCACATGTTTTCACAGGGGAGGAGCAGGCACTCCTCCAGTAACTCCACCTGTGCTAATGACTCCAGCTGCTGGGACGGGGCAGGAGATGAGGGTGACGTCTGTAATTTGCTCAACATCCCTGTTGCCACTCCAGAGAATCTCTACCTGATGGGTAAAAACCAACACACATTCAGAATTGATGCATCCTCTCCCCTCAGCCTCATAAAGGCCCATGTATACTCACGGCAGAGTTCTTTAAAAGTTCAAAATGCTATTGCAGCGGTATACTTTTAGCGAACACGTAGTATTTGCAGATGAATACTGGTTGAATAGACATATGTGTGTCCTCTCACAGGAATGGAGTTGTTCGAGGAGGCCCTGCGGCGCTGGGAACAAGCGCTGACATTCCGCAGCAGGCAAGCGGAGGATGAGGACAGCTGTGCGTCGGTCAAGCTGGGAGCTGGAGATGCCATTGCAGAAGAAAGCATGGAGGTATTACTCCCCAACCACTGTAGGCCTCAGTAGGGACACTTTAATTCATTTAGCTGACGCTTTTATCCAAATCGACTTACAATTACTATATATGTCAGAGGTCGCACGCCTCTGGATCAACTAGGGGTTAAATATCTTGCTCAGGGACACATTGGTGTCTCACAGAGGATTCAAATTTTTACTAATGCTTATTTAAAAACACAAATAATTTGAAAACAATGTTAATGTACAGTTTACTCAGTCATTTTTCCTTAGCTGAAACTCTGTTACATAAAACGTAATATACTAATAATATTGACTGTTTATTAGGACATCATCAGTGCAGATTTCATCCAAAAGCTGGAGTCTCTGCTACAGAGAGCCTATCGGCTTCAGGAGGAGTTTGAGGGAGCGCTGGGAATGACAGACCCTTCAACATGTCCTAGTAACGGTGAGTGTTACACTAAAGACTGTCATGTTAAGTTAATACATATCTGTGTAACATTTATTTCTGGGCTTGACTCTGTTATGCATTGCTGTACTGCAAAAATGGATTTTTTTTATTTGTGCATGACATGTTGATCCATTGCATAAGCAGTGCGCCTTCAGTTTTCAAGAGACCAGATTGACACAAGTAATGGGTAATGACATGTTTATTTATGTGAAGCTGCTTTAAACAATTGTAAAAAAGCGTTCAGCACACAGCATTCGATAAGTTCCGCCGCAAAATGCACGTCCATAAAGACGTCATATTTAGTAGGGCTGGGTATTGACACAAATTTCACAATTCGATTCGATTTCGATTCACAAGCTTGCAATTCGATTCGATTTCGATTCCGATTCGATTCAATATTGATTATTTTGGATATCAGTTACAATAAATGGCAAATTTTCACAAGGAAATCAAATCTCTAAACTAATGCTGTAAACTATGGGAGTTGTAGTTGTAGCCTATAGGCTTCATTAGCCTAATATGAAGGTAATAATGAACTGTTTTGTAGCTATACAAACACTTAAATTACACTTTGATTTCTTTTTATAATAAGAAGATCATATGAAATATAAACATTTAAATGGTGGCTGTCAAAAACTTGCCAGATTTATTCAAATATGCATTAAATATTGAAGAAAATTAAGATTATTATGCATATGTAATATGGTGTATATATTTAGCAAAATGCTCCTCTCTAGAGTTATTTTTTCTAGCTGACAAACGAGTTTATGTGGGTTTTCTGAGGTAAATATGACGATACATGACATTGATTAGAGACGTTTTTCCACGGTTGAAACGCTGATTGAGCGAATCACTGTGAAATGATATGGATTTCGATAAGTTGTACTCTATCTTTAACACACTTTCAGATGCTCATTCATGTTTATTTCGTGCTGTAACTGGTATTATTAAGCCGGAAGAGAGATCAGCGCTGCTGCTTCTCTTGAGCTGCGCCAGAGCGATCTCACGCCACAGCGCCAAAACGCTATTTATGTTTTTGAATTTCTAAAGACAATGGACGTAATTTGAAAATTGAGACTTTGTTTCATATCAATAGTAACAAAGGACAAAGATTATTGCGATTTTTTGGATGCGCGCAGCCGCGATACAATGTTCCATTCATTCAACTGAAACAGGATGACTAATTGATTCTTGAGATTTAAGAATCGATATCGGTTCGTAAAAGTGAGAATCGAATAATATCGAGAAATCAATATTTATTATCCAGCCCTAATATTTAGTTTTGTGTCCTTATGACTGTAAACACTAAGCGAACCAGGACTAAATGTATCATTATTTTTGGGTACAAACCAAAGAACCAAGAGAACCAAAATGCAAGTGTTGAACGCTTAGTGTAAACTTATACCTAAACTTATATTTCGAGTGTCCCGTTAACTCTTACTTTTCTGTAAAGAACCAAGATTGTCATTTATTTTCGTTTGCTGAAGTTGACAACCTTAACTGCAAGTGTAAATGGACTATGTTGACTTGGTTTTCCTAATACTGATGAAAATTTGTGACTTGCTTTCTTCCGTGGAACACAAAAGATGATTTGAAGGATGTTTCAATTACTTGATGTTTCATCCAGTGAACATCACTGGGATCCAAAACAACACAGGAGACACTGATTTTTATTGTATGATCAAAGATGCAACAACATCATTTTCTTTTTTTTTTCTTTTTTTTGAGAGAGAGCCTTAAGTTCTTCATTAAACACAGAACTGGACACAGTACATTACTGAGGCTTATATTCTGTATCTAAATAAAGAAGCTAGTCCAAAAGTTTCCTTACAACTGTTTACAGGTCTACCTCTCTTACCCACTCCCAACCTCTCAAGGCATTATACGCTCAATTCACATGCAAACCAATAGGCACGTTTGTCCTTCAATTGCATTGAGTCTCTCCATGTGACTTTGTTTATGCTGTCTGCTGTTTTGGAATTAGCCCAGTTGGTCACCCATGTGAGATAAGGGCACTTAAGTCTAATCTTCCCTCATTTCCTCTGGCAGACAAACACATGGATCTCTCCGTGCGGGAGGACTTGGAGGACACCTGTCTCAGAGATTCAATCAGCATCGCCTCGACAGATTCCTTCGTGTCTGCCGCAGAGGTGAGAGGAAAGTCTGTGTGCCAGTGTGGCGCACGCTGGACAGTTTGAACCTTCATAACGGGTCACCGTATGCCAGTCGCATCGAACAGATTTTCATTTGCTTTGAGATTCAACATGAATGTGTTTTATTTTGGGCTGTTTAGCACTCAAGTTTTCCGATCACGTTCACCATTGATATTCCATTATGTGTAGTCTGACTCTACAATCATAAAGAGTATCATACTGGTTGAGGTGCGCCCAAGCACTTGCTGTGATATTCCGCCATACAATATAGTTATCCACTTTACACTTAGTGTCACCGTCCTAGGTCGAGTCACACTACTAGTGTAACTTTCTTTAAATAGGGAAAATGTGGAGATGTTTGGTTGCTTCTCTGCTTGGCCCATAGTGAATGAACTGGGCTCGTGAAGTGCGATCAAAGTGTCTCGCGCGCGGCGCGCCAGAGCGATTGAGTGCACGCGCTGAGACGAGAGAGGTATGTATCAACTCGTCTTAGTTAAGGGAATAAGTATCCCTTTAAGTGACCCTCATTGCGATCGTCTTATTCTTAGAAGAACTGTCAAACTGGCATTTAACATTTAAGTTTGGCTTGTTATACTACTGGTTATGAATACCGATATGAAATTTTAGAGCAGTAAAGGGGGAATTGTATAAATGAAACTTCTTTACAACAAGAGATCTTATGCCAATGTCCTAGTGAATAAAATACCCTTATAAATAATTTGTTACATAGCACATGTATATGACCTATATTTCTGCGGCATTCAGTATGGGATTTTACCGAATCATTCATAGATTATGTGGGCTATTTTGAAGTCCCCCAATGGTGAAAATCAAGTTTGTAATGTTATTTCCATATTCACAGAACCGCAAATACTACCGTAAATGAGTTCCATTCAAGCTATTTTAAGGCATGATGACATTTTTTCCAAGGAAAAACTTGTGTAAAGATGAGTTTTAAGGGATAAAATTGACTACAGGGGGACTTAAAGTGGATTGACTCTTTTGTCTTCTATGGGTTTGTTAAGACAATTTGGTTACAAAATGTCCATTTAAACCTTAAAGGATTTAGTCGTGGTGCACATCCCTAGTCGACAGTCAATCTTGTTGGTGATGGTGACTGGCACCAACCTATAGAATATATTAGATGTAAAATATACACAATTTGAAAGAATTCTGCCAAAAATCTTGCAATCTTTTGCAGTTATCTGAGCACAGAGAGAGGAGTGCCCATGCACTGTGTCATCACCCCTTCTACGAGGAGGCCCTGCAGATGGTGGAGGAGGGGAAGATCTCCTGTCGAGTGCTGCGGTGAGTCCAGTATGTCAAGGAAAAGTATTTTTAAAGCACTGTACTGTTAATGAACATCGCTATACCGCACATGCTGCTGAGAGTTTAGATGAGTATATAGTGTTCTGCATGCTTTCCTCGAAATAATAACACAATAAACACAAAACAAAAATGCCAGTGGTGAAAAAACAGCAGTTAAGAAAGCGGCTGTTCTTAGGGATGTAGACTAGCCTAACTTCGTCATACTCGTATTCTGTCTGAGACCGCTCCGTAGGGCTTTGATTATGAGGCGTGTCTGAACCAGGAAAAAAAAAAAACCTCTGCACTCAATTGGATAGTCGGTAAACCTACAACCAATCAGAGCAAAGCAGTAATTCAACAACTTTGCATAGCATAGTTGTCAACAACAGAAGAATTTACTTATTTTAGAAGTAAAATAACGAGTGTTGCTTCTTTCACTTGGTCCTTCATGAGTGCGACCAAAGGAGAAACCACAAAGACCACAGGCTTTTCATTACATCCCATCTTCTTAACTTAGCGACCGTCAGAGCCAGCTGATAAGTTACATTACATGGTTGTCCCAAACGTTTCTTGTCTGATCATAATTACTCCTCAATGGATCGAGTCCAGACCGAACTTCCCGAGCAAAAAATGTTGTGGGCAGAGTTCGGGCTGGCATCCAGGCTAGATGTGGACATGTTTGCACCAGCTCTCCACTATTCACCACTCCATTTAAGTCACATTTATTTATACAGCACTTTGTACAATTGATTGCTGTAACGCAAGCAGATTTACAGTATTAAACATGAAAAAAATGTCACTTTCAATTAGAAATTACAACTTTACAAAGCAGGTCTCCAGTATGTTCATGTTTTTACTCACATGTGGCCTGAAGGATTTCTGTGTCAAATCCCTGGAGCTACACCTACCTATATTAAGTAATCGCTACAGATCTATGGTAGTTGGAAAGTTTGTTTTTGGCAAGCTGTTGCGAACCTCAAATCTTTTAGTGATCAGATCTGTTTCAAAAATCAGCATGTTTCTGCAAATATTTCTTGTTTTATGCAGCAGACTGTGTTGTTCATTGATAATCTTCTTTTTTTTTTAAATCAGAACAGAAATGCTTGAATGCCTTGGAGACACTGACTTCCTGGCGAAACTGCACTGTATACGGCAGGCGTGTCAGGTAAACGACTCCTTTCTCATGTCCTGAATACAAAACTCAGCTTTGTTGGTTTTAGTCCATTGACTACTAGGCACTATTTTTTTTTTTTTTTTTTTGGACTACCTGTTTTTAATGTGAACAGGCAGTGGTTCTATTTAAAACATTTAATTATTAAATGTTGTGAACTTCATAGTTTTGGACAATTTTAGAATTTCTATCAAACATCTAGGAAGCCCTGAAGCGAAACATAAAAAAAAATCTAGCATTTCGAGATTAAAGTTGAAATGTTTCGAGATTAAGGTCGAAACGTTTCGAGAAGTGTGTGCATTCATAACAGTGCGCGTCCACTGGCTCAGAGTGCCTGTCTGCGTGTGTGTGTGTGTAAAGCAATGCACTTGTGAAGTCGAACTGCCATGGATCAACACAAAATAGTAGCTTTTTACTTTTATCTGGGCTTTCAACAAAAATCTATACAGGTTCTAATCTACCAACAACAATTACCACGGCGGTGCCAATAGACAAGCGCACAGACTCCGCCAGAGTAGGTATCACAATCTGGTCCAAACTTTATGTGGCGGTGTTTTCGTGCTGGTCTAGGCAACACTATCTGGGTCAAGAACACAACAGTTAACCGCTCTGTCTCCCTCTTCACCGTAAATACGTTCTGGATACATTTTAAGTGCATCATTCTGTATCCAATCATTTGGCCGGATCCTGTGATTTCCTCAGATTTAATAACCTCTAATGCTGGTTAGGAGAGCTTCTCTGATATTATTGTAAAGCGCTTTGAGTGTAGGCCTAGTAGAGATATGAAAGCGCTATATAAATGATTCATTCATTCATCCATTCATAAAGCTGGATACTTCCATCCAGTCTGAAAAGTGTTTTCTGGGTTGGTTTTTCTAGGCTAAAGTCTATTCAGTGTGTCTTATAACATCTTATATTGGTAGCCTAATGCTGGTAGATTGGCACCTGTTGAATTTCCTTTTGTTGAAACAAAACACACACACACACACACACAGTGTGAAACACTTGCTATGCACCATTTTGAATGCCTGTGTGTGCGGCAATGTGAAACAAGGGCAAGCACACACGCGACTTCTACGGAAGACTGTTCTCGTACTTTAGAAATATTCTGACTTTAATCTCGAAATTTTTCGACTTTAATCTCCAATTTTTTTTTACTTCTACTGAAGACTGTTCTCGTACTCTCGAAATATCCTGACTTTAATCTCGAAATTTTTCGACTTCTACGGAAGACTGTTCTCGTACTCTCGAAATATTCCGACTTTAATCTCGTAATTTTTCAACTTTAATCTCGAAAGTTTTCGCCTTCTACGGAAGACTGTTCTCGTACTCTCGAAATATCCTGACTTTAATCTCGAAATTTTTCGACTTCTACGGAAGACTGTTCTCGTACTCTCGAAATATTCCGACTTTAATCTCGTAATTTTTCAACTTTAATCTCAAAATTTTTCGACTTCTTTGGAAGACTGTTCTCGTACTCTCAAAATATTCCGACTTTAATCTCGTAATTTTTCGACTTCTACGGAAGACTGTTCGCATACTCTCGAAATATTCCGACTTTAATCTCGTAATTTTTCAACTTTAATCTCGAAAGTTTTCGCCTTCTACGGAAGACTGTTCTCGTACTCTCGAAATATTCGGACTTTAATCTCGAAATTTTTCGCCTTCTACGGAAGACTGTTCTCGTACTCTCGAAATATCCTGACTTTAATCTCGAAATTTTTCGACTTCTACGGAAGACTGTTCGCGTACTCTCGAAATATTCCGACTTTAATCTCGTAATTTTTCAACTTTAATCTCGAAAGTTTTCGCCTTCTACGGAAGACTGTTCTCGTACTCTCGCAATATTCTGACTTTAATCTCGAAATTTTTCGCCTTCTACGGAAGACTGTTCTCGTACTCTCGAAATATCCTGACTTTAATCTCGAAATTTTTCGACTTCTACGGAAGACTGTTCTCGTACTCTCGAAATATTCCGACTTTAATCTCGTAATTTTTCAACTTTAATCTCAAAATTTTTAGACTTCTTTGGAAGACTGTTCTCGTACTCTCGAAATATCCTGACTTTAATCTCGAAATTTTTCGACTTCTACGGAAGACTGTTCGCATACTCTCGAAATATTCCGACTTTAATCTCGTAATTTTTCAACTTTAATCTCGAAAGTTTTCGCCTTCTACGGAAGACTGTTCTCGTACTCTCGAAATATTCGGACTTTAATCTCGAAATTTTTCGCCTTCTACGGAAGACTGTTCTCGTACTCTCGAAATATCCTGACTTTAATCTCGAAATTTTTCGACTTCTACGGAAGACTGTTCTCGTACTCTCAAAATATTCCGACTTTAATCTCAACATTTTTCGACTTTAATCTCGTAATTTTTCGACTTTAATCTCGAAATGCTATATATATATATATATATATATATATATATATATTTTACGCTGTGGTTCAGGGCTTCCGTAAACATCAAACTGAAAGACTGTATTTTTCATTGTAATGTCGCAATGTGTTTAATTCTTTTTTATCATTTTTTTGCCATGAATATAGCCTGTGATTAATTCTGTGGGGTTTATTGCATTTGTTTGTTTCATGTGTTCAATTGACAGACCTAAATAAAAAAATCAGTTCAAGTGAATGGTCTTGCATGGGGCAGAGTCTTGGGGTGTGTTCACACTTGTTCGGTTTGTTTGGTCCGGACCAAAAAAAAATGTAGTCTTGGTCTGCTTAGCATTCACATTGCCATTTTTTACACTGAACCTAAAGATTCTGAACCCAAAGGCATAGCGATATGTTCACAACCTTATTGGTTGTCTTTTATGGTTGAGCATTCTGTCTTTTGACATCACTTCAAGTTTTTGGCGTGTTTGGATGTTTTTGATCAGTGTTGCGTTCATATTTCAAACCTCACCAGACTTCGTTTAGAAGTGGACAGAAATTCATCTTTTTTTGCTGCACCAGGGTTCAGCGTTCAAATGAACTGCACTAACAGAGCAATCGCACCAGGGTTCATTTTAATCGAAACAAACATGCCAAGTGTGAACGCACCCTTAAGTAGTCTGCGGGACACTTCTTCCTATGGTCTTGTGCACTTCACTGACATGTGCACGTGGTAGCCATTCACAAGTCAACAAGACTGCAAGTGTCCTCAAAATGTGTGGGTAAATTTTTGAACCGTATCCTTTATTTTGATTCAGGTAATCTTATGTGAAAGAGCAACTAGAGCATTTCTGGCTGACACAGGAAAGAGGATATTGTCTTCAATAATTACTAAAGCAAGGAAGGTGAGTGTCCTTTCTGTTTCGTGTGATCACATATGAACATATTCCCCAACCTAACACACCTGTGTTGTGTGGTTTGCAGAGCCCAAAGAGGTTTGAGGAGGTGTTCGAAGAAATGATCTGCTTCATGGAGCAAACAGACCACTGGGAGAACACAGAAGTTGAGCTTTCTGCAAGAGGGGTGAGAGATCTCATTTTGATACAGATTCAAGACCTGTCCTGAAAATACATCTTCAAACACACGATCTTGATTAAGAAGGTTTTTTATGTTTTGTTTTCTCTTCAGGTTAAACATCTCAACTTCTATGACATCGTTCTTGACTTTATTCTTATGGATTCATTTGAGGATCTTGAGAATCCACCAGTCTCAATCCAAAATGTGGTGAACAATCGTTGGCTCAACAACTCCTTCAAAGAGACGGTGTGTACAGAATTTCTAACATTTGATCAATTTCAATTACATAATTATATGTCATAACTTTATTTGACCTTCATAGGCTGTTGCATCAAGTTGTTGGTCCGTTCTGAAGCAGAAGAGACAACATATGAAGGTATTGTTGAGATGTGCAACCAGGATGTCAAGGCCCACAGTTTGGCTTGAAACGCATCTCTCTTTTTTCTTTTTGCATAAATTCAGTGTCAATCTAAATTGTAAGATCTTATACTTCCCAGCCCAAAAAAGTCATTGTTTGGATTGATTGGATCATTATTGCATATGTTTGGAAACCGTTCTTCTAAACCTAATTGATTAAGTGTGACAATCATGTCGGAAAACAAATCATGGCCATATTCCAGGATCACAATTTCAAGATTCAAGTCTTTCTGTGAAACAATGGTTGGGAGGAGTATGAAAAATCATTTCCACACAGGAGTCCAGACCATAAATTCATTGAAAGTCTTTGGGATGTGCGGGAGACAATTCAAGACTTTATTGTGTGTGCTCAGGTTCAAGATGGCTTCATTGCACATTTCTATGCAGTGTGTGAACACATAAGTCCGGTCTTGGCTTGGGGGTTTCTAGGTCCCAAAAATTCCCTGCACGATTTCTGCGGCTTCTTCAAGGTAATGTGTAATTTGATGACCTCTTTATCCTAAAGCAAGTCAGTCTCAAATGGTATGCCAACATATACTGACCACCTGTGTCACCACATTTAATAGCAAAATGACATTTATTTGAATGATAAAATTGATAGAGCAGGGTTCTCTGGTCTATTCTTGGAGATCCTCTTAGAGCATGTCCCATAATGTACACTAAATTGGGAAGAACTGGTGAAAATACACCAGATCGAGTATCTTCTATGCACAACATGACATCATAACTTTTGCATAAAATGTAGATCTACATCTGGGAAGCGATATATTTTTTTTTCCTAGGATGGTAGGGGAAGACTCATAAATGGTATTAACCCCAGTGACGGGCAGGTTTAGGGACGGGGTTGGGGTAGGTCATATTTATATATATATATATACATACAGTAACGTTAAGTCAACGGCGTTCATAAACATGCTGAAAAGCGATTATGCGTGTTGATAGCACGACAAAAATGGAAATACGAATTGACGTGTCATACATACGCCATTTCATGAGATCAGTCTGCTATGCAACTAGCAGGAATCAGGCATTGCACACTTCCTAGCTAGAACTTTTTGATGCATTTGCCAAGTTTCGTGGCATTCAATCTTTGACATATCCAAGAGTTGCACTGGATTAAACTTACACTTTTGAGTTTGCTGATGGAATATGGAAAAATTGTAATGCATCTGCTAACAACTACGGCTGCGTTTACACTGGCACAAACATCCAATCGTTTACTCGCATCTGACACAGATTGGAAATTATGAAATTAATGGGTTAGATGAGAGGCATCAAAAATGTGTAGTTGGTATACAGGACCATGGCCCTCCAAGAGCAGGATTGGACACCCTTGGATAAATTATTATTGTAGCTTTTTCTCCAAGTAGGTTAGGGGTCCTCAAATCTGGTCCTGGAGGTCCACTGCCCTGCAGAGTTTAGCTCAAACCCAGAGCAAACTCCCCAAGCTGTAATTTTCTAATAAAGCCGAACACCCTTGATTATCTTGCTCAGGCATCTGATTAGGGGTGGATTAAACTATGCTGGGCCAAATTTAAAACTGATGATCAGGGGGTTCAGGATCACTGATGTTCATGTGAGACTACCAAAGTATAACTAGGTTTATCTTTTGCCCCATAGGAGCAAGTGCTGTTCTTCCTGAAGGACATCTTTGACCTGGATAAAGTGCGATACTCTAGTCTGGACACACTGTCTGAGGATGTCCTGCACCTGCTTCACCGACGCTCAGAGCTGCTGCTGGCCTACCTGGGCACCGACATGATCCGCCACCTAAACGGCTGTAGTGGCACACCTTTGCACCTGGTACACAGTGCTTTACTGGAGGCACAGGTTCAGTGAGCTACAGCTGTACGTCACATCCGTGTTCTTACCTACCATTGCTGAGTCCAGCACACATCAATATTAGTGCCATTTCAATGCAGTGTAAAGTTTGTGTATTTAAATGGATTTAAAAAAAAAAAAAAGGACAGATGCATTAGGGTTTTTTTGTTTGTTTTTTATATGCCTTTGTGTTCAAGTAGTAAATTTGTCTATTAGTTAACTTGCACAATGAATTATCAGGTCCTTGATGTTTTAAGACTGAAGCTTTATTGGAAGTATTGTGATAGCTTTATTTGTTTTACTGTACGTCACTTTAAAGAAACTAATGTTCAACACTAGCAATTAATGTGTACATTCTTTGTTGATTTTGTGACTGTAATTCATTACATGTCCATATTAAGCCAGTATAAATGTACTGTATAAAGGAACACTGAAATCACTATGAGAAATAAAAAACCTTAACCATTCTTAATGATTACAATTTTATTGATGACAGTGGCAACAATCTTCAACATTTCAGACCAACAATTCTCAGCAAAAACTCAAAAAGTACATTCAACAGCTTTAACAGTTCATGATAGCTTGTTTTACCTCAAAGGCATGCTCCAAATTTCTCAGCTAGCCTCCGATTTTCTCTTCGTTTTTAGACCCCCGCGAATTCTGTTGTGAACAGTTTGCTCAAAGGAAAGCACATCTTGCATGCATACAAAAAGATATGCAGCAATGGACAAAGACTAAGTAACTGAAACCAGTCTATTAAAAAGAAAAGAAAAAAAGTTCCTGGTCTGGTCATGGTCCACATGTACAGCATTGATCAGCACATTAAATCCCTACACTTATCAACAAAAGGCAAAGCATGTACTCGAACATTTCATAGAACCATTAGTCAACCAATAATACAGAAACATATGGCTACATTTCTATAATCAAATCTAACTGGCATCACCCTAAACTAACAGAAACATTGACTTAGCAATGACAGATTCCTCATGGTACATATTTTTACCTTATAATTGGAGCCCTTGAACGGTCTACGTTCAGCAGAGGGACAGACTCAAAGGACTCCTCCTTACGGACAAACTAGGACCTGATTCTACGAACTACGCCTGCAGCATCTTCAACACTGTGAGTGAGAATGAAGGCAGCAATGTGGGACAAACATTAGCACTACAGAGGGGCATCAAGAAAGCTTGCAAACCAATGAAACATGAGCATACATACAGTATACGTCAGTTATCAGAGAGTGCATTCATAGGACTAGCTCTGCATCATTTCGCATCTGCATGCACTTTATGACAGTAGAACAAGACCACGCTTAACAGACTTACCAGGAAGCTAACAAATCGGCAATCAAATTTAAAAAAAATATATCACATTGGGTTCATTTAGAAAAGCATAACAATCCTAGTTAAAGATAGTCAACAGAGGAAAAACATTGTTTTTTTTTTGTTTGAGCTACAAGTCAATGCCATGCAATTCATATGGACAAAAACATACTTCCAGCAGATCTGAATTCCAACATTTGTGGCGTACGCCAGTCTATTTACTACAAGAGGCATCCTTGAATTGAAAAGGCGGCACATATTGACCTCTGTATCAAATGAGTGAAAAGCATTACACTAGATCACAGGTTCAATTGCTTTGATTTTTTTTTAGGATACTCTTACCTGTGTTATTGCTGCAGAACCTAAGGTGCAAGGTCAGGGATGACACTGCAAAATTAGACATTGCACTGCTCACTAAGTGAACAGTCAGATCAAACGACCTCAAATCACACAAACCGGTCAGGCACAGATTTAAAAAATTGGACATTAATACTAATTAACATCTGAAGGAGGTCATTTGCTGAGGGTCTTTATGAGCTATGCAGTACAAAACACTTGGCAGTACAAATCACAAAAAAGTGTCTAGTCATTGTTAATTCAGATGGGAAAAACGATCTACAGACGTCCTGACTTAAACACAGTGATGCAGTTCACAGTTTCATACGAGAAGTCAGAGACAAGTCTTAAATGACTAAAGCAGTGTCAACATGGCAATGACTCAATTTGTAAATATCACACAATGCTGTTATGGCAAAAATAACAGTCCAATGTGAAAAAAGGGTAGTCATTATCTTGAATGCATGTAAATTCAAAATTGCAGCCCTGACATACTTACCCAAAAAGGGCAACATTAAGATTATTAAATACATTGCGCTTCAGTAAGTCAAAGACAACGCATTGACAGCATAACAAATTGGGCTGCAAAGTCACGTACATTTTGTACTTACAGTGGAGAGCTCATTTCACTGGTGTGGAAGGCCAGAGTCTCCAAAAACCTACAGGCCTATATTGGAAAAACGCTAACAAACAATGGGCAGACAAAAAAGTAGTCCACGTTCGCATTTGAGCTTTTTTTTAATTGTATCAAAACGTTTTAGAAATGCCAGCAATATTGATAGAAATATATACACAATTGGTGGATTTTAGACATTTAAAATATATGATGGTTGGGGACAAGTCATTTAGCAAGGCATCAGAACACTTGACCTGCCCTGTAAAAAAGCAGCAAACTTAAACAAACTAAAATACTTGCAACATGATTGCAGTCACAATATACAAGGAACAGTTTATGTAAAGACGCATACTTGCTTACCGCCTTCCTAATCTTGCCTGTGAGGGAGGAAATGTCTCTCATTAACAGTGCACACTACCTCAACAAACCAGGTGAAATGCAGTACAAGAATGAGCAACACTACAGCACTGAAGAGTTATTGAATTAATCACATACCTTGCCAACACCAAGCCACTTTGCCTTAGATAACCTGCCTACACCTACATCCACAGCAATGACCAGTACGAAAAAAAAAACAAAAAAACAGCCATATCCTTCCATTTGTCAAAGCAATCAAATGATCATTGATACTTTTTAGTTGTGACGTTAAAATAGACCAGGAATCAAACTTAAAATCAGGGGTAATGTAGACAGTTGGAGAAGAGAAAAAAAAAAGAGCAACATTTTCTTTCTGTAAATTTGCATACAAGACAACCCCCCCCCCCCCCCCATCCCAAAACAGGAAAAGAAATTTTCACAAAACATTGCCCAATTTTGCACCCCACTTACCAACACAGGAGGTTTCATTGTTTTATTGCAAAACACAACAGGCATATCATATTAAAACTGAGATGATTTACATGGAAATGACTATAGATCAGTCTCAAAACTACATGAAATACAGGAGATACAGGAGCTGGAATGACCAATATTACCCGACTAAAAACAAACCGTTCATTTACAAGAGTGGCAAAACAAAAAGGAAAAATATATATATATATATACTTGACTTTGGAGCCGGTCTGCGATCTAGCATAAACACTCAAACCAATGAAATTAAGATCTTCATCATGGCGTCTGCATCCAAACATTTAACAAAGGTTTTTTCTGACAATGTAGCATTTACTATGTCCACTTCACATTACTGGCCCTGTGCAGAAGAAATACATAAGAAATACACAACATGTTAAGAGCAGAAACATTTATGCAACACCCTCCCAAAATAAAAAATTAAAAGAAAATAGATAAAAGAAGCCTGCTTGAGGAGGAAAGTGTTTGGTTAAGTGTTGTATCGATGACTCGTCTGGAAACCTGCGAACCCTGTGGAAGGAAATGTTAGGGAAAAAAAAGGGGGGAACAAAAACAGTAGACATGCACATCTGAAGAGTTTTTTAGTGGAAGTGTACCTGCTGAGCCTGGGGTGCAGCTCCCATCGCCTGAGGGGCGCCTTGGCCGTAGTACGCTGCCTGTTGGCGGTAGTACTCTGCCCACGCTGCACTGTAATCCGGCTGACCTCCCGGCTGAGTCGTCGCCGCTGCTGCAGCCGCCTGAGGAGCAGCTTGACCTGAGATTAAACCAAACACAAAGCATTACAGAGAGAACAGCAACCACCACCACTTAGCACATGGTTAAAGCTAAATAAGTCCATGACAACGTTTGTAAGTGGGGGAACGACCCCGGCCACACGACCTCCGATAGCCGGGACAGAAACCCACAGCTTTACTCTAGGGCAGCCGAGTCCACAGCAGCTCTACTGCAGATGACTGTGAAAGAGTTGCGGCTGCCCAAAACTTTTAGAAAATCCATACATCTACATTCACATTCATGTCTTACCTTGTTTCTTATAGTACTCTTCCCATGCCTTCGTGTAGTCCTGCTGAGGTTGTCCTTGACCTGAAGACACAAGATCTAAAAGACGTTAATCATGAGTCTACGCAGCAACAAACAATGACACAAATATTTAACTAACATAAGAAAAACAGTTCACTTAAAACACAAATTGAAGATTAAGGTTTTCAAATTTCAGTAATTTCACATTTAATATTTTTAAGTAGGGCTGGGCGATGTGGTCAATAATTATCACGATAAAAGTCAAATCTTTATTTCTTTCTAATTTAAAAGGCAGATTTTTGCTCCTGAGTGAAAAGTTGTCAAAACCATACAGTTAATTGTGGTTTACTCTCAGAACATGACAAAAACTTGCCAAACAGGTGAACATTTAACAAATCAGAGGTAGAGTATTCAAAGCATTTAATAAAATATTTTACATATTTTACAAAAGATGCACAAATTAACTTACAAGTTAGCCCTCAAGAAATACCACTAACGGGATGATAGTTTGTGTTGCCCGACTTAAAAAATCTTTGCCACAGTATGTTTTGTCTTCTAGAAATGCATATTTGTCAGTAGCTAGAGTTGGGATGCAGATGTAAATTTGTTCACAAACAAAAACGGTAACATTTGTAAAAAATTGAAAACCTCATAATGGTAAAATTTAAATATTCTGACTGAGTTATGACTATAATTTTATTCAAATTAACCATTGGTCATCCATACTATTCATTTAGATCATGATGACCATAGGTAAAACCATATATAGCACCTTAACACCATGGTAAATACCATAGTTACATGTTGTGAAAAATAAAATTGTTTACTATAAATACAAATACTATAACTTAAGGACAATCAATGAAATTCCATTCCATTCCATATTTCTGCCACAATACCATGTGGATTCCCGTAGCACCGGAAGTTTTCCCAGTGGGCCGCTGTACAGCGTGGGCCAGCCAGTGAAGTGTAAATCCATGGTAAATGATGGTGATTGAAAAGCAACTGGATTGTTCATGGCACAATTTTACATTGTTTCTCAGTGCTGTTGAGAATGTCAGTGCAGATTCATCTGGTTTGGTAGTTTAAATCACAGAGACATTCATGTTCTTCAATGAATTCAAGAGCTTCGCACAGCACTGTTTAGTGCCCGAGAACGATCCGAGAGTAAACAGGTCATCTGCTCTCGTAAAAAGGCTCTACGCTGCCATTTAAGCAGAGCAAATAAATGAGGTGTGGTTTAGTTGCTTCTTTCCGCTTTTGGCTCATAAACATTATATCGAACATTTATCAAACTTTAGTTACATTTGTATTTGAGAAATTGTATCGCGATAATTATCGTTATTGCCCAGCTCTATTTATAAGTGCAAGCGGCATTGAAATACAACAATATCAGGCACAAACTTGGAAATTTAGATATTTATCTATTGTACGCAAATACGAAAGTGAGAAGTACAATCTCATTCATGGTTGTCAATGTGTTAATCCTATTCCCCCTGTTGAGACACTACAGCTCCTCATTCTCAACAGCAGGGTTTGAGACCAATATTTCTGAGGACAAGCACCAAAAACAAAATTCTCACGCCACTAACTTCCCTCACAAGACTCCAAAAGTACCACAGGACAGATTGGCCATTCAAGCCCTGCTGCTATCTATAACCTGCTCTCTCAAAGAAAATAACCTGAAGCTACAAAATATTTATACCCAATTTCTTGTAATATTCCTCCCAGGCCATGGTGTAATCTGACTGTCCACTTTGAACTGGAGCTTGTGGGTCACCTGTTAAAAATGGTACAATTTGAGAAATTGACAACCATTCTTTTCAAAGGCTGCAGAAAGTCCTCCACCTGGCTAGGTGGCGCACTTTGCACAAACAGGTTGAGTGTCTCTGTCCACGAGTGCTAAAAAAGGCCACCCCAGCTCAACGGATGAAGACCATTAAAAAAAAAAAAGAACATTATACTGTAGTTATGGCTACACTGAAAGCCTACTAAGTGCTACCGTACAACAGACTGTAGGTCTACAGTGAAGGGAGGGTGGCGTTTTGTGGAGTGCAGGTAAAAAAGTACCTTGTCCATTGGACTGGGTTGTGCCTGGGGCTGCTGAGGTGGGTGTCATGGGGCCCTGGGGCTGCTGCTGGTACTGAGAATAATAGGCTGCCCATGCAGCAGCATTAGCATCAGCTGCTGCTTTATCTGGAGAACAAACAACCGCTTAGCCAATTTCATTTTTCCTCCAACAGGCAACTGAAGTGGCAATGACTTTGACTAGCAATGGGGAAAACTTCAGCAATACCACTCTGAACCAACCCCAATTTGCACAAATATGAGCACTTACTGGGATCTGGCTGCCCTTGCTGCCAGTGGGGGTATCCGTTGCCCCAGCCTTGAGGCTGGTATGGAGCTGGGGGACCACTGAGGATAAAAATAAGATTCACTAAGTTCATCTGAAATTGAATTGACTCCTTTTAGAAAAAGTGAAAAGAATAACACATGCTTAACACCATGAAGCAGAAAGTTCTTACTGTGGTCCAGGAGGGCCCTGGCCGTAGGGCCCAGGGTTATATGGGCCCATGGGAGCAGGAGGTCCTTGTGGACCAGGAGGGCCATGAGAAGGACCTCCGTGGGGCCCAGGACCACCATGAGGGCCACCCATAGGGCTAACTGGACCCTATAATAAACCAAAACAAACATTTTAGAGTCCGTATAAAATAAAAACGGACAATTCTCAATTTTTTACATAATGTTGTAGTCCTTAATTAGTATGCCCTCAATCTTTAATCAAAAACATTAACCTTCCCTCAGCCTAAAAAAGTCTGTTCTCTTCATGACTTGGGATGGGTGGGACTAAAGCCCAAAATATATATATATATATTTTTTTTAAACTGTACTTTCAAAGTACACTCCATTTGATAGAGTTTGCAAAAGCAGGCGGTCAACACATGCACTCTAGGAAGTTGTATCTTCGTCCAATGTCTGCACTATTTTACTCCAAAAGAAAAACATCTTTGTAATCTTGTAAAGTTGCAGCTATCTCATAACCCCCTCGTACAAGCGCTTGTCAATAAGCAAGAATTAGCCTGTGTCTGAGCAGCATTTCATGTTCACCCAAAAAATTTGCAAAAAAACCCAAGGCACTCAACTCCAATTTTTTCCTCAACCAGTTGCCTGGCATAATCAATCTGTTGGGGTGATCCACGGACTGTGAAGATCTTTATATTAGGGTCTGAATTAGGCGGAGGGTTTCTTTGTAATTCTATCCTGGCTCCGGACTGCTGGCTGATGTTCTTAATTGTTTCACCCCCTAGAGCGAGAGAAAATATTACAAAAAGTTAATTCACTTACCCAATTAACAACATAAAATTGCATACCCTCTTTCAAAGGTAAAGTATTTATCAGCAACAACTAACCTTTGCCAATAATGAGGCCGGTCTTCATGGAAGGCACAGTGAAAGTGAATTCTTGCAGGCCTCCAGGAGGGCCGCCCATGTTCCAGTTTCCCTGCCCACGGCCTCTCCCTCTGCCCCCACCGTGACCAGGGGGGCCCCCTGCCTGCACACTTCTCAGAAGGTCAGTTATTATATCCGCTGCATGCTGAGCCCTGTCTGGAGGCCCCATAATCTGAGCGATCCTCTCTGGAGTAGTGCCATCATCTAAACCAAAGGTCAAGCATTTGTGTCAAAGATCTGAGTGCGATTTTGTTTTTGCTTTTATAATGAAGTGCATATGAACGTATTCACCTGGTTTGAACTGAATCCTAACACCAGTATCATTCTGAATCTTCTTGATCATTTCACCATTCCTTCCAATCACAATTCCCACTGCAAACCTTGGCACAGGAACCTAAAGCAACAGCAAAACAGTTTCAATAGTCAATTGCCTTTTTAAAATCTTATTTAAATGTATAAAAATCACAAAGACTCAAAATATCAAGCAGTACTTACATCCAGACCACCTTCTCCACCACCGCCACCATTACCACCACCTCCAGCTCTAGAACCATATTCTCCTCTCTGTTCCCGGAAACCCTGATCTCTGATCAGATCCATCACCATGTCTTTAGCTTGCTGTACAGACCAAGACATGTCATTTAAAAATAGATATATAATCTACAGTTACAATGTACCAATGCAAATGCCTTGATGTACTCACCTGAACTTTAAAAGGATCACCGGAGATCCTGAGCGGTTTATCAGCACCTGTGTTTTGGGGTCCATCTTGAATCATGACCATTTTGACTCCAGCACGTTCCTGATGAACAAATGTTGAACAATTACAATTTTACATTTATTCATTTAGCAGATGCATTAATCCAAAGAGACTCCCAACGAGGAACACAAGCGATTCAGCTTAAAGAGCCAATAAACAAAGCACTTAATAATAAACTTGTTTCTAAAATTGTTCAGAATAGTTCAAGCTAGGGAGGGATTAAAGAATAGCGATAGCATAGGTGAAAGAATAGATGATTTCTCTCCCTCTCAGCAGGTTTCAGTTAAATTAGTAATTGCATGTCTGGAAAACATGTAAAGGTCCGAAGTCAGAGAACATGCCGGAATTCCAAACCAGCTTTAATTGAATGCTAAATAAACCACATCTGTGCACCTTACCTGTAACTGTTTGATTGTTTCTCCTCCTTTTCCAATGACCAGACCAGCTTTGGAGGCTGGGACCATAATCTCCTGAACAGACATCCCTGGTCCATCATTGTGGTGAAATGCTGGAGAAGGTCTGCCTTTCTCTACAATCTCTGAGAGTAACCTCTTTGCACCCCTATTATGGAAAACATACATTTGTTTTCACCCACTTCTAGAACACCCATTTTAACCATGAAATGCTTTTAAACGTGTGGAGATACTCACTGGATTGCTTCAGGTGAGCCTGTTAATGTCACTGACCTCTCAGGCATGCCACCACTGTCTGTTGGGAAGAGTGCAGAATAAGAGTCTTTTCATATATGCTTTACAAAACCTCAGACGCACAATGTCAGGGCACAGCATTCTGACTCACCAGGAGCGATCTGTATTTTGCAACCAGAGTCCTGCTGGATTCTTGAAATCTGTTCTCCTCCTCTTCCAATGACTGCAGATGAGTGATTAATTAACACTGCGTTATTGATGGGATTTAAATGAAAGTCCTCCAAAGCCTCTAGTCGTGGATAAGAATTCGGAAAAAACGAATCGGACAACTTACTGAAGCCGACCATGCCATCGGGAACCTTGTACTCTTCTGATATGGACCTACATATTGACATGATAGCATTAAAATACATGTGCAAAGCAGAAATGTACTTGTTTTAAAAAAACAAAAAAAACAAAAGCATTAATATTTTAAATATATTTGCATTAAATACTTTGCTTAAAATAAATAAAATGTACCTTGGGCCACCCATGCCTCCCATTACAGATGAAAAAGCTGGAGCAAATAAAAGCATGAACTTATGAGAAGACCAAACAACATAGCCACATCTTTGTAAAACACATTTAACAGGTAATCAGTTCAATGTGGAACAATCAATGCTTACGATCGCTTGGTGGAACCTTCTTGGTTTCTGGTTGATCTAAAGAGGACAAAAAGACCAAGTTAACCAACTAATTACTACATATCAGCCTATTACAGCAAGCAATCCATAGGAAAACCATTTAACCCTCTGATAGTCATTTTAGGCAGATTTAAAAAATAAATAAATAAAAAATCTCCTTAATTGGAATTGCATGAAACTTGATGACTCGACACATGCACAAAAAAGGTATGACTCGAAAAGGCTAAGTGTTAAAAACCCAGTGTAGCTTCTGCTCCTTTAATTGTGGTGAGGTTTTTGTTCTGTTTTGTGTGTTTGCAGGGTGGAAATGTGACTTTTTTTTCCAGCTTTCCAACATAGAAGCAAAACAGTGGAACTGAGGTAAAAGTAAAAAGAAAAACAAAAAGTGGCTTTGTGGTTTTATTTAGGATTTATTTTATAGTTATTCAGATTTATAATTTCCAAACTGTTTAAGAGTAAGCGCTCGCACCACAAATAAGGTAGGAAAACATGTCTGGAAAAGTTATTTGAAGCAGCACAATGAGAACATCTACGCACCCTTTGTGTTTGTACAGATCAGGCTCTTTTTTGCCATCTCTTGGTTGGGAATCTTCCATTTGGTTTATTTATAGGTAAGTTTGTATAACTCGTACAACAATACACTTCATTTCCACGCATTTTTACGGAAAGCCTTGCTTGGACACACGCTCGACTTAGTGCTTGTTTGTACCAACAAGATTTAAATATTAGTTCCATAAATTTTAAGTGAAAGTTAGAGTCTTAAAAAATAATATAAAACTTATAAGATTTTTCTCTTAAGAGAACCGCAAATTTTATTTTATGCAGAGTTTAACATTTGTAGTGTTTAATGAAAATATTAACATGAGGCATAACTTAAAGGTTTGGCCAGTCTCAATATATTAAATATAACATTCATTTATTTAAAAAAAAAAAAAAAAAAGTCACCTTAACCAGTTCCGCAGGATCAAAATATCACAAGTTAAGAATACAAGAGGGTTAAAAAACTAAATGTGGTTAACAATATACCCAACTATACAGCCGCAACATGGCTCCTGTGAACTTACCTCCATCTTCAAGGGGTCTCTTCTGTCCTCCATAACCAAACTCATTGGAGGACGGAGAGGGGGGTATACCATCACCTCCTATTTTTGCCGCTATCTATGAACATAATGTGAATTACAAAGTTAAACGGGGTTTGATCTTTCTATATAAATCACAACAAACCTGAAAGAGTATGAGCCCTATCTGAGTCTCTACTGTTCCCCTGAACAAAACTAAGTTAATTCGACCTAGCAGCTGCAACAACAAAAAAACTAACTTTCGCTTTTTCTACAAATTAGTAGAAAATTCACTTACTTAGCCTATAAAATGGCTATTTTTAATCCTATATCCAATGGCCTG
Source organism: Pimephales promelas (assembly GCF_988280905.1). Taxonomy (NCBI): domain Eukaryota; kingdom Metazoa; phylum Chordata; class Actinopteri; order Cypriniformes; family Leuciscidae; genus Pimephales; species Pimephales promelas. The sequence continues at coordinate 15,161,129 of NC_142773.1, forward strand.
ATTCCACCTAAAGTTATGAGTGGCTGTTTGTGTGCATGCAAATTAACGTTACAGTTCACGTAAATATCAAATATTGTGCAGTCAAACTATTTGTTTGCCTTTAGTCTATAGTACATAAGTATTATTTGTAACACGCCATTCTGCTTCAGCTAAAACTTGATATAAGGAAGTAAATAATTGAATAAACGCTAAACTGAAACCCCTTTGTTGCAACGCATCAAGGCCTCGCATTAGCACGTTAGCTAACGAGATCGCTAGGCTTCATTTTGTTTTTTAAGCGGAGAGCTTGAAGATACAAAACATTTTCAGACTCTTTCGAAACACTCACTTGTCTTGCTCTCTGAAGGGCGTCTTTAAAAGCATCGTTCATCCCTGCACCGGAGTTAGAGGACGGCGGAGCCACGTTAGAATAGTCGGCCATGTCTGCAGGAACAGTCTTCTCGAGCTGAAGGAAGATGGCCGTCACGCGCGAGAGTGATGAAGAGAACCGACTGCAGCCGCTTCGATCCTGATCCAACTTCCGCTAGGCAAGCTACAGCGGAAGTGGAATAAAAGTCCCTCCTTCCTTCCAAAACGCACCTTGGCTCATAATGTTGTTTCTACCTAAATTATTACTACAGTAATCATATATGACAACTTAGAAATGTGATTAAATTATGTACACATTAGGTAGTCCTCTAGAAAACTGACACTCCACAATATCGACATAAAACGTGACTATTGATAAGCCTAGTAAGACATTGACATCTTTACTAGCGCTTCCAGTCAGTGCTCAAAGCACTGTACACAGCACAAAGTTAAATTCTTCTAAATATGTAAACCATACAATGTAACAACAACAAAAAAGCCTTACAATGAGGCTCAGGTCAGTATGTTCCGACAACCACAATATGTGGAAATATAAAATGAACAAGCAAGCAGTCACTGATTAAACAAACCCTTACAAAAATTAACCACTTTACTGCAAATACAAACCAAAATAAAAGTCTATTAATTAACCACAAATTGACATGCTGCAACTCTATGTACATTTTAACCGTTTGTAAAACTGTGATTATTGCCTACAATAACCATGGCTACACTTTCACTAAAATAAAACCATGGTTAATTGTCCCACACTAACTGTATGATACTGTTTGAAATGGAAAAAAAATGATATTGTACACTGTTACTTGGTTTCAGAAACACAGTTGAAGTGTCAACTGACAAATCGAGGCTGAAGAGAAAGAAACACATGTATAAAAGCTGAGCACCTACAAAAAAAAAGCCTTAGCCTGGATGAGGTTCAAACTGCAACAATCACTAGAAATTTGATAAAAATGAAATCCAATGTTTCAAATGTCAAATGTTCAAAATGCCTGCAATTATATAGGCCCTGTGGTATATTTATTTATTTCGATAAAATTACCAGAATTGACGGAACATTTTCAAGCTGTTAAAACAAGAAATAACTAAACTTGAAAGTGGGTCAACCCACTTTTCAACCACAAACACCTTGGTGACAAAAAAAAGTAGGTAGATTGTTTGTCATTGTTTGTCATGAGAGAAACATTTTCTACAGAGCCACAGACGAACAAAATATTTGTATCTCACTGGTATGTGGTATATCTCTCAATATTAGATCCTTTAAAATAATTTCATTTTAAATTATTTTTTAATTTTATTTTATATATAAATGCAATTTTTGTGTTATGAAGTTTTTAGAGAACCATTGGATTTATTATGATCTTAAAAATTATAAAAATGAAATTTAACAGTGTATAAACAAAATTGATGTCCTTTATTTTAATTTTTTTATTCTCTCTACTTTCAGTCTAAAATCAAATAAGGAATTGTCAGGTGAGTTTTTATGTTTATCTACGCTGATTTTGCTTGATTGACTACAACATGCACTGTGCAGATTCTGAGGCAAGCTATATAAGAAGTGCACACTTTAGTCAACTTAAAAAAGGCTACTCACTATGGAAATAACATGGCCACATGAAATTAATGTAATGTTTTCAGACACTTGTTGCATGTTATTTATAATTAAATGAAAATTTTAAAGTTATATCAAATGTTGCATAACTTAAGAGTGCCTTTTTTACATAATACATAATACTAAGCACTTAGTATGTACGTATGTACTGTTTATGTACTTAGTATTTCTGTTGTCTTTGTATGGTTAAAGTGTTCTGCCAAACGTTCTGACAGGCATTTCAACTAAAATATAATCTAAGTTCTATTAAACTTGTATGTCATGTATTTAAGTATATTTGTAATTACACATTTGTAATGATGATGTTGCAATTTTGTACATTTAAAATATACACTATACGTTCACATTCAATATAAAGCCCATATTTTTCACAAGTGACCATGAAAGACAAGAATAAACCTAATTGAATGTTGTGTATAAAGGACAACATCCATTTTTTATTGATAATACACAACATATTTCAGTGTGTAATAATTTGTTTAACTAAGCTGTTTGATACATAAACATTTCTGATTATGCTCCAGAGTTCACCGCAATGATGCCTTCCTCAGACCCGTACCACTGTCCTTCTCATCTTGAGACCTTAACCAGGGTGATAAGGCTGGAGATGCTTTTTTTTAATTTAATAAATAATTATGTTTATCCTTATGTGTATGTTATTCTGATTTAAACACTTTCATGTTTATTTTAGATTGATCAATTGTTTGTCTACAAAGACAAAACTCTGGAAGAAAGTCTTGAAGAAGGTTTGTTCATCAGCATTTCATAAATGAAATAGAGTGAAATCAAATGAGCAACACACTTATCTCCTACCTTTTCATTCTGAAAGTTTTATGTGGAATAAAGTCTAACAACAGATATGAGGTGAAGGATGACACTGGGAACAACATTTTTAGAATTATTGAGGACAATGATGGTTGTAACAGGACTTGCCTGGGTGGATCACGTTCCTTCACAATGAATGTTTTTAATGACTCAAATCAAGAGATCATCAGACTGGAGCGACCATTTGTTTGTTGCAGCAATAATGAGGTATGACCTTTTCTCTGTCTTGTTTACCCCTTGATTATGTTGTACTGTATATGATATCTTGTATGTATATTTTAGCTGGAGGTTCAGTCTCCACCTGGCGTTGCCATCGGACTTGTTCGACAAAACTGGCATGTTTGCCTACCTAAATTCACAATTGAGAATGAACGAGGAGAACCAGCATTTAAGATTGCAGGACCATTTGTACCTTGTACAGTCTGCATGGATGCAGACTTTGAGGTGATGCACAAACTTTCCCCTGACTTGTAGCCTTTTAGAGGCTTAAATAAATCTTTTGATAGTATGCACATATTGTTTACATACATGCTTTTTTTAATTGTACTCTTTTTAATAAAAACCTGTGTGTAATTACAGCATTAATAAATTACTGTAATTATATCTATAATTGCCCTTTTGACCCCAACACCTAATCAACCCTTAAACCATTACACCAAACATGTCCCCATAATCTTACAGTGTTGCCAGTGTTTCACATGAAATTGTGCAACTTTTATTACACTGTTCCCAACTTTTTTTAGACCCTTCCCCCATGTCCCAATTGGACTAATTTTGCTATGCAGACCTAGCTACCCTGATCCCACCTCAAATTCTATATGCTTTTAAGGGCATTTTAAGCTCATTGTCCATCCCACACTGTAGGTGTCAGGATTCCACCAGCTTCACTCACTCCTCCCTCCCACTCGTTCATAGTCCCCTGAGTTTTAATCACCATCACCTGCACCTCATCAGTTCACCTCACTATATATTCAACTCCTCTTCACACACTCATTGTCTAGTCTTGTCTCTACATGACACTACAGACTTGCCCGCTCCAGCCCGCTCCAGCCATTGATCACCTGCTGACCTTCACACAGAAGTTCAGTCTCCAGTCATCAGCCTGTTCCCAATGACTCTCCATCCACATCAGTAAACAAAGACTCTGGTTATCCTTGAGCTTAGTTCCATCCTGAATATCATCTGCTTGCATCCTCAACATGGGCCCTATCTTGCACCCGGCGCAAATGACTTTGTACACCGATGCATTTATCATTCCTATTTTGCACCCGCGCAAAGCGGGCTTTTCCCTCCACAGACACACGTCTGTGAATTAGGGAATGAACTTGCGCTCCCTGGGCGGGTTGGTGCAAAAAAGGAGGCGTGTTTCGGCGCAAACATTCCCTAGTGCTGTTTTGCAGTTTCAGAAAACAATTGCGCCACTGACCAGAAAAAAACCTAGTCTAAAGTCATTGGCGCGTTGTGCGTACATTCAGATGCTATTTTAAGTGCGCATGCATGGCCATGATACAGAGTGTGAACAATGCACATACACTGTAGATGATTCTCTCATCTACACAGATGCATTTTACTTTTTGCAAATGATACATTATTATAAGGAAAACTATTAAAACACAATGGAAATTATTGTTGTGTTCATGACGATGGGAAAAATAGGCATACAGCTTACACATTTACCCAAATTAATATAGCCTATGCCTTTTTAACCAAAGCTAATTTGGGTGTGTTTGTCCTATCCCCAATGTCACTTCTCTTTCTTTTACGGCCCTGACAAGAACATAGTTCTCCTTGGCTGTGAACCAATTGTGAAGCGCGCCTGGTAAACGTGCCGTTATAATAGTATTGCGCCATGGAACAAGCGCACTACGGCGCACCTCGTTCATCATGCTCTTAAAGGGAATGTGAGATGACGCTCTGATTGGCAACATGACATCATGACTTTTGCGTAAAGTCAAGTGGCGCGTTATCTATACGCATTTTGAGCTATCCACGTGTATGCGTGTATGTCTACGCCGTTAAATGTCCGAGTGATTCCGCGTATATGTACACGCCGTTAAACGTCTAAGCGAAACAAAGCAAAATGTAGATCTACATCTGGGGATCGATATTTTTTTCCTAGGATGGTAGGGGAAGAGTCATAAATGGTATTAACCCCAGTGACGGGTAGGTTTAGGGACGGGGTTGGGGTAGGTCATAGATTTATATATACAGTAATATAACATTAACTCAACGGCGTTCATAAACACGCTGAAAAGCGATTATGCTTTTGATAGCATGCCAAAAATGGAAATACGAATTAGCATGTCATACATACGCCATTTCATGAGATCAGTCTGTATTTACTCACCCTCATGTTGTTCCAAACCTCTATGTGTTTATTTGTTCTGCTGAACACAAAGGAAGATATTTGGAAGAATGTTTTAATCAAACAGATCTCATTCCCCATTGACTACCATAGTATGTATTTTCCTACTATGGTAGTCAATGGGGAATGATATCTGTTTGATTAAAACATTCTTCCAAATATCTTCCTTTGTGTATAGCAGAACAAATAAACACATAAAGGTTTGGAGCAACATGAGGGTGAGTAAATACTGACAGAATTTTCATTTTTGGGTGAACAAACCCTTGACCCACCCACAAAGTTACTTGCGCTCAGATCGTTAAAATAGAGCCCCAAATCTCTGTCTGGATCTGCAACTTGTAATGAACACTATTTCACTTACCACCTGACTCCGGTTCAAACCAACCATGACAGAAGGGGATTTCAAGTTGTGTTATATTTCCACACAGTGAAAGGAAAAAAACCTGACCCACAAACACATATCTTTGGTTTTAAATGCCAGAGCTATGGTCTTGCTTTTCTTAACAGTATAGCAAAATAAAGATTACGTTGTAAATCCAGTGCTGATTTCTAAAGACATTTAGCTAGTAACCACTGTTAATATGTTAAAGATGGTTCACCAAACAGTAAATTTAAATTTTAACAGTTTAATTTTTGGGTGAAATATGCCTTTAATGTGTTGTAATTTCCTGTCTTATCCTGTGACCACAGCTGGTGTCTTTGAATGGGGCAGCAATAAACACATCATTTGGCAAGATTTTCAAACCTTTCTCAGCCTGTGGACCAGCAGGTGCAGATTTTGTGCTGAGGTTTCCAAGAAACTTGGAAGTCAAAATGAAAGCTGCACTTTTGGGAGCCTGCATACTTATTGTAAACATTTTTATTATTCCCCAGTGTTCTAGTATAAGAATTAAAAAATAATAATTTTCTATTTAGGGACTATTAATTTACTATTACAAATGTTCTATTAATTATAACTCATTTGCTCATTCATTTTTAGGACTGCTTGTATTATGAAAACCGACAATAACATGAAACTGTGAGTGGCAAGTGCACTGGTGTAGTTTAATAATAATCTGAAGGGAGTATTCTGGCATTTTTATTTACACAAAATATATGTAATAGTTAAGGCATTTTTGGTCCTTGTGTGCATGTAACGCGTCTTTTTCTTTTTTGGTTACAGTACTTCAAAGAAGACGAGGTGGAAGACAAATGCCTACAGACTGCTTGCTAAATTTTCATTACCAATAAAGGCTGAAGAGAGAAAAATCATTCTGTAAATGGCCAATATTGAGTTTTTTGTATTATCTCTTTCTGTAAAAAAAAAATAACAACAAAAAAAATACCTTGCAAATGTTGTTAAAGTTGCTATCATTAAATCATCTACTTTTATGGGGCACATAAATCTGTTCTGTTTATTTTCAATTCAAGAGTAACAAATTGCACGTAATGTTTCAGCTTGTGATTCTCACTTATAGGAAGGTGATGGTTGCATCTTGAGGTTGCATGTATCTGAAAGGGAAGCAAACACCACAGTAACCCACAAACATCTACAGCTGAAGTTCTTATTAATTCTACAGGTGATGTGGAAAAAAAAAACGGATATTGGACGCTTTTTAAGAATGAAGTGGTGCTTGTCCTTGGTGCGACACCTTTATTTCTGTAAGAAATATGAATAAGACTGGTTAGATCGGGTAACACTCCATAGTGTGTAGCCAATCGCTGAACTCACACATCACATACTGAGCTATTTCCACTCAGTGACGTCATGGACCAATCCTGCATGGTGTAATGCTGCATAGTTTTAGGGTGCCCTCAACTGGTGAATCTGAGTTTAACAAGAATTACACTCTTAAAAATACAATAACAATAGGCTATTATTAGCAAATAGTTTTCTTATTTTCATATCTCAGTCATTAGCTAGTTCAAAATTTGAATAGGGACAATATCTCTTTTGAGCTGTCAATAAAAAACTCAGAGCTCCCCTCCACAAATTAATGTCTCCTAATATTTTCATGAACACGTAAAGCATTTCTTGTTTTAATCATCTTTTCTTTTCAGGATCTCAAACCTGTACATCAGTGTAGATCCCGCATTCTAGTGGAGGAATAAGCTTGTCTGGTTAAAAGAACATGTTGGCCTTGGCTTCAGATTGTCCTACCAAGGCTTACTTATGAAGGTATATTTGGTGCAATACTTCTGAATGCCTGTGACAGTGGAAAGTGTAGTTGTAGAGAATATCCACACATGCGTATCAGCAAATTTGAAGTCACAGAGAGAAATGTTTTAAAGGGTTAGTTCACCCAAAAATGAAAATTAAGTCATTAATTACTCACCCCCATGCTGTACCAACCCCGTAAGACATTCGTTCGTATTCGGAACACAAATAAAGATATTTTTGATTAAATTTGAGAGCTGTATAACTACCACATTGGCTCCTAAGGGACTGCCTCTTGACGGCCCAGAAAGTCAATGAAGAAAATGTTTAAATATCCCAAGTGACTACCGTGGCTCAACTATATGTTTATCAAGCGACGAGAATACTTTTTGTGCGAAAAAACAAACAAAAATAACGAGTTTATTCGACTATTCCTTTTCTTCCTTGTAGGCCAGAAACGAGACTTCCTTAGATTTCCACGACGCATGCGCGAGAATTGCGATCTCCTTACACTACTTCAGTTCAGTTCTCGCGCAAGGCCAGGCTGCGTTCGCTCTGCATTCTATGGTCGTCCTGCAGATCCTTCATGCAGATATCCTTCGTGAGTGGGATGAGAAGGGCAGACATCCGGAAGCTGTCACGGATTTAAGTAGCGCAACGAATCTCTCTCTTCGCGCCACGAAATCTGCAGCTCAAGCCCTGGGGAAGTGCATGGCCACCCAGGGGCCTCGGCCTAAGATTGCGCTGAAACCCGAACATCCGAAGTCCTCCTAGCCACGCTGAGAAAACGACGGCTCAGTCCTGCCAAGGCCGGACCACCGTCAAAGCTTCGCCCCCTGTCAGTCCCTTCCTCTCAGGTTACTGCAGCGGTGTATTCAGCAGCCAACAAGCTGGTCATTCTACCCGCTTGCCTGCACCCAAACGGCGTTTTCACGGCGGCCCAGAGAAATCTCTTAAAGAGCAAACATGCCTTATGTGTAGAAAATGTGCCCACAAAACAGTGTTCACCCCTACACACAAGCACCACACTTCCCGTGTCTCTCTCAGAGTCCACTCTCATAAAGTGGGCGCAGCCCGCTCGAGTCAATAAACGTGCTCATGAATATGCCACAATCAGGAAGTCACTCACAGAACAACCAGCGCTGGCTGTCTGCGAGCCGTCATGCATAAGCACATTAAGCACGCTCACACACACTGCTCAGCTCACTGCGTGCGGCAATCAGGGCGATTTGGCCATCCACCCCCTAGCGTTACGCTTCAAAGCGTGGGAAGCTATCCCGGGGATATCCAAGTGGGTGTTAAGCACGATAAAACGAGGCTATTTGCTACAGTTCGATCGCCACCCTCCTCGCTTCCGAGCGCGGCTCGAAACTACTGTGAACACGGAAGCAGCCAGTATGTTTCGTTCAGAAATAGCAAACCTTTTGTGCAAAAGGGCCATTGAGAGAGTGCCGCCTTCTCTAAGCGCCTTCTCTTTATTTTCTTGTCCCCAAGAAAGACGGCAGCCTCAGACCGATTTTAGATCTCAGATTTTTTAACAAAGTACTTGCGAAAAGACAAAATGCTTACAGTCAAGAAACTTCTTGCGCATGTGCGCCAGGGGGACTGGTTTATTTCTCTTGATCTGAAAGATGCCTACTTTCAGATTCAGATAAATCCCTGTCACAGGCCATTGTTGAGATTTGCCTTCGACACCCAGGTTTATCAATACACCATCCTCCCGTTTGGTCTATCCTTATCACCCTGTACCTTCACGAAGTGCATGGATGCGGTGCTCGCACCCCTGCGGAGTCAGGGCTTGCGAATACTGAGCTATTTGGACTAGCTGGCTGATTTTGGCACAATCACACACGGAGCTTCTTTCTCACAGGACAGTTCTCCTCAATCATCTAAACAGTTTGGGCCTTTCTGTCAATTGAACAAAGAGCTCTCTACAGCCCAGTTAGGCGATTTCCTTCCTTGGAATAGAGCTAGACTCAGTGGCCATGACGGCTCCCTTATCAACACAGCGCACACGCCGTGTTCAGCGACTAGCCGCCTCTTTTCATCTGAACAGCCTCACATCTCTGAAAACTTTTCAGAGAATGTTGGGTTATATGGTCTCAGCTGCAGCAGTACTCCAGCTGGGTTTACTGTGCATGCGCCCGCTTCAACATTGGCTAAACACCCGTGTGACTCGCCGGGCTTGGGCCACAGGCCGCCAGCCGATTAGAGTGACTCAGACCTGTGTCTCAGCTCTGCAGCCCTGGACAGTGACCGAATGGTATCAGCGGGGAGTGACTATGGGAGCTGTATCTCGCCGAAAAGTCTTCTCGACAGAAGCGTCCAACACGGGTTGGGGCGCGGTCTGCGAGGGCTCACTGGCCTTTGGCCTTTGGTCAGCTCAGCAAAAGCTCCTTCACATAAATTGTCTGGAAATGATAGCGGTCAAGTACGTGCTCACGTGGTTCCTCCCGATCATTCAGGGTCACCACGTCCTGGTCCGCTCGGACAGCAGGATTGTGGTATCCTATCTAAACCGTCAGGGCAGAGTCAGATCTAGGAACCTCTTCCGTTTGACAGGACGCATAATGAGTTGGTCCCAGTGCCATCTGCGCTCGCTGAGAGCGACGCATGTGCTCGGCCACCTGAACGACGGCCTAGACAGACTGTCCAGACTCCAGAGAAGGTCAAACAGTCCAGAAGTTATGGCGAATATTCGGCAGAGCAGAGATAGACCTCTTTGCGTCAGAGGAAAACTCTTACTGTCCAGTATTTTTCTCAAAAAGCGAGGACGCGCTGGCCCCAGGACTGGCCCAACCGCCTTCCCTCCTGTCCTCCCTCCCTTCCCAACCGCCTTTACGCCTTCCCTCCTGTCTCGCTATTGCCACAGGTAATACAGAGGATCAGAGAAACACACCACTTTGTGCTCCTCATAGCCCCACGCTGGGAGAATCAGACTTGGTTCCCAGAGCTTACGCAGTTGTCACTGACAGCCCTGTGGCCCATTCCAGTCAGAGCAGATCTCCTCTCTCAAGCTTGTGGCACAATCTGGCATTCCCATCCACAGCGCTGGGTGCTGCATGCGTGGGTGATCGACGACTACCCGTCGCTTTGACAGAAGGAGTGATAAACACTATCATACACGCTAGAGCTCCTTCCACGAGAAGGCTCTACACGTCTAAATGGTCTGTATTTTCATACAGGTCTGTAATGGTGCACCGACAGAGATCTGGACCAACGGAAATGTGGGGTGTCGTCGCTGCTCGTGTTTTTACAAGAGCTGCTGGATAAGGGCAGGTCCCCATCCACGCTCAAAGTTTACGTGGCGGCCATCGCGGCATTCGCTGAACCCCTGCATGGCCAGTCGCTGGGTCAAAACAAGCTGGTCATCCGCTTCCTCAGAGGAGCCAGAAGGATGAACCCTCTGCGCCCCCCATAGGTTCCTATTGGGATCTTTCTATAGTTCTCGAAGCTATGAAAGTCCCTCCCTTCGAACCGCTTCATTCCGTGGATTTGAAATACCTTTCACTTAAAACCGTTTTTCTGATTGCACTGTTATCAGTTAAACGCGTGGGAGACCTTCACACGCTGTCTGTCAGCGCTGCGTGTCTCGAGTTCGGACCAAATGACTCCAAGGTCATTTTAAAGCCTAGACATGGCTATGTCCCTAAAGTGATTGGTACCCCGTTCAGGGCTCAGGTCATTTCCCCATCGGCTCTGCCAGCATCCGATACGGTACAGCTCGCTTTAAATGGTACCTGGTCTGTTGAGGTTCCAAGCATACCGTACTGGTACTAAATGTGACGTGAAACACTGCAGATCACTGATTGGTCAGACAGTACCATTGTATTTGCGACCAATAGACATCGACACAAGAAACCAAACCCGCTAGATTTAAATAGCCAGTAACAGCCACCGCTGTTATCGATCAGTCTATAATCCCACCCACTTTAAAGCGGTACTAACTGCAGTGGAAAAGCAACCGAGCTAAAGCGAACCGAGCAGTGCCGTGTCAAGCCGAGTTGTACTCTCGCCTACTCTTTTATGAATACTGTCGTTTCGAACGTACTGCTTTTTTCACGTACTGTTTTCGCCCAAATATAGGAATATAGGCATATTCGAACGCACTATAGGTTTATGTACATCTGAATCTCGTGATAATTAGTACGTCACCTAGGTAATTCTCGCCTACTCTTTTATGATTTGTACATACTTTTCGCTCGCCTACTCTTTTCCCATACAAGGGAAGTATGTGATTTCGAACGCAGCCATAGAGTAAAATTAAAACAAAGTTGGCAAAAAAGGCTTTTTAAAAAGATAAACATCACATATTCTTTTTTATAAAAATGATTTAAAGGGTGAAATAAGTCAAAACAAGATGTGCATTTACAATGCACATTAGCTTATATTTTATTAGTAATAGTAAAATTAGGCGTTGTTACGAAAAGGTGAAACTGATTGGTTAGTTCTTGTCATATTACCTGCGGTGCACTTGTGGCATTCTAAAAAGTTGAGGTGTTTTCATCTCGCTCCGCCTGGAAAAAATGAGCGCGTCGCCCGGCCGCTTGCCGCACGCATTTGAAACAACAAACTTGAGCGCGCAAAAATCATGATATGTGAAAGGTCCTATGGAACGCTAAAAGGTGCAAAAAACTACGCCCTATATGCTCATGTAACGACACTTTTTACGGGGCACAGACAGTGTCCCCAATGACGTGTCTCATAACGCGTCACAAGACGTGTAGTGTTAAATGATAATGATCTCCACCCTGTCTTTTCCAAAGCCAATCAATTTGAACTGTTATCACCCAATCAGTAAAGAACAAGAACGGACCACATTAATCCAACCCAGCACAAGGATAAGCTTCCATGCTTCAGCTCAATTTAATATTTAATATTCAATTATTTTAATTAACACAATTACAGTTTTCATTTTCTTAAATTGAACAAGCACAACATTCAGCATTCAACTAAATATTCTTAAAGACTTATTATTATTATTATTATTAATATTAATATTATTTCAACATAATATCTTGTTATTTCAACAGAAAATATCTTGCTTGTTGCACGCACACATAAGGGCGTGCAACAAGCAAGATGTGCATTTGTAAATCCGGTGAGTGGTGACAGTAGCAGGCCCCAATCAGAGCCGAACACTGATGGGGGCCCCAGGCAAAATTAATCAATGAGGCCCTTTTAAAAAATATATATTTTATAGGCTACGTCTTAGTTTGGGCTTATCTTAAGCCGAGTACAAATCAGACAGGAGGAAAGAGACCCCAATGGGGCTGGTAAGGGTTAGCTACCCTTGTCGGCAGTATCCAGCTCCGTGTTTACAGGATGCTGGAGACACCCGCCCAAGGCTTCTGAGAAATTAAAGAGAAAAATACCCCTAGAGTCTGTGAAAGCAGGGGGCAGAAGATGACTCAATGTTGGACAAAATGGTTAACAACTTAGGAATGGAAACGGATATGACTATGGAGAGTAAGGCTAGTTCAAGATCTGCAGTAAGTAAAGTTATTGAACTCCAAGTTTGTGTCTGTGGCTGGAGCAAGGTGACAACGGTCAGGGGTTTGAAGGTTCATCAAGAGAAAATTAAATGCTTGAGGGAGAAGAGACAAGGGCCTCGGCATTGATCAGTACTTCTTTCTGGTATGAGGGTGAAGGACGAACCGGAGGAATAGCAGACAGTAAATAACTCAAAAAGGGTTTATTAAAGGTGCATTGTGCAATATTTCATGTTAACAATACCAGTTTTTCGAACTCATACATGCTTTAAAAATTGCCACCAGTGAGAGTGAGAAGAAACACATGCAAAAAGGCATGAGCCTATGTAAGCAAACTAAAACTCGGGTGCTTTCAGTTTGGTCTTCTGCCGAGGTTGCTGTGGCCACTGAGCGTGTACGGGGTTTCTTTGACAACAGTGGATAAGCTGAAAGCGTTAATAAGTTCATATATCTGGAAATGGTTGGGAGTTCCACGCTGCCTCAGCAGAAACAAAAAACTATTTTTTTTTGTTTTCACCCCCATGTCATCCAAGATGTCCATGTCTTTCTTTCTTCAGTCGAAAAGAAAATAAGGTTTTTGATAAAAAATATTTCAGGATTTTCTCCATATAATGGACTTCAATGGGAACCAAACGGATCAAGGTCCAAATGAGTTTCAGTGCAGCTTCAAAGGGCTTTAAACGACACCAGATGATGAATAAGGGTCTTATCTAAGACCCTTCGAGTCATGACTCGAAAAAAGATTTGTTAATTTTGATGAACGAGTTTGAACAGGAGAGTTACGAACGCTCATCACAGAACCGAGCAAGGCGAGCATTTGTGCTTATAAAACTAAAACTTTGTTATTTATTTTTTAAATGAGCGATCGTTTCACTAGATGAGACACTTATTCATCGTCTGGTGTCATTTAAAGCCCTTTGAAGCTGCACTAAAACTCTCATTTAGACCTTGAACCATTTGGTTCCCATTGAAGTCCATTATATGGAGAAAATCCTGGAATGTTTTCATAAAAAAACCTTAATTTATTTTTGACTGAAGAAAGAATGACATGGATATCTTGAACGACATGGGGGTGAGTAAATTATCAGTAAACGTTTTTTTTTAAAAGTGAACTACTCCTTTAATAGACAGAAATTGGTGGTTAAACAATTTATAAATCCAGCTAAATAATGTCACTGAACTAATTAAAATTGCACTTTCATCTTACCTTGGTAAAAAATATTTCTACAACACTAGCAGTGATTTACAATCACACTGACTTTACAGGGTTAGTTCACACGAAATTCAAAATTCTGTCATTAATCGCTCACCCCCTCGACTTTCATTCATGTTTGGAACACAACTTTTATTTCATATTTGTTTTATTTGATTCAAAAATATTTTGATGAAAGCTTAGAGCTTTCTGTCCCTCCATTGACAGCTACACAAATGAAATAGAAAATTGATCAACTCAGTTGTGGTAATTGGTAAACCAACGGAAGCTCAAGCATGTTCGCTTGATGAGCGAGAACCAATGAGGTTCATTCTCGTGTTATTCAGCACGTTTGAGCTTCAGCAAGAACCAATGAGGTTCATTCTCATTACGCAGCACGTTTGAGCCGTTGTTGACCGTGTAAACATGCAAGCCTGTAAAAATAAAACATCATGCAAGCTGTACTAAGAAACGTATCACAGAAGTTATACAAGCAACTTGCGGTTTTTGGTTTGTCTGTATGCACCGTTACAAGTAAATGCAGGTGAGTTTAGCAAGTAAGGCTAAAAGCTAGGTTCTTCTCCTTTTTTGGATAATTTTACCAATTTTATAATTTCAATTTAAAAAAATAGTTTGCTGGCTTTTTACTTTTTATAAACGGAAATGTAAATGTACTTTCCACATGCATGCAGACAAGCAACAACTATAATACCATACTTTAATTCTTATTCCAACAATATACTGCCAATATCGTGCATAAAAAAGTGTTCTGTTACCAGCTACCAAATACCAATCAAGAGTGTGGTGTAGTAAATTTAAATCTTCTATTAATAACCAGTCAGTTGTTGTTTTTTTAAATCTGGCTTCTTTATTTATCAGCACTTGATGAATTGATGTGTGACCTCGTAGATCCCCACAGACTCACTGGCTTTCTCGTCATAGTCTGTCCAGTCCTGAAACATGTTAAAAGATTGTTGTGACCTCCTGAATGAACTGAACAAAGTTGTGAAATGACAGTTCTTGCCTTCTCTTGCAGATTGATTTCAGGGAACTGAGAGGAGGTTTCTGCTCCACTAGCAGCAAAACCAGCCTGCAAAGCAACAAGATGAATGTTTATGCATTTTATTCAGATTAGGCTAAAGCTTCTGAAGACCATTTGACTATTTCTATAATCATGTAGGGTATCATTCAAAGGAGTCTTTGTACATGTTTTTGAAAGAAGTCCTTTTAGCTCAGCAAGGCTGCGTTTATTTAAAATATTATTACTACTTTTAAATAGTAGTTTTTAATATTTTAATATGCAATTTATTCCTGTGATGGTAAAGCTGAATTTTCAGCATCATTACTCCAGTCTTCAATGATCCATCAGAAATCATTCTGATATGATGATTTGCTTCTCAAGAAACATTTCTTATTATTTTTAGTATTCTCATAAATGTTGAAAAACCATGATATTTTTATCAAGATTCTTTGATGAATAAAATGATCAAAAGAACAGGATTTATTTAAACTCCTCTTTTGTAAATGTCTTTACTGTCACTTTTAATGAATTTAATGCATATTTCTGAATGAAAGTGTTAATTTTTTTTTTCTTAAATGACCCCAACCTATTGGGGTCCCCCCAAAAAAGGATGCACCTCTAGATGGAAATAAATATTACGATGTTATTTCCATCAAGAGATCATCAATGTTTGGTCAAGATCTTGTATTGACAGTCCAATAAGGATTCATGCGTGTACTGTAAATGGTTCTTCATGTCTCTCCCAACTATTCTTTCACAATTTGAGCCTGATGAATCTTAACATTGTCATCTGGAAATATGGCCATTTTTGTTTAGCACTCCATCAATTATGGTTAGAATAACTGTTGCCAAACGTTAAATGCTAGAAACATCATAATCAGTGCAATAATGATCCAATCATTGACTTAAGCATTTGCCAGTTGAAATCCAAACAGCAACCCCTTTTTGGTCGGGCAGTGTATATACACCCTACTTAAATATTTGGAATATCTCACTTGAGGTTGAAAATCGACAGGTTCCAGCCCTCGACACTCGAACTGCACCATTGTCTTAAACCTTTCACTGTCTTCTGCCTACAGGAGAGAAAATACATGTATCAGCATGACTGAGCAAAAAATACATGAACATATGCAACGGTAAATATTCATATACAATTGCATCCTTAACTTGGTACAATGTGGCTTTTGAAGTAACAAACAATCCTCAAAATAAATGTAATCTGCCTAACTTACATTGTAAGGTGTAATTGTGTCCTTCATGATATCTGGAAACGGCAAGACATCCAGTCAAGTCCAATAAGCGCAACCAAAAATGCAGAAACAACAATAAAGATGATATTATGGTGCAACTTATCTGAAGATTTGGCCCATTTGGAAGAATATTTTCAGCACATTTACTAACTAGAAGGTTGGTTACCTATTGAGTTTTCTCGAGAACAGAGTTTGCACTTCTGCACCATGCTAGCACTCCCTCGTCCTCCTTTCAGTGGCATGCTGTCCTGAAGGGAGGAAAGGGCCAGTGATCACAATACAGACCTTGATTTATTTGTACTAAAGCCATTTATTAAACATTCCACAGCAATTTTTCATACAAAGTCACAAAAATACGCTTTTTTTAATCATACGTGTTTAGAACCACATGAGGATGAGTACATGATGACAAAAGTTTAATTTTGAGAGAACTATTTCATGTCGTCCCTGCATAGTAACACTTATCACAGTATCATCACTTATCTATTATATTTTATGCATTTTTCCACAGAAAGGAAATAAATCAATAAATGGCAATGAATAACTTTCATGTTTCAATGCAGTATTCCACAAAATATTGAAAAGGAACATATCATTGTAATCCCAGGATTGACTGCTAATATTGCTGACTCCTCCTTCTCATTTTTAAAGTTGCTTTGGGCAAAAGCATGTTAACAATGCTGAAAGATTATGCAAATCAGTTATTCATTATATTTCCCACACTTTGCCACCTACCAGTAAGGTGATGTACTGCCATTTATCCGACACCTCACCACAATTCCCACACTTCAGCTGCAAAGACAGGAGTCAGTTATTAAAGGGATAGTTCGCTCAAAAATAAAAATGTTCCAAACCTGCTGAACACAGAAGAATATGGGTAACTAAACAGTTGATTTTCCCCATTGACTTCCACAGTAAAAATGTTACATACCAACGATGGGTCAATTCAACTGTTTGGTTACCGACATTCTTCAAATATCTTCTTTTGTTTACAGCAGAAGAATGAAATTCATACAGGTTTGGGACAAATTTAAGGGTGAGTAAATGATGACAATTTAATATTTTGGGTCAACTATCCCTTTAAATTACGTCATTAAACACATGGCCACTGACAACTTGAACACTATTAAGAATTATCAGTATTCATCACATTTACGAATGATTCTAAATATGTCATGTTGTTATATACGCTGAAAAGTTAGTTATTTCTCCACTTCCATTAAAACAGTGAGCAACTAAATACACTGTTTGACTGGCAGCCTGTCACAATGCTGCATACTAGCAGCGACATGAACACTTTACCTTTAAATACCAGCGGAAATCATCCCCCTCCGGCCTTACGTTTGTTACATTCTCCAAAGTCGCTTTAAACTGCAACCCAAATTTCTACATAGACAAAAAAAGTAGTTAGGGGAGCAACAATTCACTGGCTTTCTATCAAAGGTAAGTATGCACAGCTTTCACATACTTACCCCCATATTGAGCCACGCCTCTGTTGCTCGACGTCATCCAAATGCGCATAAAGACTGCGACAGATGCCACGACAGATGCTCCGCCTAGCGGACATGTGTGGTATTACATCTATGAAACGATGGAAAAGAGGTGTACAAAGAACCAAAGAGAGTTTTTATAGTTTTATTATTTTATTCCACCACACCATAGTGGGTTATTCGTCAACAAAACCAGATATAAATAATTTATCTGGTGAATTATTCCTAGAAAAACAAAAAACCGTGGCACAAAGGCATGAAGGGGAAAGGAAACACAAGCTCATTGAAGCAGTGTGCACAGGGTTACTGAAGTAAAATTCTGTTAATCAATCTCTTGGTGTTAACGATAAAAGTATTTGAGGTATTTCTTTGTTACAAAGACCAACATACCTGACTGTAATCCCTGATTTTCATTTGGTTTTACATCGAATCAGGTATAATTACTGGTATAATTGACATAAAACCTAACTCTCCATGCACACTGAGATACTGTAGGTAAAACATTTTCTGGTAACACCAAATGTAGTAGGCAAAACATGACAAATTAGGTCATGTTATATGTACAAAAGACTACAATTATATGAACCATGAAACAACATTGAGATTCAACGAGAAAGCTACAAATTACAAAAATAAAAAAACTAAATGACATGTACCATAATGGCATCCTTACGAAAAACACATCTCTTCACTCACACGCATAAAAGGGCCTCAGATATGAGGTAATAGGGGTTTTTTTTTCTTTGTAGATGGAACAACCCACCCAACCTGAGCTCTGACTTCAAGTATGTGTGCTAACAGCACTGTGATCAATGTTGTCTCTACGAAACATTCAATACTATTCATTTATTTTCTGAGTAGCTGAGAAAGCATAGACACTGATAGGACAGGTCGAGTGTGTAATCAAATCTTCCAAAAACATACAGCACCATCAAAACCCTCTAAAAAACTATAAGCAAACAATTATCCACAACAACATTTCAAATGTAAATAATAGTAACAATAACAAAGGCATTTCAGCTCCTGCATCCCCTTATTCTCAACGGGATGCCACTGTGAATTATTCAGTTCTGCCCTCTCCTCAATGGAGGGAAGGGTCACAGCGAGGTCAGTGAGGTCTACTTGACTCGGACGTCCTTCTTTGTCTGGGTGTCCCGTGGCCGTTCTGTAAACCGTTCTGTCGTTTGATGAATCCTCCGTTCAGGAAATCTTGAATATGGTGCACGATCAGATTGATAGCCACTAGAGAAATGCAATACAAGCACGTCAAGTTAAATCTCTCTCCATAATAGTGTATCAAAAAGGTAAACTTGCTCTTATTATCCTACCGAGATTATCTGCTCCTCGAGGGATGATGACGTCCGCATACTTTTTGGTCTGCAAAAAATAAATGTTAAAGATAATTTAGGGCATTAAGAATAGAGAAAGCCGGTGGAAAGTATCAAGTTAATATATATGTGATCAGCGCAGCGTTTACGAAGATACTCACAGGAAGACAGAACTCCTCAAAGGCCGGCTTCACAAAGGTGATGTACTGGTTCAGAACCTGCTCCAACTCTCTGCCTCTCTCACTGATGTCCCGCAACACTGAGTGAAACATGAAAATATGCATCATTAGTCTGTGCTAGTCTACATAACTAATGCTAAGGGACACCGCTGGGTGATCTCACTAAACATTCACAGTAATTTTACCTCAACACAGATATTATAGCCGGAAGTACAGCCTAAAAATCCTTTATTCATTACATAATGTCACCTTTTTAACAAGCAAATCACATAATTTACAAATCAAAGGTACTCATTCAATTATATACTTAAAAATAGATCAATGTTGGGGAAAAAATACTTTTGACTGTGTGTATGTGTGTGTGAGTGTGTATGTGTGTTTATATATATTATGAAGAGTTCAGATGCAAAAGCCTCTAAATGCCATTTGAAATTTTCTTCTAAAATGATCATTTTTATCAAGCTTGTATATTTAATTTCAGTAATTTCACTTAAATGGCTGAACTTAAATATACAAGCTTGATAAAAATTGTGATTTTAGAAGAAAATTTCAAATGGCACTTAGAGGCTTTAGCATCTGAACTCTTCATATATATATATATATATATATATATATATATATATATATAAATATTAGGGCTGTGAAACGATTAATCGCATCCAAAATAAAAGTTTGTGTTTACATAATATATGTGTGTTTTATTATTTTGTATATATAAATACACATATGCATGTATATATTTAAGAAAAATGTGTTATTAATATATGAAATATTTATATTTATGTATGATATTAATTTTGTGTAAATATTTATAAAGTATATATATGCAAATATTTATTAAATATATACATGCATGTGTGTGTGTATTTATATCTACAAAATAATTACACACAACACACACATATTATGTAAAGACAAACTTTTATTTTGGATAATCGTTTCACAGCCCTATATATATATATATATATAAAAAAATACACACACACACTAGAAAAACAAATTATTGAACACACAATGCCTCTACCTCTTCGCGAGAGGCGCGTGTCTGGGTCCGTGTCCACAAACAGCTTCATTTGGAACAGATCTCGAATCTCTTGTGAGTAGAACATGAGAATCCCCTCAAAGAGAACAACATCCGCCGGATACACGGTCACAAACTCATCCTTCCTGTTGGGAGAACACGTCATTCAGCAGTGATATCACAACGCCAAAAACAGCACCCAGAAACGACAGAGAGAGCGGCACTGACCTGGAATGGGTAACAAAGTCATAAACTGGGATCTGCACAGTGGTCCCCTGAATGATGTCACGCAGAGTCTTCATGATGAGCTCATTGTCGAAAGCATCTAAGCATTATGGAAACAGTGACGAACAGATTATTCTCCATTCAATTAGAAGCTAGTCAAAGAGACAACACAATTTTGATCCTTAAAAGAAGTAGTCCGCATGACACATCTTTTAAATCCTTTAGATCAAATAAAAAAAATGTTTTTAAAAAAAAGACCTGTACCCCTTTTCCAGCAGAATGGTTTGCGTTCAGGCCAGAGGAACAAACAGTAATGTAACGCTGTTACGTGTTGTTTACCTGACTATAACCAGTCAAAAATCACACATCAGCTATTCTCACAAATCTGATATTTTAACATGGAATTGGGAGATAAAGTCAGAAATGCTTGATATAAAGTACCAATTGCATGTTGTAAAGTCAGAATTGTGAGATATAAACTCCCAATTCGGAGAAAAGAAGTCGGAATTGCGAGATATAAACTCACTGGGTCTCTTTCATGAAACACGAGCAGACAAAATTTTGGTGTAAATCGTGTGTTAAGTGGTTCTGGCGTAAACTTTCGGATTCATTAAAATGCTCGTATTTTCAGGGCCTTTAAGGGGTTTCTCTGCGTCCCTCAGAAAAAAAGGGCTCCTTGAACAACCCTCAGACCTTAAAGTACCTGGGTGATCGAAGTTAAACTGGCCCTTGAGTGCTTTGGCCTTCTGTTCAGGCGTGAGCTCCATGTAAAAGCTGTCTTGACTGAGGATGACCACCTGCCGCTGATGACGGTCAATTTTATTCTGGCCCAACAGCTCCATGATCTTCTCACATACTGAAGACTGAAGACAGGACACAGGACTTAGTAAGTGCCAAACAAGCCACCGTTTTTTGTATTATTAACCATATAAAGCCAACTGTAACATAATCGAGGCCTCTAAATTATCAACACGATCAAAACTTCACCAAAGAACATGTTGTACACAATGTACATTCTGTCATCTGATTGATGGGTTTATTAGTTTTTAGTTAGTAAAATATATATTTTAGTATGATTCTGAAAATGTCCACCTTCAAGTTTTGGTGACTTTTATAAAGTAAACATAAGAATAAATTTGACATTGTTAGTAACAATATTTCAAGATAAACAATTACCAGACTGAAGCAACTCGGGTTTACTTAACATCAAAATCTTTTTTTGTTGTTTATTAAACTCTCAATCATCATTGTATTGTATGTTTAGCCTACACAACAAAAACTACAGAGCATTTCAATATCATCTTACTACGGCATTATTTTGAAATATATAGCGATGACTGATATTTATATGCATTTTATATGTTAGTATTCTTAACTGTAATAAAGATTTCATTGACTTTATTAGAAGCTATTTTGCCATAGAAATATAGGCAACCATATGTATCAAATATGATCCTTTTTATTTTAATATAGTGTATAAATGTTCAAAAAATCATTCCATTTCATACGTCAGGCTTTACATGGATAGTTAAAGGGATAGTTCACCAATAAATGAAAATGGTCATGTCAGTGAACACCAGAAGTGGCTACCAACATTCTTAAAAAATTCTTGTTATGTTCTGCACAACATAAATGCGAGTAAATGGCGACCCCATGTCCATATCTGAGTGATCTTTCCCTTTAACTTGAACTGTAGATAAAGAAGAGTTGGCGTCTCTGCAGACATGTGCTATGAACTGTGTGGGGGTGGGTCAGATCTCCCATGTAAGGAAATCCAGCAGGGAAGCATGGCCTGGGTTTATCCATCGGCCAACTGTACAGTTAGAATGTGTGCCAGGCATTATTTGTAATCAGGTGAGATACGTGTAGTCCCTCACACACTGACACTGGTCAGCGAACACAAGGCAGCAGAAAGTGTGGACAAACCACACTTTGACTGCAAGTAACATGGTTAAAGAGACATTTCTGAAGTTCAGCTGTAATTCTTTCGCAGTGGAGTTACATTTCCTACACATGAAGGTCAGCGGAAGATTAATGACGTGTTGCTAAAACGGGGTCACTGGGACAATGTAAACATCCTACGCTATTATGACGTCACGTTCCCGCAACTTTCGGTCGCCTACGAGGAGGAAGTGGCACTTTTTTCTTTTATAACAGCGACTTAAAAGGCGTCTGGCTAGAAATAAACACGTAGCAAACGTCAACATCTGATTTAGACATTCAAGGTGGCTCGTAGACAAATACACGACTACATAAAATGTGATAATTCAAAATGAATTACGCCACGTGGAGCTAAACATTACATTATCGGCATTCATTATGATGATAAACACGAAATCTGGACACGTCATAACGGGACAACTTATTGGGCCGTCGTTTAGTTTCAGTTAGCTGCTATAAATTCGCGGTTTAGAAATTTACTCACCGTTTCCACTAATGAAAGACTAAATTGCCGAATGACAAAATAGTGTATAGATTTTGACCTATAAGACGTGAATACGTTTTAAAATCCCCAAATGCCGTATTTACAATGTGTTTTGTTATATAACGTTATCCCATTGTGAGAATTGCCTAAAGCCACGCGGTCGATGGAAGTAACGTTACCGGCGTCATAGAAAACCCCCGTTAACCGACATGATATTAGCGGGAGTCTGTACGGTTTTACTGATAAATCCTCTAAAGCTCAAACCTTTCCACTGGCGGTGCCTCCAGACACACCGATGAGAAAAGGCTGTCGGATGGTGTGGCCGTTCTCCTCCTCTCTGTCCTGAAGATGTGTTTCAGAATCGCCAGCCATGCTTGCAGTGAGTGGAGAGCCCAGTGTGTGTGTATGTCGCTATTCTAATAATACACACACACACGGTGCTCGAGTCGCGCTCCTCCTCTTTTACTGTCCCACTCACTTTAGTGCTCCTCTCACAAAGAAAATAATGCTTACTTTGCGTTTGCAAGCTGTTTCCCTTCTTCGTTTAGTTTAGACGTGTATTTTTAATTTCCTTTATTTTTCATAAGGATCATTTTTATGCATTAATCAGCCATCTGTATGTAAATCTGCCTGTCTGTAAGTAAGTTCAAATAAACGTCCTACAAATTAAAAGATAATTTACAAAAGAAAACCGAATTTCCCCTCACATAGTAAGCCAAAACTGAAGAAAGGGTTTGTTGTATAGAAAATTAGAAAAATATAAAAATAATAAGAAAATGACGATATTGGAATGATTTATCTTATGTATTACATTTTTCAGATTAAAAGAATGGATGATTTTAGATCTATTTCACAATGATATAAATTCACAAAATGAGTAGAGCCTCCAAAAATTTGGAGAAGATATATTTTATGCAATATTTTAAACTTTCTTTGATTTTGATCTCCGAAAACGTCACATGACAATGACATAATCTAGAACAAACCAATGGAAATCGTTCTCGCGCATAAGCCCCGCCCTAAATATCGACCATGGCTGGACTGGTCCGAAATCTACAGCAGATCAGAATCCGATCAGGGATCAGATGCGGAAGGTAAGTGAACGTCAGTGCTTTGAACCTTTGCTGCTTACTCGTGTTTTTGTTTTCAAGCCTTAACATAACGCTTGCTCTGTGTAAGGCTCCATTTAAACGGAGAGCTGATGTTGTTGCCATCGACTTTTACAGACTTTTACTACGATAAAACAGTCATAAACTTAACTTACAAATACAAAGTTTTACAAAGTTTTGATGGCTGTTTATAATTTATAGATCTTCTAATTTGTTTAACGCTGTTTTGGTGCAATATCTGGAGAAAAAAAAAACTCGTTTGTTGACACTCGTCCAGGGGGTCAAAGTTCAGTGTTAGGGAGATGAAGATGGCCCTGTTGAGCTCTCTCTTGACCCCTGGTCTCCGTGGGGCCCTTTACTCCACCACCGGGACCAGGAGCATATCCTCAGGAACCCTCCATATCAAAGAGCCACTCAACTTCTGGTGTGGTGGCCGAGTCAATCTCAAAAATGGGAAAGCCAAATCCGAACCAGTATATGAGCCTGCAACAGGTAACCTAACTACAAAACTAAATTTCTTCATTTAACCCCACTCAAGGCATTGACCAATCAGACTTTGACCCAGACCATCACATGATCTTCACAGTCACATTGGCTATCATGCCTGTGCATTGATTTTTTTTTTATACTGCATGTTCTATGATTAAAAACATTACCTTCTCTGATCTTGTCGTGTCTTGATGGATGTATCCCAGGTCGTGTCCTTTGCCAGCTGCAAGCTTGTGGAGCCACAGAGGTTGATGCAGCTGTCAGGAGCGCCAGTGCTGCTTTCACAGTGTGGAGTAAACTGGCTGGCATGGAAAGAGCCAGAGTCATGCTAGAGGCGGCCAGACTCATCGAGGTAGACCGGAATACACTGATCCAACATCCTAAGGCATTACATAATAATGCTGCATTGATTCAAGAAGTGCCGAGTCTGATCTTTTCAGTTATTTCTGTTGTCGAGAATAGAAGAGAAGAGAGGAGATAGCTGAGATAGAGGTAGTCAACAATGGCAAGACCATCACTGAAGCACGTTTAGATGTGGACTCGGCCAGACTGTGCCTTGAGTATTTTGCAGGACAAGCCACTGTCCTTTCAGGTTAGTTGGTTTGTTATTGATCGTTCTCCGCTGAATGATTTCTGAAGGATCACGTGACACTGAAGACTGGAGTAATGATGCTGAAAATCTGGCTCTATCACAGGAATAAATTACATTTATTTTTTTTTACTGTATTTTTGATCATCCTTGATGACCAATAGGTCCAAAAACATGAGAAAACTTTTGGCTGGTAATGTACATATAATTAATTAATAATTGTAATTGTACAGATGGGTTAGTGGCTGTTCTTTCTCAGGTCAGCATGTTCAGCTAGCAGGAGGTTCATTTGCTTACACGCGTCGGGAGCCGCTGGGGGTGTGTGTGGGAATAGGAGCTTGGAACTATCCCATCCAAATCGCAGCCTGGAAATCTGCCCCTGCCATCGCTTGTGGTATGTGTCATATGAGTGTGGCTTAGCAAAGTTTCGATGGAATCACACATCATAATAGTTTGTTGTTGATGTTATTATGGCCAATATCTGGTAAATGGAAATGAAAAAAAAAATGTTTTAAAGTGGATTTACATTTGCTAAAGATGCACAATTATTTAACCAATACCAGTAAATAGATAAAAAAAATCTGTAATATCGGCCAGTCTTGTGTACTCGAGACTCGGTACCATATTTTAATGGTCTCGGTCTTGTCATGGACTCGTATGCATTTTGACTCGTAATTGACTCGTACTCGGACTTATTCCCGAGTCCACTCGAGTCCCATTCAAAATATGTCATGATTATTGCTGTACGTTAATATTTCTTTAAATTGTTGTTTGATTGAAACGTCCAATGATTGCTGACTTTCTTGTGCGCATGACTTGAGACTATAACGTTCGCAGTGCGCAAATGCAGCAGGACCCAGGTCAGATGTGATGTGGAGCCTCTGGCTCAACTATGTATCGAAAATATCTGCCTTATTATGCATAATTTAGTTTGCATATAAGAGCCACACAGAATTTGTGTGCAGTGATGTTATGTGAAGGAGCACTTACTGATTGTAATTAGTGTAAGTCATAATTACTGTATAATAAAATTACCTTTACACCACTATGTGGCCTTTTTACCATTTCAGTGTACATGATTCAATGGTATATTTGGTTTACTGTTAGAGTATGGTGCCAATTTTATTGTTACCACCAAATATTTTACATATTCTTGAAGATATCTTTAAGTCTGGTTTGAGACCCAACCTTAGGTTATGCAACCTCTCTGGTCTCGACTCGACTCTCTCTGGTCTCGACTCGGACTCGACTCTCTTTGGTCTCAGTCTCGACTCGACTCTCTTTGGTCTCCGTCTTGACTCAGACTCAACTTTTTTTGGTCTCGGTTTCGACTTGGACTCGACTCTCTTTGGTCTCTGTCACGACTCGGACTCAATTTTTTTTGGTCTCGACTCGGACTCGACTCTCTTTGGTCTCGGTCTCGACTCGGACTTGACTCTCTTTGGTCTCGGTCTCGACTCGGACTCGACTCTCTTTGGTCTCGGTCTCGACTCTCTTTGGTCTCGGTCTCGACTCGGACTTGACTCGACTGTCTTTGGTCTCGGTCTCAACTCGGACACGACTCGACTCTCTTTGATCTCGGACTCGACTCGGACTTGACTGTCTTTGGTCTCGGTCTCGACTCGGACTCAATTCTCTTTGGTCTCGGACTCGACTCTCTTTGGTCTCGGTCTCGACTCGGACTCGATTCTCTTGGTCTCGGTCTCGACTCGGACTTGACTCGACTGTCTTTGGTCTCGGTCTCAACTCGGACACGACTCGACTCTCTTTGATCTCGGACTCGACTCGGACTTGACTGTCTTTGGTCTCGACTCGGACTCAATTCTCTTTGGTCTCGGACTCGACTCTCTTTGGTCTCGGTCTCGACTCGGACTCGATTCTCTTGGTCTCGGACTCGACTCTCTTTGGTCTCGGTCTCGACTCGGACTCGATTCTCTTGGTCTCGGACTCGACTCTCTTTGGTCTTGGTCTCGACTCGGACTCGATTCTCTTGGTCTCGGGCTCGACTCGGACTCGACTCTCTTTGGTCTCGACTCGATACTCGGACTCGACTCTCTTTGGTCTCGGTCTCGACTCGGACTCGATTCTCTTGGTCTCGGACTCGACTCTCTTTGGTCTCAGTCTCGACTCGGACTCGATTTCCTTGGTCTCGGACTCGACTCTCTTTGGTCTCAGTCTCGACTCGGACTCGATTCTCTTGGTCTCGGGCTCGACTAGGACTCGACTCTCTTTGGTCTCGACTCGGACTCGACTCTCTTTGGTCTCGGTCTCGACTCGGACTCGATTCTCTTGGTCTCGGACTCGACTCTCTTTGGTCTCAGTCTCGACTCGGACTCGATTTCCTTGGTCTCGGACTCGACTCTCTTTGGTCTCAGTCTCGACTCGGACTCGATTCTCTTGGTCTCGGACTCGATACTCGGACTCGACTCTCTTTGGTCTCGGTCTCGACTCGGACTCGATTCTCTTGGTCTCGGACTCGACTCTCTTTGGTCTCGGTCTCGACTCGGACTCGATTCTCTTGGTCTCGGGCTCGACTCGGACTTGACCCTCTATGGTCTCGGCTCGGACTCGACCCTCTATGGTCTCGGTCTCGACTCGGACTCGAGTGAGCTGATCTCGACTACAACACTGATATTGGCAGATACAGCAGATATTGTGCAAGTTCTCCTACTTAGAATAATGAGAGAGGTCTGTAATTTTGTAAATTTTTGTAAATTATGGTGGAAAATAAGTATTTGGTCACCCACAAACCAGCAAGATTTCTGGATCTCAGAGACCTCTCTTAACGAAGCTCTTCTGTCTTTTTGTCTTTTTTGCCCCACTGTAACTACCAATATATTGCTCATTCCCTACTTGAAAACACATATATCAGCTCTGTTGGTACCTGGCCTCAGTTTAGACAATCAGTTAAAGCTTGCCTAAAGTTGCAACGCAATATACAGAACTTTTCGGAGTGAAACAGAGTGCAGGGACTTGGGTTTATCCCTCAGTTGTTGGATTTAATGTGAGCTTGCTGTTGTATGTAAGAAAGGATTAAATTATGGGAGAAGTTTGACATGCATTACGAACGATGTCTGTCGTTTCACCCGAAAATCTAGTTATCTAGCACAAATCTAGGCCAATTTTTAAAAGTGAAATGTATGCATGAATTGTTCAAAATTAGAGCATAGGGCGAATGTCCATTTCATTCCGACTTCATGAGCAAACCCTCTAGATTTGGATGTATTTTAAAACCAAATGTTTGACTTTAATCTACCTTAGTCTCCGCTGTTATTCACACTAGATATAAAAAAGTGAAGCTGTCATTTGTGTTGAAGGCTACTGAGCTGTATTAGTTTAATACCCACCTCTTTCGCTCTTGATCTGTGCTTGAAATTATTATCTTAACAGTCTCATTTACAGCCTGATGTTACGGTTCAATTGTAGGCAACTCCATGGTGTTCAAGCCGTCTCCGGTGACCCCCGCGACTGCAGTGCTGCTGGCTGAGATTTATTCACAGGCCGGAGCTCCCGAGGGACTGTTCAATGTGGTGCAGGGAGGAGAAGAGACGGGTTCTCTCCTGTGCCATCACCCGGCTGTGGCTAAGATCTCCTTCACGGGAAGTGTGCCCACGGGAAAGAAAGTAAGAGGACTCCAGCGGTAATAATACAGTAGCTGACTGTCACAGAGGTTTACCTTGGTTTAATGTCGGCTTTTGTTAATCTTCGAAACACACATTTCTGTCTTTTATTTGACAGTCTAGGTAACCAGTTACCAAAAACCACACTGCAGTTCTGTCGTCTACTGCAGTGCAAGAGCTCTTTATAGTTGGCTGGATTCTGATTGGCTGTCAGTGTTGGTAATTATTTATCTGCTGGGGGAAAAATCATTTTGATTGCAACGACTGTTATGGTCTAGACTCTGTTCTTTCACATTTCGGATGATTTTTAAAACATTATCTTTATCGTCAAACTATACTATAAAAAAAACA
The DNA here is from genome assembly GCF_988280905.1 of Pimephales promelas. Lineage (NCBI taxonomy): Eukaryota > Metazoa > Chordata > Actinopteri > Cypriniformes > Leuciscidae > Pimephales > Pimephales promelas. The sequence continues at coordinate 15,190,215 of NC_142773.1, forward strand.
ATGCAATGGATTAGTCTTTTCTTGTTATCCGCAACAGAGTATTTGATCCTTGTTGCTCTTTTCCCTCACCCATGATTTATTAATAAACAAAGAGCACAAGATAAACAGAATATCTTGTATCAATAACATTGTTGAAAAGAATCAATAAAAAGAGTTAGACTAAATTAAATCTGTTCATCAAATAAAGAGATCGCATCTCCTCTCAAGACTTGGATTAAAGTGCTTGATTAGTTTCACGACACCTTCATGACTTCTCGGATCTTGGATTTTTTGGTGGCCTGGAATGTCGAGGAAGAGACAGAAACCTCTCTGATTTCTCTCTAATATCAGTAACACTTTACAGCACAAGTGTCAAACTCAGTTCCTGGAGGGCCACAGCCCTACTGAGTTTCGTTCCAACCCTGCTTCAACACACACACCTGCAGTTTTTAAAACTTGTTTAGGTGTGTTTAATTAGGGTTGAGGCTAAACTCGACAGAACTTGTGAGTTTGACAACCCTGCTTTACAGGAAGGATTCATTAGTTCACTACATGAACTAAGAAAGAACTTCTACAGCATTCATTAATCTTAGTTCATTTCAACAGTTACTATTGCATTATCAAAATCAGTCTGGTATAATATAGACACTACACAGTCTATTGTGAAGTTTACTAATAGTAGTAGTAATGCACTTAAACCTGTGTTTAAATGCATGTTTTGTCCCAACAGATAATGGAAATGGCATCCCGAGGGGTCAAACCAGTGACACTGGAGCTTGGAGGTAAATCTCCAGTGATCATCTTTGAGGACTCTGATCTAGAAAACGCCGTTAGAGGAGCACTCATGGCCAACTTCCTGTCTCAAGGCCAGGTACTGTATTGAAAGGTCAAGTCAAAGTATGATCATACAACGTTTTGGCATCTGTAAAATATATTTTTCGAGAGTTAGCCTTGTCCGGCCAGTAATAAGCTTCTTCTCATCTACCTGTCACAGATGATCACAGCCAAGCTGATATAGACCAACTGCAATATTGCTTTAGACATCATTATAACATATAATTTTTACAATAGTATTGCTTTATACAGTATTTTAGTTTACACAATATTTTAAGTTGTCTGATTAAAAATGTGTTCACTTTAAAATAAGTTATATATAATAAATATATTATAAATTAGACATAAAAAAGGCAGACGAAAAACAGAAAATAACGTTAAAAAGTATTTTATGCTCGCCAAAGCTTCATTTATTTGATAAAAAAAACAGTAATATTGTAAAATATTATTTCAATTGAAAATAACTGTTTTCTATTTTAATATATTTTAACATGTAATTTATTCCTGTGATGCAAAGCTGAATTTTTAGCATTATTGTCACATGATCCTTCAGAAATCATTCTAATATACAGACTGATCTCATATAATGGTGTATGTATGACACAGCAATTCGTATTTTCATTTTTGGCGTGCTATCAACACGCATAATCGCTTTTTCAGCGTGTTTATGAACACCGTTGATTTAACGTTACATTACTGTATATATAAATATATGATCGACCCCAACTCCGTCCCTAAACCTACCCGTCACTGGGGTTAATACCATTTATGAGTCTTCCCCTACCATCCAAGGAAAAAAAATCACTCCCCAGATGTAGATCTACATTTTGCTTCGTTTTGCTCGGACATTTAACGGCATAGACACACACGCATAGACGCGGATAGCTCAAAATGCGTATAGATAACTTAGCAATTTATTAACTTTATTAGCAACGTGGCATCATGACTTTTGCGTAAACATACACGCCACTTTCAAGTCAAGTGGCGTGTATGTTTACACAAAAGTCATGATGCCACGTTGCTAATATGATGATATGATGCTCAAGAAACATTTTATTCTCAATGTTGAAAACAGTTGCTGCTTAATATTTTTGTGAAAACCAATGATGCATTTTTTTTTTCAGGATTATTTAATGAATAGAAAGTTTTTTAAAAAATCATTTATTTGAATTAGAAACCTTTTGTAACATTATAAACGTATTTACTGTAATTTTTGATCAACCTAAATCATCCTTGCTGAATAAAAAGACCGCATCCATAAATGCACTCTTTAAGATCTTCATAAACATGCGAACATGTATTACCCCATTCCTTAATATTTGTTTGTTTTACTCCCCTCGTGTAGGTGTGCAGTAATGGAACCAGAGTCTTTGTGCAAAGCTCAATTGTTCCTCAGTTCTTAAAAGAGGTGGTCAGGAGAACTAAAGCCATCCTGATAGGAGACCCTCTGTCGGAGGAAACCCGTATGGGAGCCCTGGTCAGCAAACCACACCTGGAGAAGGTGCTGGGATATGTGAACCAAGCCAAGAAAGAGGTAAAGCTTATTTAGCTACTTGTTTAGTAGAAAATATTCATTTAGTGGCATGATTGTAGTGTTTACTATATTATATGGCTTAGTAAAATAGGAGCTTTTTCTTGACAGGGAGCCAGAGTGCTCTGTGGAGGGGAGCCCTTCATCCCAACGGATCCTAAACTAAAAGATGGATACTACATGACACCATGTGTGCTCGGTGAGTTAGCAGCTGATGTTTTCAGGTCATGTGTTTGGTTTATTTCTCATTCTGTTCACTTCCTCAACTCAGTCCGTTTAGTGTGTTCGTTCACGTCTTGTTTGCAGATGGCTGCACGGATGACATGACGTGTGTCAAAGAGGAAATCTTTGGGCCTGTGATGTCAGTACTGTCCTTCGACACTGAGGACGAGGTTCTTCGGAGAGCCAATGACAGCTCTCTGGGTCTGGCTGCAGGGGTCTTTACTAAGTAAAGTGAAAGTTAGTTTTATACACTACCGTTCAAACATTTGGGGTCGGTATGATTATTTTTGTTACGAAAGTTGCATTTAGTTGATCCAATATAGAGTAAAAATACGTTTTAAAATGTTTTCCATTTTAAAGGCCATTTCATAGCATTATTCAGTGTGTCCACTGAAACAGAAAGACAGGGTGGGGCATATCGAACAGCTCCTCCCCTTTTTAAAAATTGCCAATAGTGTTTAGTTTATATGACAGCTCAGCCTGAGCCGTTGAGCTCTGTAAAGCCGCATTTTCCACCAAATCTAACCGTTTCTCCTCCTAATCTCACCCATATGCTTTCAAATAGCATTCTGTGTAGCACTCAAATGGTTGCGATTTATTTTCAGGTCTGCGCTGACTCTGTCGTGTCTCTGCCAAGTGCGTCCTGAAGCGGTTCGTAACACTAATGTGAAACCAGAATTCATTCGCCCCAATTGAAAGCATATGAAGAGTTCAGATGCAAAAGCCTCTAAGTGCCATTTGAAATTTTCTTCTAAAATGATAATTTTTATCAAGCTTGTATATTTAAGTTCAGTAATTTCACTTAAATGGCAATGAAGATTACCTGTTAATTGTCATTTAAGTGAAATTACTAAACTTAAATATACAAGCTTGATAAAAAAGGTAATTTTAGAAGAAAATTTCAAATGACATTTAGAGGCTTTTGCATCTGAACTCTTCATATTTACACCTGAAACGTTGTCTATCCTCTATATCGTGCACTATGTGCCAACATGTGTGAACAAGTGCCTGATTCCAGCCGCAGTCTAGCGTCTATATTTATAATGTAGGGGGCGAGACTCTTTAGATTCTAGAGACAGAAAGTCTGATGAGAAGCTGAAGTGCAGAGTGATGTCATCAAAATCGTTGATCCATATTGGTGGAAATGAGACTGTTTTGAACTCTTTTGTTACATCAGAAATGTCTTTACTGTTGCATTTGATCAATTTTATGTCTTTACTGAATAAGTATTAATTTCTTTCTAAACGATTTTCCTGAATTCCAAACTTTTGAACGGTAGTATTTGTGATTAAAGCTAGACTGGGGCTTTCCCATTTGCTCATATTTTCTTTTCCTGTCTGTTTCTGACTCACTAGAGATATTAAGAGAGCACATCGAGTTATAGAAAACCTTCAGGCTGGAACTTGTTTTATCAATAACTACAATATCACACCTGTGGAGGTGCCATTTGGAGGATACAAGGCCTCAGGTCGGGTGACGATAGGAGTTACATTTTTACATCTATAACACTAAATACTCTCAAATTAAACTCAACCTTCTATCTCTGATTTCAGGTATTGGAAGAGAAAATGGCCAGGTGACCATTGAGTTTTATTCTCAGTTGAAGACTGTGGTGGTGGAGATGGGTGATGTGGATAGTCTCTTTTAAACACGTATTCAGGTCCCAGATTAATGACTGGATCCTACTGGAAGATCTCAAGGTGTCATTACCCACGTAGCCTAAAGACTGACATGCACAGTTACTGAAATGCATTAATGTTCACCACTAATGGACCATGTTTAGCCTGCCAACATAATTTCTTAGTAACGGCAGCTATTTGTGTATATTTCACAAGTGCTTGTATTATATGACGGTACAATTCTTCATGATCGTAAAATTGTTAACTGCATTTATTTGAAAGAAACTGTCATTATATCCAATTGTTAAATAGCTATAATGTATTATTTTTGTTTATTTATGTGTTTATCAGATCTTACTCATGCTGTGAATGTATACTTTAAACTATTCATTCGCTCAAGGAAACACTGCAAATATGGTAATTTTTTTAAATGAATGACAAAAGGCGGTAAATAATTGTAATAAAGGAAGTCTAAAGTATTGTTTATTTTATGTGCATACCCTTGTACATACAGCTGATGTGTCATTCATTCAACATTGTTTTCTACAATCAGCGAATAAATATCTAATATCTCTGTCCTTCTTCATCAACACTAACAGAAAGTCACCTCATTGTAAATTATAAATAAATAATAAATGATCTTAGAATTTGTGAATTAATTCTCTGGAGCTAAAAACTTTTTAAACTTCAGCCTGGTGCAAAGCCATTTTTACTATATTTGATTAAAAGATATTGGCAAAAACATGTTTGTCTGATGTGAACTTGTTTTAAAAGCATTTCTTCTTTTTCCTCCTTGGAAGTTTGCTTCTCACACATTTCCTCTGTGCAAATGTATAATGAAAAGGCATCAAAATGTGTTTTAAAAAAACAAATGATCACCATATAAATCATAAATTGCTTACCTTCGCTATAGCTTTTCTGGGCTGTTTAAACTGTGCAAGAGATTCTGTAAAAGGTAGCAGACAAAGCTGAATATCAAAGCAGGCCAGACCTTCTGAACGAAAACCTCTGTTTTAGATACTTACCATCTTCAGATGGCAGGTCCTGATCCGAGTTTCTGGTCATCTGTCACAAGAGAAATGTTTCAGAATCCAGTCTGGTCAACACATATCAAAGCTTACCCTGTACTTTAAGATCCATCTGCTTTGTACCGTTGCTACAGCTCTGATTTGAGAGAGAGAGGGCGTCACCATCTCCGTGTTGTTCTCGCTCAACTGGCCCCCGTCCAGCAGCTTCCCGAGTCGGTTATGTGCTGCCGTCACACGCACTTTCATGGTGTGGAAGCGAGACTGCAGATCGCCCACTCTGAAGTGCACTGGCTTTCCCTCGAACCACAGATTGTCATTTACACCTGCCTTGAATCCTGGTGGCTCGTATTCAGGTGGAGTGACTCAAGTTGCAAGGAGATAAAAGATATTTCACTAAGCACGTTCATTTGATCCCAAAAAACATAATATTTGTCATGAATCAACAGTTCTTATCCACTTCACTCTCCATACTGCAGAAGGATATATTGTACCATCATCATAGTAGTAGAGTTTCATAGTGAGGTAAACGGCAGTGGGCAGAGCTTCCAGATCCTGCATGAGGAGGAACAGCTTCCTGATCAGGAGAGTTGAAGCTTTCTTAGTGTCCTCTAAGGTCACTCTCATGGTCCCACTCACATTACTGAAATGAAGAAAAGAGGTGAGGACTAGTGTGTGTGTGTGTGTGTGTGAAGTGAATGGACATTTCAAGATGTTTTTTTTTACATTAATTTACACTAAATTAGCAACATAATGCCAAAAACCATATCCACTACTGTTCAAAAGTTTGGATTCAGTAAGATTTGTAACGTTTTTTTTTTAGTTTCTTAAGCTCACTAAGGCTGCATTTTTTTGAAATACAGTATCAGAAATAAAACAGTAAAAATAAATAATGTAATTTATTCCTGTGATGACCAAGCAAAATTTTCAGCATTATTACTTTAGTCTTTATCCTTCAGAAATCATTCTAATGTGCTGATTTGATGCTCAAGAAACATTTATTATTATTATCAATGCTGAAAACAGCTGTGCTGCTTAATATTTTCGTGGAAACAGATGCTTTTGTCCAGGACTCCTTGAAAAGAACATTCAAAAGAACAGCATTTATTTGAAAAAGAAATATTTTTTTAACATCATAAATGTGTTTACTGTGACTTTTGATCAATTAAATCGTGAATAAAAATATAAACTTATTTAAAAGAAAATCTTACAAACCCCGAACGTTTGAACGGTAGTGTACAGAATTATTGTTCTCTAGTCATCAACTGAGGGCATACAGGAAATGCAAACTACAAAAAAATCAGGTTTTACAGATCAGCAATGAACAATACCTCACGATGTCCATCTGTGGTCCACACTCTGAGTATCTGAACTTAAACTGATAGGACTCAATGACGTGCTGAGACAACAGAAGCATGCAAGAGACAAAACAGCAGGTTTGGAAAAGTCAAAAGTTACTGGTGTCCACATTTTTATTTTTATTGTTTCAAAATATATAGCACTTATATAGTAAATCAGTAACTAACACATTTGCTAAATTTGCTATTTTATTCCATTAAAGATGTAAATTATGAGATTAATTGCATCGCAATCATTTTATTCCACTGACAGTCCTAAAAAAATGAACTAATCTGCATATATTTTATAGCATTCATCTTTCCTTGTGACATACATACAAAAATGAAACATCTCAGTGCTGAGTTTTTCCTCACCAATGTGACCTTTATCTTATTTTGGAGTTGTTTTTGTTTTCATTGTTTCTGAGGGGCCGTTTACATGACACTGTTTTCAACTAAAACAGAAAACTTTTTATGTGTATTAGCCATTCATTTACAGAACAACATTTGGGGCCCTGAAAACACAAAGTTTTGAAAATGGGTTTCAAAGTTTTTGAAAAACGATACAGTTATTGTTACAAAAATAGTGACGGAATGAGTGTTACATGTTCAGTCTAAAGCGTAGTAGTGTTTCAACAACTAGCCTGGCAGCAGAATACAATGTTTTTAGTCATTTTTCATGGATCTGTGTGAACTGGGATCGTTTTGACAACGTTGTCGTCTCTGCGTAAAAAAAAACGCAAAGGAAAAACTTTCCGGTTTTAGTACATTGTTGTCATGTAAACGTACCCTTAGGACACTATCTTTCTATTTGTTGTTAGCATGGTTTCTGATTATGTACACCTTTGTCTGGTTTGTGCATCTCTATTGTGTGTATATTCCTCTGCTTGGTATCTTTAAATAAATATACAGCTTGCATTTAGATCCAAGCCTCAACTTATACTCCAGTGCTCCACAAATATCAAATTATTTCTCTCCAACTTTATGCATTTAACAATATTCTAATGCAGGTCAAAAAAAGGGTAGACTTAAATATCAATTTAGATAGAAAATAAATATTTGCTCGGGGATTTTCTTTAGTATAATAAAATATAAATTATTTGATTTTGGAATTCCACTCACACAATAGCTCACACGGTATAAATAGTCTTGAACATGAAAGTATATTTGGGGGTCCTTGGCATAAAATTAAATCTAAAAACTACATGGAAGATTGAAACTTGGAACTTACATTAATGTCATCTGGGCTTGTGTGTACCTGTGTATAAAAAACAGTGAATTTATATGTTTGTTTCTTAAAAAAAAATTATATTAATAAAAACACAAATTAACTTTAATGCATACTGACCCCAATGACCACCATTTGAAGCTGTAAAAAATAAAGTAAATTAATACAGTGACAAAAATAATAGAAAAATAGATTTCTATCGAAATATGGTACTTTTGACTTACATATCTCTTCTCCAAAGCATCAAAACATCCCATCAGCCTTGGAGGACAGAAGTATGGTTATAATCACTTTTCATCGCATCTTAGCATTTTTTTTTACATCAGTGAATCATTACAAATATATTTCCCCTTGTACACTGAAACAAACAAACATGGGAATTCACTGTACACATTCATCATATGGAACAAATTACCATTTGACGAGTTTGCGGGCTCCAGGGCAAGTACAATCCTTTTTAAGGACTTTGATACACAAATCTGAAGAACAACATTCATCAATGAACAAACTTGTATGAGATATTTTCAAATGTTTGGCCATTAATAAACCAGTGTGTATATTTATACCTTCCAGGTATCTGGATCTGTAGGAGTCCTCTGGAAATATCCCACGCAGATAGGTGATGGAGGAGACAGCTATAACCACCATGCGCTTGACAAACACCAGTGACTGAGTCTCAGTATCCAGCGCCTGAGGAAATACACTGGTTCAGTTCAATTCACTTTAACACAGCTTGACAAAGAACACTGCCTTGCCTTTATATCCACATACAGTACACACACAAATGCTCGCAAATGACACAGAATGACAAATGCTTTGTCATCTAATAGAATTATAGCTTTTTGGACCTTTTTAAGCATAGATGTGAAAATGCAGTATCCAAACTTAAATAGTTAGCTTTGGAATACAGAACTCTTTTTTTAAAGACACTGCTTAAGTAAAACAAATAAAAAATAAAATGTTACATTTTTTTTAAGTTTAAGTGTACTGAACAGCAAATGTACTGTACTAAACATTTTATTTTATTTTATACCAAATCTATATTTTACAAAATAATATCTAATTTGAATCTAAAATCGATAGAAAATCAAAGTCATATTATATGTATAACCAAGTTATGTTCCAAATTTGAAAATGATAACACAAAAAGGTTCCTGTGATTTTGTTTAGGCGCTATACCAAATAGTCACGGGGTGACACCATATGATATGGGTGACACCCACATTCCATTGATATTATTTAGATGCATCATTTTAATACATTACTGTCGCAAAAAATAAATAAATATGGAACCGTGAGACCCATACCTTTCCAACAATATGTTTTGTCACGCTTAGAAAAAGATTTTATTATAAAATAGTGCCGTAAATTTTGTAAAACGTCACTACCTACGTAATCTAGGTAACACCTGCTGCGTTCAGAACTACTAGCTAACGTTTTAGTGAGATTACTGAAGCAAATAAATATTGTTCTCATTGGAAATATGACTAACGTTATCAGAAGACAGTTCCCTGTCAAGCATGACTATGATAAACTGTGAGAACTGAGAACATATTAATTAAGTCAAATATATCCTGACCTGAACATCAATTTGTCTTCATGTACAGAACTATGAATGACGACCATCTCAGTTTAGGGCAGTGCAGACAAATTGTGAAACAGTGAAAAGGACATATAGCACTATTAATGGGTCTTAAAACATCACAACTGAAATATTACAATAATATTTTGTTAGCTTAGCCATATTTGATGTATAAGACAACGGTATTGACTAGCTAAGCTAACGTTTTTTTATCACAGAAAAGACCGTTTAACGTTAAACGTCTAACGTTAACGTTACGTCGGCCTGTTATTAACTTATTTCCAGTTAACGGTAACGTTAGCTACGTTACCTCAGGGAGTGTTTATGGTAAGGTTGTTAAACTTGTGGTAACTGCATTTGCAACCACTGCCATTGATAATCACAACAATAATAAAATAAATAAAAATGTGATTCTGACAGCTTCTTATAATGAATGATGAGCAGACCTGAATCATGATGTTAACGTTAATATAAGTTAACACGACGGCAACCATTTAAAAGTTGAATTGAGCTCCTTATTTGAAAGCATGTCATATTTTGTAAGGGTATATTTTTTACGTTCACACTTTAAATGTCATTGATTTAGTATCTTACCTCAGCAATCACCTGTTTGTCTTCAGTCAGTGTCTTCTTAATTCTGGTTGTCATGTTTGCGCTAATTTAGCTTCCTCAAACGGAAATAATCCCCTCAACAACCGTTATGGCTTCAATAAACAATTCACAAGTTGATAATTCAATAAATCTATCGATGTTTATGAAAGACAACGTGTTATTTGATTAAAATAATCATTATTGTTGAACACCGTTGAGCGCGCGCGACTCGAGTCACTCACAGATCACGCGCATTTGGCGGCAAACAGACAATGATTTGATTAATATATTTACTAATATTTATTTATTTTCTACACATTTATTTAGCCTTCTGAGTTCATTAAACTATACAAGAACCGTAATTTAAATAAAAAAAATGTTGATAGTTAAAAATGGTTTATTGTTTGAAATGCAACAATTTGTTGACAATACAATCTCTTTTCACAACAAGAAGGACGGTAAGACACATTACACATACTAGCTCGAATGTTACAGTATATTTCAGGTCGTTTTGAGTAAGACACACTTTGGTCCTATAACTTTACACAATATATCGCTATAAATATATTATCACTCTTACACAATGCTGCACAGTCTAGTGTGTTTTTTATTGTTTGGAGAAGTAGTCTTTGCTCTGCTGGACGTCGGGCTTGATTGTGTCTTTTCCGGGCTTCCATCCGGCTGGACAAACTAGAATAAAAATGACAACAAAAAGGCATATTTATATGAAATATTACAGATATATTTTTTAAATGGAAACCCGCATTGCACTGAATAAAAATGAAGAACTTTCAGACCAAAGGCAAGAAAATATGCTGTATACCTTCTCCATGTTTGTCAGTAAACTGAAAGGCCTGCACTAAGCGCAGGGTTTCATCAATGGAGCGTCCCACTGGCAGGTCATTGATGGTTATCTGCCTCAGGATGCCTTTGTCATCAATGATGAAAAGACCTCTAAGTTAGAAAAAAAAAAAGTTAATAACAATATACAGAGGGAGATCTGAATTGTTTTGTTCTAATATTGTGTGCTAAAATATGGAATCATTGATGAATGGAAAGAACAGCATTTATTTAAAACAAATCTTTTGTAACATTAGAAATGTATTTTCTGTCACTTTTGATTAATTTAATGTATCCTTGCAGAATTAAAGTATTATCTTCTTTAAAAAAAAATAGTGAATGGTAGTGCATATAGTACTTTATATTTATATCTTTTTTTTTTTTTTTTTACTTAGGGTAATCCCTCCATACCTGTATGCAATACCCTCATCTTCCTTAAGTACACCATAGTCTTTAGATATGGAGTGAAGGGAATCTGCCACCAGAGGGACCTTCATATGTCCTAAACCACCTTGTTTCCGAGGTGTGTTTATCCTGTTGTGATAAAAACATTTTTTATTTAATAAGCATGTCAAATCTATAGAATAGTACTTCAAAGTGTCTAAAGACAGGGGGGGGGGGGGGGGTCATAGGCAAAGAATAAGGTGGTGGTTTTTAGGCAATTTCACAATAAAGAGTAGAGTGTAACACATTTTATACCATTGTAAAACAGGGTTATTATTGTTAACTAAAACTTAAACCATCAATTATCATAAGTTGGCATGAAACAGAAGTTACGATAGTCTTTTCTTCCTTATTGTGAGTGAAATGGCTTCTCAAACAAAGAAAAAAAAAAAGTTTGCTTTCCCCTAGATATTTTGCTCTCACTTATTAAACCTTTTGAGTTATTTGCAAGAGAACGCAAACGCATTTAAATTAGAGCTGTCAAATCGATTAATCTGAATCTAGCATAAAAGTTTGTGTATCAATATATATATATATATATATATATATATACACACACACACAGACACTACACACAAAACTTTTAAGTTAGATGCGATTAATCATGATTAATTGCTTTGACAGCACTAAGCTAAATATATAATTTCTCCCATCTCATATTAGAGTCCTATTGATACTTTAATAGCACAGTCACTGTTGTTTATTCACTGTTGTTCATTTCGCATGCAATGGGTGTTTCTTTAAAGCACAACAACATAAAACAGAGTCTGAGAGAGGGTGGGTTTTGTTATAAAAAAAAACTTTAACAGCACTGACTAGGGAAAAAATATTTAAAAAGTATGATATGGCCTCTTTAAAGTTTGACCTTTTTGTCTTCATGTTTATCACTCACCATGCAAGATGACAGAAGTGAGAATCAACAGAGGCACCAATGACCTCACAGTTGATTTTCCCGAACTCCTCGGCCGCATCACTGAAGGCGATGATCTCAGTGGGGCAAACAAAGGTGAAATCCAATGGATAGAAGAATAATACAACATACTTTCCTGGAAACAAGTGCAATAAAGCATTTGTCAAGTGCACAAGGACACAATGTGTGCTATCTCTAATAAAATATTTGTGATTCAATGTCACACCCTTGAGTTTCCTGGTAATGCTTCCTTGCAGAGGTTTTTTGTTTTTTTGTTTAACAGTTAAATATTATTGATGTATTTTCATATTAAATGACATTCTGCTTGTACTGTTAAGGTCATACCTTTGTAGTCAGACAAACTAAGATCTTTAAACTGTCCATCTGGCATCACAGCTTTGGCTGTGAAGTCTGGAGCAGGCTTGCCAATATGTGCTTTTCCAGCTGCCATTTTCTGCAAGGTTCAAAAAAATGTGTTTCATGAAAAAACTCTTTTTGTAGAAACAAAACATATATGTTAAAAGCCACATTTCAGAAAGGAAAACACCCGGACAGTATAAAGAGCATACACACAATGAGCAAAATACTATGATTAATTGCTTGTTAGGAATAGAATAGAATAGAATATGTAAGTTGGTCTTCGGGAAGTATAGCCAATTTTCTTTCGTTATTTCAATATTTCCTCAAATTGCAACACAGGCTTATATGCTACTAATAGTTACTAACTTTCGTGATATTATAATAGTTACTTAAAGTTATTTAAGTTAAAGTTGACGTAACTATATTATTTACATGCATCTAGTCAAATTCAGCAATTTAATAATTGTATAACGTTACGTAGTTTTTAAAACCATTTTACATAGATCAAACTGCAACAGGTGGGCGCCTTGCAAACATGTTCTCATGGGAAAAATTTCACAATGCATTATTAATTCAAACGTATATAAAGACATCATACATGTAAATATCGCAATTACGGAAAACGAAACTCCAAAAGCAGTAACGAAATTAACTTACATGGAAATTTCCATGGTAAAACAACAGCAGCTGTGTTTGATTACTTTTCATAAAACGCATCAATGGAAAGAAAACAAAAGTTTTAAGTAACTGAGTATTTCATACCTTCGGCTGTCTTCCACAATCCTATCTGTTAATGAATGAGTGTGTGAACGGTGTGAACTCTCACGGCAGTGGTTCGCGTTGGTTTAAATAGGTCACGCTCAAGTATCGCGATACTCCGTGAGATCCTCGACTCAAAAGTAAATGCTCCGTGGTGGAGACGGAGCGACCACTGAGATCTGTTTATGCCAGCATGACTTTGCACATTTTCTGTGCTGAACACATGCGTATACGTGCGATGTGCTGCTTCTAAATCCACTGTTATACAAATTACCCAAATAGCCAACTACTATAGTGCAAACTTCGTTTAATTAGTAAGCAACAGCCAATAAAATGGTTTCAGCGAGTCTATGAACTTACAGGCAAAACACTTAATTTCTGCCTGAAGCAAAACTTTGTTCCTCAAATACAACCGTACAGCCTAATGGACTGTAAATTTCATGTCATGGGGCTTGTGCAATGTGACTTTCTCAGGTTTTGTCACTCTTTAATTCACTAGATTTTCCTCAACTTCATGATAGACATTACATAAAGACCCTCACTGACCTCAGATTATTATAATCTAGCTGCCCTTCACTGAATTGCTATGTCATAAGGTAAAAGCACTTTGTTTCTTTAAGGAGGAGGAGGAGGAAACCTAGTTTGTGGGATTTTCCGTGCTGCCTTGTGCCAGACTGATACTTTAACATTCCTCTGGGGTTGCCAGAGGTTGTCAGTGTTTACTCATATTTCATATTAATTTCCTCTTCCATGTTATCGGCTGCGGTTCCCAGAGAGTAAATCTTTGCACTCATCATTCATAAATCTTTGTAGGATACACTAAACACAATAGCTTGGCATTCCAAACATTTCCCCTAGGCCTATGTTTAAGCTATCGTATGTTCTTTGATTTTAAGCAGTGTGCAAAAGTAGCTGTCATTTGCAGACTTAATCTTTTTACCTCTACCTCCCCCACTCTTTCAGCGTCCCGTCTCTCAACTAGTTGTCATGGGCACCAAATGAAGGGCCTGATAAGAGGCGGCTGGACACAAAGAGATCATATTAAAAACGCAGCTGTGGGCTTCAGATCAAATGATCCCTCAAACGAGTGTTTTAAAAAAAGAACTGCTTTCAACCAACAAACATTGGCATAATCAGTATATCTCTCATTGACCGTCTCTACTGCTTTGTGTCACGGTTACAGGTTTTAGTGAAAATGTATAACAAACAACGTCCATAACCGGGCTGTGCTTACTTGAAAGTATAGGTTCATGAAAGGAATGCTTTAGCGGGATTACATATCTAAACAGACTTACAGCATGTGTCAATATTAAATGTTTGACAAGTCTATGCTGATAAGAGCAAAGTAACATCAAGATATAAATATAAATCATGTTATAATCATGCCGTTTGATTTGGTTGTTTAAAAAACATTAATTACTGTAAAATGATGCATTTTCATTTTTGTGTCACTTTACTGAGTCATAAGGCATGCAATTGTTCTTCATACACACAGCAAACTGAACAAAATGCGATACACAATATGCTGAGTCACAGTCTTGTTCAACAAGGAAAGAAAGAACAAAACAGGTTTAATAGAAATGTGCACAGCATTAATCCCACATTTATTTATGAAATTGCTCATGACCATTCACAAATGAAGAGTTCAGATGCAAAAGCCTCTAAGTGCCATTTGAAATTTCTTCTAGAATGATCATTTTTATCAAGCTTGCATATTTAAGTTCAGTGATTTCACTTAAATGGCAATGATAATTACCTATTAATTGTTATTTAAGTGAAATTACTGAACTTAGATATACAACTTGATACAATGATGATACAATCATCATTAAAGAAGAAAATTTCACATGGCATTTAGAGGCTTTTGCATCTGAACTCTTCAAATATACTTGATACTTGAATAAAGTCATTATTCATTTATCTTTTTGTAGCCCAGGAGCTGACAAAATGGAGAAAATCATTATTTCTTGTCTTTTATGGAGAGAGAACTTACAGTGGGGCCAAAATTTATTTAGTCAGCCACTGATTGTGCAAGTTCTCCTACTTAGAATAATGAGAGAGGTCTGTAATTTTCATCATAGGTACACTTCAACTTTGAGAGACAAAATGAGAAAAAAAATGTTATCTGTATCAAAGACACCTGTCCACAGCCTCAAACAGTCACACTCCAAACTCAACCAAAGACCAAAGAGCTGTCGAAGGACACCAGGAAGAAAATTGTAGACCTGCACAAGGCTGGGAAGAGTGAATCTACAACAGGCAAGCAGCTTGATGTGAAAAAAATCAACTGTGGGAGCAATTGTAAAAAAAAAAAAAGGAAGACATACAAGACCACTGATAATCTCCCTCGATCTGGGGCTCCATGCAAGAATGGTCAAAATGATCATGAGATCCCAGAACTACACGGAGGAACCTGATGAATGACCTGCAGAGAGCTGGGACCAAAGTAACAAAGGCTGCCGTAAGTAACACACTACACCGAGAGGGACTCTAATCCTGCAGTGCCACTGCTTAAGCCAGTACATGTCCAGGCCCATCTGAAGTTTGCCAGAGAGCATATGGATGATCCAGAAGAGGATTGGGAGAATATCATGTGGTCAGATGAAACCAAAATAGAACTTTTTGGTAAAAACTCAACTCGTCATGTTTGGAGGAAGAAGAACACCGTACCTACTGTGAAGCATGGGGGAGGAAACATCAAGCTTTGGGGCTGTTTTTCTGCAAAGGGGACTGGAAAACTGATCCGTGTTGAGGGAAGAATGAACGGGGCCATGTATCGTGAGATTTTAAGCCAAAACCTCCTTCCATCAGTGAGAGCCTTGAAGATGAAACGTGGCTGGATCTTCCAGCATGACAATGATCCCAAACACACCTGTGTGGCTCCGTAAAAAGCATTTCAAGGTCCTGGAGTGGCCTAGCCAGTCTCTCCAGACCTCAACCCCATAGAAAATTTGTGGAGGGAGTTGAAAGTCCGTGTTGCCCAGCGCCAGCCCCGAAACATCACTGCTCTAGAGGAGATCTGCATGGACAAAATACCAGCTACAGTGTGTGCAAACCTGCAGGTGACAGAGGTCAAATATTTCAGATGTCAGAGGTCAAATATTGACAGAGGTCAAATAATGACCTCTATATCAAATATATATCAAATAATGACAGAGGTCAAATATTTCCTGTAAGTCGGTGAAGACTTACAGGAAATATTTGACCTCTGTCATTGCCAACAAAGGTTATATTACAAAGTATTGAGCTGAACTTTTGTTATTGACCAAATACTTATTTTCCACCATAATTTACAAATAAATTCTTTAAAAATCCTACAATGTAATTTCCTTGATATTTTTTTTTTTGTGTCTCTCATAGTTAAAAATGATGAAAATTACAGACCTCTCTCATTATTCTAAGTAGGAGAACTTGCACAATCAGTGGCTGACTAAATACTTTTTGGCCCCACTCGGACAGAATAACTTGTTTAGGAGATAAATAACAACTTGAACAATTAAAGATTTCCTAACTGCATAAAGTGAATCACAATCGCCACCACTTGCAGCTGTCAAGCAATTATGGTAAACTATTTCATGTCAGTTCAATTGAAAATGCTCTTAAAAAATCTACTTATACATTTGTAGTGAATGGGTTGCAATTTAGTCTATTTAAAATATATTTAAAATGTAAATGTAATGTAATGCAAATGTAAAATCACTTGTTTACATGTGCTTTAAAATGTTAATCAAAGTTCTGCTTTAATAATTACAAACTATTAATAAAACAGTTATTTAAAAATGTAAAACCTTAAATTTGACATTATTACAAAATGCACTTTAAACAAAGTAATGTGTGTACTCTCTTTAAACGTGCCCTTTTATTTCATTAATATTTTATTTGTACAGTTTCAAAAAATATATATGCTTTAAGATTTGAAGTACAATAAAAGTGCACATTCACTAACAACTAAGTGCATTTCAATTTTACAAGGGCTGGTCATTATCGGTTTTCAAAATGGGGAAAACAAGACTTGACGCAATGATTGACATGTGGGGAAGTTGACATGTTACAAACTGCACAGTTTGAACTAATTAAATGAAATTCATTTCACACAAATATTACTGAAAGTTAATTGTACTTAATAGAAAACAGTTACGCAAAATCAAAATCTGATTGTATCAAGCGTAACTTAAACTGACTGAGCTGCAGCAGATTTAGTTTCCATCAACATACATTGCATCAGACTGTAAGGAGAATACATGTTGAAATTATGTGTAATTTTGTGTGTTTTTGCACCAAGATTAATAGGGAGAGGTGTGTTAGTGTTTAATGTTATGTTATGTTATGATTTACAGGGGTTTCTTTTATGTTGAGCACTGTGATAAAGAGTAGAGCCAGTGGTTAAAGGATGGACATCTATTCTAAATACTGCATGATGCTAAAATAGAGATAATCTCCTCGAGAGTTATTGGCACATGCAAGTGTGCTGATGCTAACTAGCACTAGCTTTAGAGTTAACATGAGATTAATGCAAACAAACTAGTTTGTTCATTTAATATTTCAGTTAAATTGTAATTAACATGTTTGTTTAATAGGTAAAAAATGATCCCCTGCTTTCACCGACAAGGCTTGGGTCTAGTCCCAGACTAAAATGCAAGTTTGAGCCGTTTAACTTAAAGGAGTAGTTCACTTAAAAAAAAAAAATAAAAAAAAATTTGCTGATAATTTACTCACCCCCACATCATCCAAGGTGTCCACTTCGTTCTTTCTTTAGTTGAAAAGAAATTAAGGTTTTTGATGAAAACATTCCAGGATTTTCTCCATCTAATGGACTTCATTGGGAACCAAACAATTCAAGGTCCAAATGAGAGTTTCAGTGCAGCTTCAAAGGGCTTTAAACGACACCAGACGATGAATAAGGGTCTTATCTAGGACCCTTCGAGTCATGACTCGAAAAAGATTTGTTCATTTTGATGAACGAGTTTGAACAGGAGAGTCACAAACGCTCATCATAAAACAGAGCAAGACAAGCATTTGTGCTTATAAAACTAACTTTGTTATTTATTTTTGAAATGAGTGATCGTTTCACTAGATAAGACACTTATTCACTGTCTGGTGTCGTTTAAAGCACTTTGAAGCTGCACTGAAACTCTCATTTGGACCTTGAACCGTTTGGTTCCCATTGAAGTCCATTATATGTAGAAAATGCTGGAATGAACCTTAATTTCTTTTTGACTTAAGAAAGAAAGACATGGACATCTTGGATGACATGGGGGTGAGTAAATTATCAGAAAAAGCTTTTTTAAAAGTGAACTACTCCTTTAAAGTAACTTGCACTGACATATGTAATTAGGTCAGTGCCATAGTTTTGTTTTAAGATGCACACACCAGTAATGTTTCTTTAGGCACCTTTTAAAAGCCGGGCTTATTTATTCTACTAACTTAATCTTTGAGTTAGTTCATTTAAAATATATATATATTTTTAGTTTGTTTCCACAATGGTTTGACTATTCTGAAACTATTGGGTTTTACAGTGCCTTAATTGTGAGTTTTGGGTTTGTTTGTTTTTTGTTGCAATAACCAATTAAAAACATCCATTTATTTGTCCATTTTAACTCATAAAATACTATTTTTTAAATATTAATGAAAACTGCAATATGTTGTACAGCAATATGTTGTACTGCAAATGTTGTACAGTCACTACAGGTTTGAATTTTTGTACATTTAAATACAGGAATATTGCATATTATATTTTGAATGGAATTTAGGAAACAAAATGGCTCCACGACCCGTGTTAAAAAAATAAATAAAACGGTAACGCTTCCTTTTACAGTCCAGTTACCCATGTAAATACTATGTACTTATTTTAGTAACTACTGGGTAATAACTAGTAACCTACCCCTAAACCTACCCCTGTTCCGTGTACTTACCTTATATTAGCCAGTAAGTACACTGTAAGTACACTGTACTTCACTGTAAAAGGAAGCGTTACCAAAAAAACTTCATGCACCGCTTCTTCACATCAAAACAACTTGGTAAGGTGTTCACTAGGGGTTATTCGACAGCAACAGGCTCTGTTACTGCTTGTCTTGAGGAGCCGTGCTGTCAGTGCCTGCTGTGATGGGAAACTCTTGTTTTTCCCTCATGCCATCTCATTATCCATAAGTACGCAGCCTGTTTTACATCACTAGGCAGTACTTGGACATATTCATATCCAGTGATTGACAAAAGGGCAGGGTGGTTATTTTCTCCAATCAAATTCACTTTAATGGTTCAGCAGGGGTTTCAAACTCAGTCCTGGAGGGCCACTGTCCTGCAGAGTTTAGCTCCAACAATTAAACACACTTGAACCAGCTAATTTTTAGGCCCTACGATACTGATGAGCTGGTTCAGGTGTGTTAAATTGGGGTTGAAGCTAAACTCTGCAGGACAGTGGCCCTCCAGGATCGAGTCTACACCTCTAAATCACTAAAGCTCATTTGATTAGAGAGAACTTTCAGAGCTGGAGCTTCGTGATCCTTGCTGGTGTCTTGATTTCAACACTTCAAACTCATGAAGTCATCCAAAGACTTCAGTCTTCATGTTTACATAAAAATTGTAGTTCTTGTGAGTTACTTGTAATCAAATGATCCTCCTCTTGACATTGTGGAGATCTGCGTGTTCCTCTGGACAGCAAACACCTGGACAGACACTGGCTGGAGGATAAACCACATGACAGGGACCCTGGGGCTCTAGTGCCGAATTATGCATACTGCAGACACTCCATCATCTCCCCGTGCTCTGTTAAATGCTATTACTATTAATTGTGTGATTAATTTGAAAGGATTTCACCTTGCAGTGGTGAAGATTTAAGGAAAGACTGTTATGCACAAAGTATAAGCAATCATGCATTCCTGTAAAACAGATATGGGGTACAATCAAGATTTCTCATTACCCTTAAAAAAAAGCTTTACAGAACCAAATGAACAACCATGTAACTGTTTACGAAATGGTTAAATCCCATCCATGTGCACATCTAAGAAACAACAACTGATTTCTGTGTGTTAGACCTTGAAGGCTCTACTACTGACGTTGACCTTTCCACTATACAAAGTAATAATGACTTTGACCTATAGTAGCCTACATGTTGCTAATAGAATATAAATATATTGTGTATATTCATCATCTCAGACATTCTTTGTCATTGAAGTAATCAGCAATGTTGAGGGTAATGCATTACAAGTAATGTGAGTAATGTAATCAGATTACTTTTTTTTCCAAGTAAGTAACTTTTTTGTTTGTTTTCCGCATTTATTGTCTGGCAGTTATTATTATTACCTGTATTACCTGTCCAATCCTGTTACTTTCAGTCGTGTTACTCGCATGAAAAATAACAGGATTGAGTTAAAGTAACAGGAGTGAGTAGAGTCCTCTGTTTTGTTGATTTAATAGTGTGAATATTAGTTTATACCATTCACCTTGAGTTTTACAGTTGAAAATACTTGTACAAATTATTGACATTTGGATAGTTTTACAATGTGAATAGTACCATACTTCCAGGGAGCAGTGCACCACTAAGTGACTTAAACTTTTTGTCTTTGTATTTTTGTCCTTGTCTTTCAATATCTTATCTTGTAGAAAATGAAGAGAACCCATGCAATAGAAACATGGCAAGCTGCAAGTGAAGGAGCGAAACACACCCGCAACCCTCTCTTTTGTCTTTCCATCCCTCCCTCTCCTTGTTACATTCTTTCTTTCTCTCTCCACCTTCTTCGCTGAAGGACTTCTAGCACATCCCTTCAATGCAGAAATCTCATACACACACATGCACACATGGCTATGTGGACTACACACACTCTCTATCTATATCTCTATCACTCACACAGACACAACATGGACACATTCCTGTTACCAAGTGTCCATTCCTGTAGATTACATTTGATTTTTCTTCTAAAAAATAGTTAAACCACTGTTTTGTTTTTGTTCCATTTATTGTTTAATAAATGAAAGTATACTAAAACAAGATAAACTTGAGGCTTTTGGTCTTTGTTAAAATTAGAAGGTTTTTATTAAAATTCACCTCGCCTTAATATATATAGTGATTTTTTAAAATCACATTATAATAAATATAATAGCACACAAAACAGAATTGTCATGCTTTTAAACATGCTTTTTAAAAGGCACATGAGATGGTAACAGGACTCAGAAAACATGCATCCATTTTCTACTTAGAAACCTTGTAAAAAAGGAAATACTTGAGATACACACCAATACTGAATAGTTAAATATGTGTAGATCCCATGTATAAATAGCATCTCCTCTCCTCTCGCTGCGCCTCTTGTGGACGTGCGCGGAATCACTCTTTCACCTCACAGCTGATTTGCTCGCCATCTTGACATGAACATAAACATAAACATACCCTCTGCTCAATGATCGTACTATTATCTCCAAAGACCGGAAAATTTACAGCACATTACCAAAACAGCCTTAATCCTTTGTTGCCGCATCGAGAAAAAGCGAACTAACGTTAGATGTTTAGGAAATCATTGCGCACGTATAGCTGCTGAACACACATCACATGTCAGTATAATGTGGGGTTCCTGAGCACTTGGCTAAGGTAAGACGGTTTTCTTTTCTAATACGAGGTTTCAAGGTCTTTTAAATCTATTCAGCTCGGAAAATCGGGTTTGTTTGTTTTCCGCATTTATTGTCTGGCAGTTATTATTATTACCTGTATTACCTGTCCAATCCTGTTACTTTCAGTCGTGTTACTCGCATGAAAAATAACAGGATTGAGTTAAAGTAACAGGAGTGAGTAGAGTCCTCTGTTTTGTTGATTTAATAGTGTGAATATTAGTTTATACCATTCACCTTATGAGTTTTACAGTTGAAAATACTTGTACAAATTATTGACATTTGGATAGTTTTACAATGTGAATAGTACCATACTTCCAGGGAGCAGTGCACCACTAAGTGACTTAAACTTTTTGTCTTTGTATTTTTGTCCTTGTCTTTCAATATCTTATCTTGTAGAAAATGAAGAGAACCCATGCAATAGAAACATGGCAAGCTGCAAGTGAAGGAGCGAAACACACCCGCAACCCTCTCTTTTGTCTTTCCATCCCTCCCTCTCCTTGTTACATTCTTTCTTTCTCTCTCCACCTTCTTCGCTGAAGGACTTTTAGCACATCCCTTCAATGCAGAAATCTCATACACACACATGCACACATGGCTATGTGGACTACACACACTCTCTATCTATATCTCTATCACTCACACAGACACAACATGGACACATTCCTGTTACCAAGTGTCCATTCCTGTAGATTACATTTGATTTTTCTTCTAAAAAATAGTTAAACCACTGTTTTGTTTTTGTTCCATTTATTGTTTAATAAATGAAAGTATACTAAAACAAGATAAACTTGAGGCTTTTGGTCTTTGTTAAAATTAGAAGGTTTTTATTAAAATTCACCTCGCCTTAATATATATAGTGATTTTTTAAAATCACATTATAATAAATATAATAGCACACAAAACAGAATTGTCATGCTTTTAAACATGCTTTTTAAAAGGCACATGAGATGGTAACAGGACTCAGAAAACATGCATCCATTTTCTACTTAGAAACCTTGTAAAAAAGGAAATACTTGAGATACACACCAATACTGAATAGTTAAATATGTGTAGATCCCATGTATAAATAGCATCTCCTCTCCTCTCGCTGCGCCTCTTGTGGACGTGCGCGGAATCACTCTTTCACCTCACAGCTGATTTGCTCGCCATCTTGACATGAACATAAACATAAACATACCCTCTGCTCAATGATCGTACTATTATCTCCAAAGACCGGAAAATTTACAGCACATTACCAAAACAGCCTTAATCCTTTGTTGCCGCATCGAGAAAAAGCGAACTAACGTTAGATGTTTAGGAAATCATTGCGCACGTATAGCTGCTGAACACACATCACATGTCAGTATAATGTGGGGTTCCTGAGCACTTGGCTAAGGTAAGACGGTTTTCTTTTCTAATACGAGGTTTCAAGGTCTTTTAAATCTATTCAGCTCGGAAAATCGGGTTTGTTTGTTTTCCGCATTTATTGTCTGGCAGTTATTATTATTACCTGTATTACCTGTCCAATCCTGTTACTTTCAGTCGTGTTACTCGCATGAAAAATAACAGGATTGAGTTAAAGTAACAGGAGTGAGTAGAGTCCTCTGTTTTGTTGATTTAATAGTGTGAATATTAGTTTATACCATTCACCTTATGAGTTTTACAGTTGAAAATACTTGTACAAATTATTGACATTTGGATAGTTTTACAATGTGAATAGTACCATACTTCCAGGGAGCAGTGCACCACTAAGTGACTTAAACTTTTTGTCTTTGTATTTTTGTCCTTGTCTTTCAATATCTTATCTTGTAGAAAATGAAGAGAACCCATGCAATAGAAACATGGCAAGCTGCAAGTGAAGGAGCGAAACACACCCGCAACCCTCTCTTTTGTCTTTCCATCCCTCCCTCTCCTTGTTACATTCTTTCTTTCTCTCTCCACCTTCTTCGCTGAAGGACTTTTAGCACATCCCTTCAATGCAGAAATCTCATACACACACATGCACACATGGCTATGTGGACTACACACACTCTCTATCTATATCTCTATCACTCACACAGACACAACATGGACACATTCCTGTTACCAAGTGTCCATTCCTGTAGATTACATTTGATTTTTCTTCTAAAAAATAGTTAAACCACTGTTTTGTTTTTGTTCCATTTATTGTTTAATAAATGAAAGTATACTAAAACAAGATAAACTTGAGGCTTTTGGTCTTTGTTAAAATTAGAAGGTTTTTATTAAAATTCACCTCGCCTTAATATATATAGTGATTTTTTAAAATCACATTATAATAAATATAATAGCACACAAAACAGAATTGTCATGCTTTTAAACATGCTTTTTAAAAGGCACATGAGATGGTAACAGGACTCAGAAAACATGCATCCATTTTCTACTTAGAAACCTTGTAAAAAAGGAAATACTTGAGATACACACCAATACTGAATAGTTAAATATGTGTAGATCCCATGTATAAATAGCATCTCCTCTCCTCTCGCTGCGCCTCTTGTGGACGTGCGCGGAATCACTCTTTCACCTCACAGCTGATTTGCTCGCCATCTTGACATGAACATAAACATAAACATACCCTCTGCTCAATGATCGTACTATTATCTCCAAAGACCGGAAAATTTACAGCACATTACCAAAACAGCCTTAATCCTTTGTTGCCGCATCGAGAAAAAGCGAACTAACGTTAGATGTTTAGGAAATCATTGCGCACGTATAGCTGCTGAACACACATCACATGTCAGTATAATGTGGGGTTCCTGAGCACTTGGCTAAGGTAAGACGGTTTTCTTTTCTAATACGAGGTTTCAAGGTCTTTTAAATCTATTCAGCTCGGAAAATCGGGTTTGTTTGTTTTCCGCATTTATTGTCTGGCAGTTATTATTATTACCTGTATTACCTGTCCAATCCTGTTACTTTCAGTCGTGTTACTCGCATGAAAAATAACAGGATTGAGTTAAAGTAACAGGAGTGAGTAGAGTCCTCTGTTTTGTTGATTTAATAGTGTGAATATTAGTTTATACCATTCACCTTATGAGTTTTACAGTTGAAAATACTTGTACAAATTATTGACATTTGGATAGTTTTACAATGTGAATAGTACCATACTTCCAGGGAGCAGTGCACCACTAAGTGACTTAAACTTTTTGTCTTTGTATTTTTGTCCTTGTCTTTCAATATCTTATCTTGTAGAAAATGAAGAGAACCCATGCAATAGAAACATGGCAAGCTGCAAGTGAAGGAGCGAAACACACCCGCAACCCTCTCTTTTGTCTTTCCATCCCTCCCTCTCCTTGTTACATTCTTTCTTTCTCTCTCCACCTTCTTCGCTGAAGGACTTCTAGCACATCCCTTCAATGCAGAAATCTCATACACACACATGCACACATGGCTATGTGGACTACACACACTCTCTATCTATATCTCTATCACTCACACAGACACAACATGGACACATTCCTGTTACCAAGTGTCCATTCCTGTAGATTACATTTGATTTTTCTTCTAAAAAATAGTTAAACCACTGTTTTGTTTTTGTTCCATTTATTGTTTAATAAATGAAAGTATACTAAAACAAGATAAACTTGAGGCTTTTGGTCTTTGTTAAAATTAGAAGGTTTTTATTAAAATTCACCTCGCCTTAATATATATAGTGATTTTTTAAAATCACATTATAATAAATATAATAGCACACAAAACAGAATTGTCATGCTTTTAAACATGCTTTTTAAAAGGCACATGAGATGGTAACAGGACTCAGAAAACATGCATCCATTTTCTACTTAGAAACCTTGTAAAAAAGGAAATACTTGAGATACACACCAATACTGAATAGTTAAATATGTGTAGATCCCATGTATAAATAGCATCTCCTCTCCTCTCGCTGCGCCTCTTGTGGACGTGCGCGGAATCACTCTTTCACCTCACAGCTGATTTGCTCGCCATCTTGACATGAACATAAACATAAACATACCCTCTGCTCAATGATCGTACTATTATCTCCAAAGACCGGAAAATTTACAGCACATTACCAAAACAGCCTTAATCCTTTGTTGCCGCATCGAGAAAAAGCGAACTAACGTTAGATGTTTAGGAAATCATTGCGCACGTATAGCTGCTGAACACACATCACATGTCAGTATAATGTGGGGTTCCTGAGCACTTGGCTAAGGTAAGACGGTTTTCTTTTCTAATACGAGGTTTCAAGGTCTTTTAAATCTATTCAGCTCGGAAAATCGTTGTTATCGTGCCATAATGTAAGATGCAAATCTTCCTTTAGCTCAGCGCTGTTAGCGAGCTGCCATGGCAACTGATTACATACGCGTGTACAACCCTCCCGCTGGCATTAACACTCGTCTTTTTAATAAAACCATCATGAATAACTTAAAAAACGTGTGCTTTTAGACTGCTATTGTGATTAATGTGGTGTAACGTTAATGCTTGTCTTCTAGCAGATCTTATAATGACTTGAATTAAACATTTTAATAAACCAGGTCAGAAACCAGTTCAGGTGACAATCAAAATGTGATGAATTGATAATGACAGACGTTTTGTTGATGAGAGGTTGACACTTACTAACAGCTGTCATTGGAGCAGATGTTTAGAAAATAAGCAAAGCACAATGAGTGAGTGTTATCAATCATGCATTCATCATTTTTCTGTAGGGATGGGAGACCTTGGAGGACCCCCATCTGCAGACTGATGGAGAGAGTGTAACTGTAGTTTACAGTAGAAATGGACCAGGAATATGAAAGACGCCTGTTAAGGCAAATCAACCACCAGAATGTCCCAGAGGGCCACCCGTCTAAGGTAAGGTTGAAAAAGACCCTAACTTTATTATCTCATATATATATTTATGTCTAGTGCGGTGGCTGTGATATAAACCTACCAACGTCCATTGCCATGAAAAGTCTTTTTTTATATTTTGTTTAATATATATATATATATATATATATATATATATATATATATATATATTTATGTCTAGTGCGGTGGCTGTGATATAAACCTACCAACGTCCATTGCCATGATTTTTGGAATTACTTATCACAAGAGGAACAAAAGACGTTTTAGTTGCATAACATCGGTTATTGGAAACGTCATTTCGCAATAGTTTTTTATCGACATTTAGAAAATATTGTAAAAGTTTTGCGCAAACCTAATGTTGCAAAGTTATTATTATTAATCATGTGAAGAGTCAAATTCCACTGTAAAGCTGCTCTACATACGGCCATAGTGTCGGTATTCATCTCAGGTCACTTCAGTGTTTAATGTCGATGTTACAAAGATAGTGTCATTACCCATTTCTGATAGTGCCAGTGCAGCTGAATTAGTCTGCAATAATGAATATTAATTGTCTTTTAAACCCTACTTTGGTATGTGAAAATATTAGATAAGAATAAGAATACATTTTGTTTAAAAAAAATCAATTATTACAGAACATTTTGCACCTGAATTTTGAATTTCAGAGACTTTTTTTTTAAATTCCACTTTTTATTTATTAAATGTGTGTTCAATAAAGAGGCAAAACGTATAATGCTACACGTTGATTGTCTGTTCCAGTTATGTATTACTGTTTGTGCAGTCAGGGTATGCAGCGTGCAGTCCGGTTACGGTGAAATCAGGAGACAGGTTTATCCCCACGCGTGCCGGGAGCAACTGGAGCATAAACTTCCACTATGCCAATGTAAGTTACCATTCATCTGAACAGTTTACACTCATCCACAGTAAAAGAATGATAGATTAAAGCCAGTGCATTATTATCATTGCACCTCTATAAACACGTTCATTTTTGCTTTATGTTTGTAGGAGAACTGTTGGACACCCAATCAGAATCAGCGGGCGAAGGATGCTAGTACAGACACAGGGAAAGGTGAAGTCATTCTGCATCATCTTTTACATGCCCTCGATTTTAATGAAAAAAATATAAATCTAATTCAGTCATGAAACTGTAGATGGCTGAGGCTGATAGATACTTTACATGCAGTCTACAAGCAATCACATCATTACCTTAAGGCACAAGCTGATTGGCCTCTGCTGATGCAATGAGATTGCATGCTGCGATATTCTGTGTTACTGGTGTTACATGTTGTTCAGTTCCTGTGCACCTATGCTACCATTGTAGAGGCGTGGGGGTGCTACCACAGAATCCAAAAGCATCTGTCTAAAAAACAATCTTAACCACACTATTTCATCAGAAACAATCTTAAAACAGGGCACTTGTAAAATACTGAACTTGTCCTTTAAGAAATAAAATGAACCCATCATTAAAGCAATTCTCGCCCACTAAAAATATTCTCACGTCACATCCCTACTCAACAATTTAAATAATCTGGTTCAGTGTTTTCTGTAGGCTAGTCCTGTATCGGAGTTCCTCTGAACCCCTCCACCTCCCCCAGCTCCACCTGCCTAGATCTGCTAGAGGATTATTCATGCAGCAGCAGCATATCTACCAAATACATTAACATTGCCATATTTAATAACGTGCTAAAACTATTTCAAGAGTTTTCATGATCGAAATGTATATATTAATTTGTGCCCGCTATATATATTTCCCCCAATACTTTTTCAGGACTTTTTCAGGAAAGTTCCGAAGAACATTGTTTATTTTACATACCGGTATATCATTTTATCTACAAATAATTCTTGCTGAAAAAAAAGTAACGAACGTTAAAGAAGTGTGTATATACAGTATATAGAAGAAAATAACAAAAAAGCATTGTTGTGTTTTACAGATGCTGTGGCGTATGCTGCCCTGCTGAGGAATGAGCTGTTGGGAGCAGGAATCGAAACCGTGCCTGATCCTCACACAGATGACCGTCGACACACCATCCTCACACAGGACACACACAGCCTCTTCAGGGTGAGTTTACATGACAGATCCATGTGCCATGTAAAAAAAGTCACTGGAGAAGCATGTTTGTGTTCTGCTTGTTCTCACATTTGAGTTTATTTTGAGACTCTTGTTGTATAACTCTTGTTTTTCTTGTGTCTCTCAGTACACCATCCTCACAAAGAGAGTGCCTTTTGACAATGAAATCTCCCCCTATTCCCTCTCTCCTCTCAGTAACAAAAGGTATCATTCTTTGACCTCTGCATTAATTCAAAATATTACTGAGCCGATGATCTTTTTTTTATGTTTGCATTGGAAACTCATTTACTTGGAAAGAAAATACACATAAAATGTTTACAAATGTATATTGAATTAAGTTTATTTTTCTTATCATTTTGGCAATTTGTTTTTAGTAAGTTACACGATTTAGCGGCCACAAATTAAGAATTTGTTCAAAGTGCATGATTTATAAAATTAGGAAATAAGGGAACAAATTAGTACATTGTGGCCACGATTTACCTAAAATGAGGGAAATGAGGCCGTTTATCTATGTTTATAACACAGACTTTTTTGTACATTTTAATTTTATCCAAATTCTAGATATGCCTGTCAATTTCTATAAAATGTAACTTGGATTAAACCAACTAAATGTGTGATATTTTTCTTTTTTCTTTTTTATCTGTAGTCACAAACTATTGCGCTCACCCAGAAAGCCTGCACGCAAGATTTCCAAGATCCCGTTCAAGGTCCTTGATGCCCCAGAGTTGCAGGATGACTTCTATCTCAACCTGGTACACTTCATTTACAAAGCTCCATATAGAGTTTTACAGATATTAAATAAGGAATAGGGGTCTGAAAGTGTTTCTGTGAAGGTACATTATTTGTTTACTTTAATTTTCCAATAATGACCAGTAGGGTTGGGTATCGTTTGAATTTGAGCGATTCTGATTCCGATTGCGATTCCTTGTTTCGATTCCGGTTCCTAACGATTCTCGATTCCGATTCTTTTAAGAGGCAGGGTCAAAAAAGTTTAGCTAACCTTGCTAACCAACGGCCTTTCTGAAGGAAATAATCCTTTCTGAAGGAAATACTCCTTCTGTAAAAATACTCCTTTTGTCACAAATTTTGCATTTTGCCGAGATTTCGTTATTTTTAGAAAAGTGAAGCCACACTTTGGATCGCCGACGTAAGCTACTCATGTTCGACTCGCGTGGTTATGCCAACACTTCCGGTAGACGCTTCTTCGTTGGTGTTGTTCAGCGGTTTCTTCTTCCGCTCGACGGACTGTGAATATCGAAACTAGGAATCGAAATTTTAACTTTTGAACGATTCCGGGAAAAACGAAAAGTTAGTCCCGGTTCCAATCGATACTCGATTCTCGATACCCAACCCTAATGACCAGCTGACTGTAAGAAATTGTTTGCCTAGGAGTCGGGACAACCGTCAGTTATACTGTATAGGCTAGTCTGCCTGTCATTATACAAAAAATATTTAAGAGACAATTTGTTCATTGACCAATCAGAAGTCAGAAGTATTTCAGAGAACTCTTTAAAATACTCTTTTAGCACTATCCAGACCTGACGTGACACAGCGACGCGATAAAATACATATTTTTCATTTTAATCTGAGTGTTTGTACTAACAGTGTTTGTACTAACCAGTCGCGACAGCGATATGCAATAATTATATTCTAGACCTTGTGGAATGATCGAGGAAAAAAAACAAACTTTTATTTCAAAAATAAAAATCAATGTACTATATTTTAGGGTGATGTTTTTGTATTTAACATGTTGTATTATTAGGGGATTTGATGGTACTTAATTATATTTATGGAATAGTTATGATCCATTTATTACTTGTTAACTACTTTTTGAGCATAGAGGATTGATCACCTGAAAATGAAATTTCCACTTAAGTTTGGTCTCTTTTTAAAAATGACTCTTGACAGATTATTGCTGAAATAAAAAAAAGTTGAAAAAAATGATTAATGAAAATGAAATAATATAGAAGTTTAAGTGTATTATTATGTAAAATGCATAAAAATATTTTTACATTTTATTTGAAATATATATTTTACAAAACACGTTTTACGCTAAAACTGTGAGAAAATCAAAGCCATGAATCTAAAAAAGTTGAGATCCAAATTTGAGATTCATATCTCAAAAAAATGAGCTTTCAGTAAGATTTTGTTTGGCCGCAGAAGCTAAAGTTTTCACTCGATGAAATTCGTTTCCAATGTGGTCATTTTTGACCGCCAACAGTACAAGTGTGACTATTTTTCTCAGGACCATTTAACCTTTTCGAATTATGGCCATGATTTTTTCTTTTTTTGTGTGTGTGTGTTCACATAGCAAATGCCAAAATCTTTACCAAGTTCCGTTCCATTCTGATGAACTAAAAAAAATAAAAAAAATAAACATCAATTCAATTTTTTTTACCAAATAGAACCAGAGGGTTAAAAGAATTTATTGTGAGTATATTGTGAGAATCATACATGGATAATTCACCTCAGATGTTGAAAATAAATGAAAGGAAATGAGAAATGTGAACACCAGTGTGAACAAACAAGTGTGTTCTATGACAAAGACTGTTTTAATCACTCAGTATGTATTAAAATTAGCTTTCCTGAACCTCAAACAGTGGAGCGTTGGCACTAGGTCGACAAGGTCATGGGTTCGATTCCCAGGAAAAGCAAGAATTGCTAAGAATGTAAATGTGTACCTTGAAATGCTTTGGATAAAAGCGTCTGCCAAATGCATTAAATGTAATTGTAAAATAGTGAAATATGAATTTGAATGTGTACGTATCCATTGCATGAGAGACTCCACCCACACACTGTTCTGATTGGCTGTGATTTTAGTTTGATTTTGTCGCGTCACGTCTGGTTAGAACATGACGTAATTGTGCTATAGTCTCCACAATATGCATTTTAACATTTGCAGTGTAGTAATTTGACAGAAAGTGTTTGTGAACAGGTGGACTGGTCAGCTGGAAATCTCTTGAGTGTTGGTTTGGGGGCTTGTGTTTACCTGTGGAGTGCCTGTACCAGCCAGGTATGTGATGTGACAGACTTTTAAGACACGATCTGGTCTGACTGTCAGTAATGAGCATTTCATTTTACACTTCCAAACTTACAAAGGTGACGCGGTTGTGTGACTTATCTGTGGATGGCGACTCCGTGACATCAGTGTGCTGGAATGAGAGGGTCAGCACAAACCTCTTACATGTTATATAAAAATGTCTAACTTGTGGGCTTTGTATTTATCCAGGATAATATTGACTTTGTCGTTCTCTCAGGGAAGTCTGGTGGCTGTAGGGACCCATAAGGGATTTGTTCAGATTTGGGATGCAGCTGGAGGGAGGAAGTTGACCAGTTTGGAGGGACATTCAGCACGCGTAGGTTTGTGTCATGTGACAATCACTCACTCACTTAAAACTTTTACTGGTTTAAAGGGTTAGTTTACCCAAACAATTACAATTCTGTCATCAATTACAATGATGAACCACCCATGTGGTTCCAAACCTAATAAACGTTCTTCGAAACATTCACCATATTTGAAGTGCTTTATGTATCAATGTTTATATGCAAGTAAAAGCCTAAATGAAATCTTTTCAGTATATAAAGCGATCAAGTCTCTTCAGAAGGCTTTGATTCAATCACTCGATTCATATGGAGATGAACAAAAGTCTTATGTGTTGAAATCAGTCTCAGAACAATGTCAGATTTCTTTTTTTTGCCCTAAGAGAGCTAAGATCCTCAAAAGAACAACTCGTCTTCATCATATTATAAGAGTTTGAGTCTCACCTCCTCTCGTGTCTCTCAGGAGCGCTTGCGTGGAACGGAGAGCAGCTGTCGTCGGGTAGCCGAGACAGAGTGATCCTACAAAGGGACGTGAGGACACCTCCGCCTGTGGAGAGGCGCCTCCAGGGCCACAGGCAGGAAGTGTGTGGCCTCAAGTGGTCACCTGACCACCAACACCTCGCCTCTGGAGGGAACGATAATAAGGTTAGCGTCAATAAAATGGGATGATCTAAAAATGAGACATAATTGAACATGCAAGACATGACTAAGTTGGCTGGGAATATGGTTTATTCAAAGATTTTAGGTTTGTGTATGTATTATTCACATCAAATTTCACCTTTAAAAACACTTTACTTTGCAGTGTCCTTGTTACACATTACATGTTGTTACTTTAGTATAATGACAATTAATAATAATAATATAATATAATAATATTAAAAATAATAAAATAATAAAATTAATTTTATATATATATATATATAATATATAATAACCCTAAATCAAACCTGAATCCTAAACCTAACCCTATAGTAAGTACATGTTTTATTCAGTACTTAAATGTATGGTTACACTGTGACAAGGACACATTAAAATAAAGTGTAATCCAAAAGTGTTATTCTAAGTTATTCATGTCATAACTTCACCAAATTAAAATTATGCGCGACCAAGATGCAGAAAATAACTTTTTATGGCATGAGTTAGTTCAGGTTATAAAATGTTATGTGGTGTGACTTCCCAAAATGGATATTTATGAATTAATAATTTGAGATTTGTAAAAAAAAAAAAAAAAATGATTTGCTTAAAAGTAAAAAAAAAAGTTTTGGAAATAATAGTTAAGATGTGGATACTCGCAACTCGCATGTATTCAAAGTTTAATTATGTGTAGATAATGGTTACACAACATGATATTTTCATTCAATCAATCATCAATTTCATTTCATAAACTTATTGAAAATGGTATAAAATAATTTAAAATTCAACATTCCTTATGAAATAAACATGAATATGAAGATGTGGACTCTTATGTCATTTTAATCTAATAACAGTAAACATTTTCCATGTGTACCAATAGAAAAGCTTACTATATCACTCAGAATTGTTCAGAAAGACATTGTGAATGGTGTAAACTTACAAAATTCAACTTTTCATTTTTAGATTCAGGGGTAGAAAATAAGATAAACAGCTTGAATATTTGATTTCCACACATGGGTGGGCACTGATCGGTCAACAAAAGATGCCATCATCAGTTGTCTTAAATAATAGTCATCCAGCATTTTTTATGCATTTATTAAGTGTTTATATATATCAAGGCACAGGTTTATTTTTCTGCTTTCAATACACTATGTAATGTTTGGCCTCTAGTGGTTAAACAATGCATTTGCATTTTGTGGAAGAGCATTTTTTGGTTGTGCTTCGGCTGCATATGAATATCACCCTTATATAATGCTTTACAATGAACTCTGTTGGAGAGCTACATATGGCAATTTATCCGTTCAGTAAAATACCTTACTTACCTGAAAAATGGTGTTTGTTTAACCGGGTGATTCCCTGGAAGTTCAAGATTTACTACCTTATGCCACTCGCCCACCATACAAGTGTAAAGTAGCCGGAGAAACACAAATGGGCGAGTGATGTTTGTATGCAATTTCACTTATAATAGGCTTGCCATAGTGAACCATTATATTGTACCTTTTAAAGGCACACTATGTAAGATTTTTGGATTAAAATATCCCAAAACCACTAGAACAATGTTATATATTTTGTTGATTTGTGTACTTGCATTATCACAACATGTTTCTAAGAATATTTGAATCCAGAAAAATAAGCAGTTTTAACCAAGACCG
Organism: Pimephales promelas; assembly: GCF_988280905.1. Taxonomy (NCBI): domain Eukaryota; kingdom Metazoa; phylum Chordata; class Actinopteri; order Cypriniformes; family Leuciscidae; genus Pimephales; species Pimephales promelas. The sequence continues at coordinate 15,224,545 of NC_142773.1, forward strand.
TGTCCAATGGTCGCCTATCAATGACATCATACCCGCGTTACCCACGATTTCCGGTTTTATTTTGTAGAAACCATAGAAACACCAAAGAAGCTTTAATATTAATTAATAATTAATATTAATATTTAACATTATGTGTTTTATTCGAATGAATCATTGTTATGTAGCTCAACACTTTTTTGGTTTATATCTCGTTTTCTTGATTTACCGTGAGAACCATACTGTATATACCATGTCTAATATCTAATATATGAATATTTCATATAGAAGCCGCCGAGCAAACACACAGAGTGGCCTTATAACACCTTTCATCAAACTCAAATGCATGTAATATGATAAAACAGCGCTGCGTAACCCCGCACACACGCATGACCGGAAGAAGCGGGAATAATAAAAGCTCCACTCTCGAGCGCTCGTCTCTCATTAGCAATCGCTCCAGCGCCTTGTTCCGCTCCAGCGACTTTCATAACGTTTATAAATCTTTAATACATTACCGAATTAATTCATTATCCATGAATATGATTCCTGCCCGAGTCCCGTCGTATTCTCCACCAGCTGTAGAAGACAACAACTCCCACGATTCCACGAAATCAAGGCGGCATCAAGCTGGCGTAGCCGTTTGCTTTGAATAAACAACCTCTAGTGGCGAAAAATTACATAGTGTGCCTTTAAACCAAAAAAACGAATTAAAGGGTTATTTCACCCAAAAATGAAAATTCTGTCAGTATTTACTCACCCTCATGTTGTTCCAACCCTGTAAGACCTTCGTTCATCTTCTGAACGCAAATTAAGATATTTTTAATGAAATCTGAGAGCTGGATCACTCCTCCATACTAGTCCATAGGCTTCTTGAGGGATTGAAACTTGCCGGCCTCAAAAAGTTATTAAAGACTTCGTTAAAATAGTCCAAGTGACTTCAGTGGCTCAATCTTAAGTTTATCAAACGACGAGAAAACTTTTATGCGCAAAAAACGACAAAAATAACGACTTTATTTCAACTATTCATTTACTTCTCTCTCTGCCTCGACTCAGGTTACTAGTTTAATAACGTAAGCTCCTGTTATTGTACGTCACATGCATCACACACATGACCAGCGTCGGCCAATAGTGAGCCTACGTGTGACAAAGCTCTACGCAATCACACTACGTTAACTGACTACAGGTCCATAGAGAAGGAAGTGAATAGTTGAAATAAAGTCGTTATTTTTGTTTGTTTTTGCGCACTAAAAGTGTTCTCGTCGCTTGATAAAGTTAAAATTGAGCCACTGAAGTCACTTGAACTATTTTAACGATGTCTTGAATAACTTTTCGAGGCCGGCAATTTCAATCCCTCAAGAAGCCTATGGACTAGTATGCAGGAGTGATCCAGCTCTCAGATTTCATCAAAAATATCTTAATTTGTGTTGCGAAGAAGAACGAAGGTCTTACGGGGTTGGAACAACATGAGGGTGAGTAAATACTGACAGAATTTTCATTTTTGGGTGAACTAACCCTTTAACGCAATGTATATATGGACCATTTTAGAGCACCGATTTCAGATTTATTATTATTGCATAAGAAACTGAAAAAGAACTAGTACAATTCAGTCTAAATAGCATGACACAAAGGAACCTGTGTTTTTGCTCTGCTTCAGTTGCTGGTGTGGAACAGCTCGAGTCTGCTCCCCGTGCAGCAGTACAGCGATCACCTGGCGGCCGTGAAGGCCATCGCATGGTCTCCTCACCAGCACGGCCTGCTGGCCTCGGGAGGGGGAACGGCTGACCGCTGCCTTCGCTTCTGGAACACTCTGACCGGACAGGCACTGCAGAGTACCGACACCGGCTCACAGGTCTGCAACCTGGCCTGGTCCAAACACGCCAACGAGCTGGTAAGAAACGCAACTACAACCTCAGTCATGTGTCATGTGATTTCCCCCCTCCCAATGCTGGCTTTCACCATTGATGTCTATTAGGTCAGCACACACGGCTACTCCCAGAACCAGATCCTGGTGTGGAAATACCCATCACTCACCCAGGTAGCCAAGCTCACTGGACATTCGTACCGAGTGCTCTACTTGGTAAGTGTTTAATCGGATCTGCAATTCATTTACATACAGACAAAAAACTCAAATAAAGGCAGTTCTGAAGGCAAAAGTGAGTCCAACCCGGTAATAAAGTGGCCAGTGAGTGTGTTTATAAAAAAAGTACTTTTGAAAAAAATTTTTTTTTAGATTTTAGTCATTCAATATAAACTTCCTGAAAAAGGTATTTTAAAATCAGTATTCCTTGTGGTTTTTCTTAACGTATCTTATTTTCCGACCTTTTATGTTTAATCGAAACCACAAAGCTCACTTTATAGCGTTGTTAAGAGACACCGTGGTTGGCATGGTTGTCTCCGGATCCAGTTTTTAATTATGTACAAATGACCGACGAAGACAAAAGAGTAATCAAATCTAAGATCTGTAATGTAATAATGTTATCCTGTGTTCGTTCAGACACGCATTAGAAGTGAATGTGGGTGTCTTGGTTGTGTGCAGGCGGTGTCTCCGGACGGCGAGGCCATCGTGACCGGAGCAGGAGACGAGACACTGAGGTTCTGGAATGTCTTCAGCAAGACACGCTGCACCAAGGTCAGGCTTAAGTAGTGTAGCTCGTCCTGCACCTCAACTGTGACCCGTTTCACATTCTTTTCGTCTGTTTCCAGGAATCCAAATCAGTGTTGAACCTGTTCACCAGGATACGCTAATTCACAGAAGTCCATCCAATCACGTGAACGAATGAAAGCCTTGAACTCACTCTCGAGTCCTTGCATCAACTCCAGACCTTCCGACAGGGAGAGAGACCCTAGCACTTCCTCTCTTTTTTTACTGAGCAGATTTCTGTTTTACCCAATGAAATTGAGTGAGCTTGTTGTTTGTGTTAAGATTCAGTCGGTTCTTCTTATTATTGTACATTGTGGATGTCGAAACAGATGTGCTATTGTATAAGTAGAAGTATTAATAGAGAAATGAACCTATATGACCTATATTGTTATTATCATGACTTCAGTCATGAGGTTATACAGAAATGGCTTATGAAAATTTACATATTTTATATGTGTGTATCAAAACAGATCATGAAATCTGTGAGAAATAAATGCACTTAACACAAATCCTGTGACTTTTTATGGCGAACAGACAAAAGGTTCTATTTACTGTACGTCGAGCAATAGTTGTATGGCTTAAAGTTTGGGGTCTGTGAGATTTGTTTTTTAAAGAAATAAGTACTTTTCTGCAAAGATGCATTAAATTGATCAAAAGTGACAGTAAAGACATTTATAATGTTACAAAAGATGTTTTATCTCTTTTTATTTGAACTTCCTATTCATCAAAGAATCCTGAAAAAAGTGTATCGGTTTCCACAGAAATATTAAGCAGCACAACTGTTTTCAACATCGATAATAAAAATAAATGTTTCTTGAGCAGTAAATCAGCATATTATAAAGATTTCTGAAGGATGACGGGTAATGACAGGATTTTCATCACAGAAATAATTTACATTTTAGAATAGAAAACAGTTATTTTAGATTTTAATAGCATTTCATATTTTTTTACTGTATTTTGATCAAATAAATGTAGGCTTGGTGAGCATGAGACTGTTTCTTAACCTTACCGAACACAAACTTTTGAAATTTTGTAAATGTTTAAGTTTCAGTGAAAACTGATAAAGCTCACACAGTGTTGAATAATCATCAATGCAAATTCACAAATCCTTAAAGGGATAGTTCACTTTGAAAATTGATATGTTTATCTTACCTCAAGGGCATCCAAGATGTAGGTGTCTTTGTTTCCACAGTATTTTCAATTTTGGTATTTTTAGGTCAAACCGTTGTTGTCTGTCAATCAAATAATGGAGGTCTATGGTCACCACCTCAAAGAGCATGCACAGAGAAGTCCAAATTAAACATGATTTAATGACTCGTAAATGTAAGTACAAGTTGATGGCCTAAGACACGAAACGAGCGAGAAAGGCGAGAAGACGATTTCGAGATATCAACAGATAATGTCGATTTTTTTTTTCACAACCATGCAAGAGATCACTTCCGGCGCTTGCGCAGACCGAAGTGCCCGTGTCGTCAGATCACTTGGACGTGGCTGTGGTTACAAGAGGTAAAAACGATATAAATACTGTTCGTTTTCTCACACACACCGCTCGTTTCGTGTCTTAGGCCATCAATGTGTACTTACATTTACGAGTCATTAAATCATGTTTAATTTGGACTTCTCTGTGCATGCTCTTTGAGGTGGTGACCATAGACCTCCATTATATGACTGACAGACAACAACGGTTTGACCTAAAAATATCAAAATTGAAAATACTGTGGAAACAAAGACACCTACATCTTGGATGCTCTTGAGGTAAGTTAAAACATATCAAAAATTAATTTCAAAGTGAACTATCCCTTTAAAAGGTCTTTAAAATGGAGGAAATTGCTTAAGATAAGACTTGCATAATCACAACATTTAATGAGGTTTATCCTAAAACATTTTTCAACAAGCAAAGAAAAATAGAGATATATTCTCTGAAAAGTAAATGTAACTTGTTTTAATAGTAAACCAGACAAAAAAAAAAATCTCTCCGTGGTAAAATCAGTGCTGTTTTGATGTTTACAGATGATAAGACCAAAATCAAGTTTAATTAAGTCATCCGGTTTTGCTTTTTCAATCATAGGATGTTGACAATTTAGCTTTATTGTATTCTAAAGTGTGCACTGTATCTTTTGACCTAAAGCAAATGTCTCAAGATCCAATCAGGGTCTTGCATGGAGAGTGTGTTTAGTAGCTTGCTGTAAGTCCCCGACTCAACAGTGCAAACTCTTTCACAATGTCCTTCATCCGTCGCTTACTCGCTTGTTCCCTGTGCGAAGGGTTAAACAGAAGAAATGAATACAAAATGTGTTTAAAGTGCAAAGTCTGGTGTTCTGGTGCAAATGCTAATGCTAATGCTAATGTCGTGGCCCTACCTGAGGATCTGCTGGCAGAAGTGCTCTTTGTTCTCAGCAGTGAGGTGTGAGCTGGGAAAACCAGGGGGCAGAAGAGCCTCTCTGAGCCACAGAGACAGAACACTGGGACAGTTACGACTCACTGAGAACAAGACCTCCGCGTAGTGCTCAGCCAGACTGCTCGGACACTGACCCCCAATAGCCTGCGTTGGACAATGAAATTGGTACCTTACATGCTCTAGTATTGAATGCTCATTTCGAATAATTAAATACATCACGGCTGCTAAAAAAGTATGTTCTATATTGTATGATGTGTGTAGTATGAATGTATTCAGGTCAGCATAAACTACATTGTCACGGTCATGTGACCTATCAGCGTCAGTTGTGTTGCTTCACCGCCATCCACAAATCCTCTCCCGTGGCCTCATGGGATAGTGAAGTGTCCATTGTATGCACACTTCAGAATCTCAACTGAAGTAGTAGGTCATCCAGGTACTTTTTGACTACTCTTTTATGAGTACTGTGAATTCTGACACTTTCATTTGTCACAAACTGTTTTTCGCTTTCTAGGGAAGTATGGGATTTCGGATGCAGACAGTCACTTATTTTGTTGCTTTTGAATGAAACAGTTAAAGGAGTAGTTCACTTTTAAAAAAACTTTTGCTGATAATTTACTCACCCCCATGTCATCCAAGATGTCCACGTCTTTCTTTCTTCAGTCGAAAATAAATTAAAGTTTTTGATGAAAACATTCCAGGATTTTCTCCATATAATGGACTTCAGTTCAATGGGAACAAAACAGTTCAAGGTCCTGAGAGTTTCAGTGCAGCTTCAAGGGCTTTAAACGACACCAGACGATGAATAAGAGTCATGACTCGAAAAAACATTTGTTCATTTTGATGAACGAGTTTGAACGGGAGAGTCACGAACGCTCATCACAGTACAGTGCAAGGCCACCATTTGATCTTATAAAACGTAAACTTTTTTATTTATTTTTTAAATGAGCGATCGTTTCGCTAGATAAGACCCTTATTCATCGTCTGGTGTCGTTTAAAGCCCTTTGAAGCTGCACTGAAACTCTCATTTGGACCTTGAACCGTTTGGTTCCCAGTAAAGTCCATTATATGGAGAAAAATCCTGGAATGTTTTCATCAAAAAACTTAATTTCTTTTCGACTGAAGAAAGAAAGACGTGGACATCTTGGATTACATGGAGGTGAGTAAATTATCAGCAAAAGTTTTTTTAAAAGTGAACTACTCCTTTAAGTGAAAGATTCAATGAACCTCAATCACTTGTTTCCATAATAAGTGAATCAGTGTGATTAAACAAATAGGTTAAATTAATAATTCAATGGCTCACTCATAAAGACATTCACTTATTTTTTTTCCTAAATTAATCAGTGTTTTTATACAACTAGCAAGAGTGAATGCTTCAATGACTCACTCATAAGGAGAGTTTTGTTTCCGTGCTAAGTGAATCAGTATGATCGAACCAGACGAATGAATGATTCATTGACTCAAATCCCCGACCCCACCACTAATGCACATAGAGTCTGTCTAAAACCGCTGATTGAATTGCATACAGAAAGATCTGACCTCTAGTAGGGTCTGAAGGAGCAGCTTGCCGTCATCATGTAACAGCTCCCTCACAGCAGGAACATCCTCACAATGAGAGATCAGCTCCGTCTGTGTCGAGAGAGCTCAGTCTGGTTACTATATACTCCACTCAAGTGTCAACTAACTTTACAATTAATAATGCAATTAGGTCAGATTGAAAACTAAAAGTCGAAAATGAATTTGGTATTTAGGATAGGGCATTTTGTATTTATGATTGGGCATGTGGTCATTTAGCCATTTAGGATTGGGCATTTGAGGATTGAGGAGTGTATGCAAATAAGGAGGCGTGGCCCAAATACTGGAGGCTGGATTTGAAATGGCTGGTGCGCAGAGGCACCTTATGGACAGCAGAGGGCGCTCCCAGTGCTAAGGAGCACACTGGCCAAGCGTCCTTATCCTTATCCATAGGCGCTTGACGTTTTAGACCAAGAAAAGGTAACGGTGGAGAGTTCATCCTCGACCAACACCTTTCCCTCGTCCATTTTACCAACACCGAGCATGCTTTCTCGTCGTCAGACCGAGTTTTCGACTAGGACTTTTAGTTTCAAATTTAGTCTTTTAGTTTTCAATCTGACCCAATAATCCCTCCATATATGTATGTTCCACTACAGGTCTCTGTAAAGATGAACTGAAGATGAACATGCTAAACGTGTTATACAGTACTTACAAATAGCAGACAGGTTGCTTTCAGTGTTGGAGTTTCGGGGAATTTGAATGACAAGATTCCTACATACACATCGACAGTTAATGGATGAATGAATGAATGTTGAGCATTGTTAAATGAGCTTGCTGAAGTGACACTCACCACAGTAGAATACAGCTTTAATATCAAGACGGTCTGAAAGATAAAGCTCAGACTTTCTTCTCAAAACCTGCAAAGACATCATAGATTATCTTATTGTTCTTTTGACCAATGAAAATGTATGTAAAATATAAAATCTGAAGTCTGAAGACTAAGGCAAAAATAAACGAGCACAGACCTGAGCATGAAGCTGCATAAATGACTCCACCACATCTGGATGATCTCGGGAGCCTACAACATTTATATATAGTAAAATGACTATAAGTCAAACGTTATCATCATAAAAGTAACGTAGGTTCTTTTCTCTGAAGGTATTCTTTCATTTTCTTTCACAAGCCAACAAAAGTGTCTGATCACAGAGATAAAGTCAGTAAAATGCTGGTCATGTGATCTTCACATGATGGCAGCCACCAAGCTTTTTCTAGACCAGCCATTTTAATAATATTTCTGTACTATTCATTTCTTTAGGGGTAAAACAATTAATAGGTGTTGAACTCGTGTAGTTTGTTTACAGCCTACATTTTGCTTTTAAAGCGACACTATGTACTCTTTTAGTTTATTCTTAGCTAAAAACACTTAGTTCTTTCAAACATATATGTGCTCATTAATGTATATTTACTTTGTTCAAGTAATAAAGTATTCTCGTGAGTGTATAATATGCCATTGAAAATACATACGGGTAAGGGGTTCTTATGTCGGTCGCCATGTTGCCCCTCCATCTTGAAAGTGCATTAGCCAAAGAGGGACATACCCGTTAATTCAAGCTTCGCCTTTCGCGTTTACGTTTACGTTTGAGTTAACACTCACGGACGAGGTCGAACTGGAAGCCATGTTAATCTTGGACTACATTGGCCACCGTAGGAGTTAAAACGAAATCGGAATTGAGAGGAACAGAAACTAATATTCACTGGATGGTTATATACCTTTTCACCACTAGATGGGGCTAAAAATCACACAGTGTAGCTTTAAATTTACGTTTAATTGACTTTTTACTTCTAGTGATTTTTTTAGGCTTTAAAATTCATAAAAGTTGGCTGTGTCTCAAAATTGCATACTTTCTGAGTAGGTACTTATTTTGAACAAGTAATTATTTCGTGACCTATTGAAATAAATGAATACCTATTGAAGTTACAAAAGTTATTCTTGAAGTTCCAAAAGTGATTTTTTTTTTCTGTCTTTTGCTGTTTGGTTAACATTAAAAACACAGATAGCGGCAAGATTATTAGGATGCGCGAATCTAATATACTGTTTACGTTTACTTCAGCCATAACCGACTGTTTACTAGGATACTTGAGATACTCGCCGAGACTTTGAATTTGTCCATCCAAGCGCAAGAAGACGTGAAATAGAGCTCAATTCATCATTTCCGCCATGTCTGGGCATGCACTCCGGATGTTTGCGCACACAAAACTTTCCACACAACGAATTGAGTTCCCTTTCCCGTCTTCTTGCGCTTGAATATTTAAATGGGCAAGGCTTAAACTTTCGTGACGATGCAGCGCTGGCCCGTCAACTGTCCCGAGTGTCGCTCAGGTTTGTTTACGTTCATGTTCTCACAACACTGCATTGTTAGAATCCATAAAAATATTACCAGCCAACTGGCGATTGGCAATTTTAGTAACTCGCAAATGCCGATTTGTGACTCTAATCTCTTACCTAGCTGAAAAATGGACATGGTGATGTTGGTAATCAGCTCTAAAAGGGCAGTGATTGAAGTAAAATGATCCTTCTCACAGCCAAAAATGTGAACTAACTAGAGGGAAATATGTAAGGCATAAACACATTATGACTCAACTTATAAAGCAAACACAGAAATGTTTTGTTTTATGTGAAGGGTTAGGCCGTGTCTTTACTTGTCGTGTGAGGTCTAAAGACGAGGCTTGTGGGTAAGCGCTGAACATCTGACCAATGAGCTCACAGAGCTGAGTCACCAGTGGTGCGAAGTCATGGATAAGGGTCTTCAGGGATTTCTCAAAGACAGCACACACCGCCTGAGTTGAGGTGAGAGAAAAGTGTTTTTCTGTATCTTTCATATACTCACACATACACGTTCACCTACACTGACCTCTACCACCTCAGGTTCATTCAGCCACTTGTTGAGAACTGTCTGTATTAAAGGGAAGGCCTGCTGCAGGACAACCACCACCTGAGAAATGACCAGAACAGCTGTCAAGCCACAAGTCCTGTTTACAGGTCTGTGCTGATTCAAACACGCTTGCTAATGAACAAAACTGATTGGAGGTTGAGCCGTGATATGTTGTCATACCGGATTGTTGTTGCATGGCTGTGTTTGGACAGGCCTCATCACTTCCAATCTTTCACTTTGCTTGTTTAGATCAAATGTAGAGAAGAGATTAGACAGGAGGCCAAGGATGTGAATGGTAGGACGTTTATTAGCAGAGCTGGGCTGCATCAAAGGGTAGAAGAGAAAAAAAAACATTTAGTAAATCTTTTGTGTTCCACCACAGGTTTGGAATGAAATGAGGGTTAAACCAAGACAGAAACATAGTGTCGGCCCAGATCCGGGCCACATCTGGTACATGTGGATTCCACCCATACCAGATGTGGGCCGGATTTGGGCCAAAACTTTGTTGGCGTCTGGGAAGTTACTATAAAACTTTTTTGGAACTGTATTGTGTGGTATACAAATACATTTTCTCTTCAGGTTTCAGATTACTCAGATAGTATGCGAATCAAGCATACACTGACATTATTGCACCTCACCAGCTCATTGGCCAGTTTCTCCAGCTGTTGGATGTGGGGAGTGACCAGAGAGAGCAGCTTGCCCAGAATCTCTTCACTGGGCAGGGCTGAGAGCAGGAAACCCAGTGCCTGCATTATCCACATGCACTGCGGGCTCTGAAAAGAAGACTTACTGTCAATCCTACTGGGATATTACTATTAAGCATTTTATAGAGTTAAAGGAGTAGTTCACTTTGAAAAAAACTTTTACTGATAATTTACTCACCCCCATGTCATCAAGATGTCCATGTCTTTCTTTCTTCAGTCGAAAAAGAAATTAAGTTTTTTGATGAAAACATTCCAGGATTTTTCTCCATATAATGGACTTTACTAGTAACCAAACGTTTCAAGGTCCAAAAGAGAGTTTCAGTGCAAACTGTTCAAAGGGCTTTAAACGACACCAGATGATGAATAAGGGTCTTATTAAGCGAAAAGATCGCTCATTGAATAAATAATAACAAAGTTTAAGTTTTATAAGCTCAAATGCTCGCCTTGCTCTGTTCTGTGACACACTTTTTGTGACTCTCCTGTTCAAACTAGTTCATCAAAATGAACAAATCTTTTTCCGAGTCGTTTGGTTCATTCAACGAATGAAAAGAACAAATTGACTCGGAAAAAGATTCGTTCATTTTGCACTGAAACTGTCTTTTGGACCTTGGACCGTTTGGTTCACATTGAAGTCCATTATATGGAGAAAAATGCTGCAATGTTTTCATCAAAAACCTTAATTTCTTTTCGACTGAAGAAAGAAAGACATGGACATCTTGGATGACATGGGGGTGAGTAAATTATCAGTAAATTATCAGCAAAAGTTTTTTTTTTAAAGTGAACTACTCATTTAAAGCTTGGTGATATTTTAGATATTCAATCTGAACAGCCAATGAAAAAAAAAAAACACAAGACTTTCATGAGTCTAAGTGGTCATAAAAAAGTCACACAAAAATAGGAAATAAATTGGAGAGACCCTAACATAGATACATTTTTTTAAATATGTGTTGAATGAGATCTAAATATATAGATCAGCGAGTGTTGAATGAACACACACATAAATGAAGGGGTGAGATTATAAAACAACCAGAGTGCAAAAAATTCAAACAAACACACACACGGGTTTCCATGTTTTCCTTGTTATGACTTTCCAATGACATAATCATTTTTATACTATACAAATTGCATGTTTTATCCCCTAACCCTGAACACAACCATCACAGAAAACAGTTTGCACTTTTAAAAGTTTCAAAAAACATAATTTACTATGATCCATAAGCTTTTTCCTCGTAGGGACCAAAAATGAATGTTCCAAATTAGGTTCCAAAGGTTTGTGTATTTGCTTAAACAAATGATAGCAAAATAGAGAAACTTACACATAAATCTAAAATCTAAATTATATCTAAATGACTTAAAATCCCAAAAGGTAGTTACTACATCAGGGAAAGTAGTGAGAAAAGTTACAGTTCCCAGTCAAAAATTCCCATGGCATGAATAGCCAATCATGTTATTAGTGCAAGTTACAGATAAGCCATGTTTCCACCGCAATTACCAGGAACTATTTGTCCTAGGAACTTTTTTTTGCTTACTACGTTTACACCGCGGACTAAAGTAAACGGTCCGGGGCGGGAAGATTATGTAATGATGTTGAACTGCGTGCGACTGCTCCTCCCAGTCTGCGCGTTTGTTTTGAGTTTTGTATGGAGGAGATTCAAGCTGTGCTGCTTTTGTGTGCGATTGGTTTACTAACGAGGTAATTAACAAAACGTCAGAAAAGAGACGAGCACCTAAAGCGTATTAAAAAAAGCTTGTAATGCTAGATATAAAAGTAGACGTTTGTTATCAGCTGACATTGACCGTGAGATGGATGGGACGAATGTGCGCCATAAGAAGTCCCACCCCGAAAGTTCCCGAACTCTGAAAAAGTACTACCTCGCCAGCAGGGACTTTCTGGGGGTGGGGAATTTGTACCCGGAACTTCATTTAGACCCTGGTTCCTGCGGTGTAAACACACCGAGTACCACCCCAAAGTTCCTGGGGAAAGTTCCTGCGGTGGAAACGCGGCTTTACAGTGTTATCGAAAACGAATCAAACACAGATGGCTTGGACTTACTTTATGGATGTCTTTGACAAGCACCGCCTAAAACCACAAAGACCACAGTGAGTTTGGTACATTACTCACTGACACTGGTTCAGTACAACAACAGCGGCACTTCTAGGCGAAGGGTTTTTTAAAACCTGTGAGACGGCCATGATGTCACTGGCGTGAAGGTGGAGGTCATGCCGACACTCTCGACAGATTCTCTTCAGAGCTGAGACACAAGACACGGACAGATCCGGGTTTGACAGACCATGCAAGACCACAGGCAGGACACTCGCCAACATGAGCGAATGATCGGCCAGCCACTCAGCCAGAGAGCCTACAACAAATCATGACAGCAGAAGTCATAATTGACTTTCAAACCTAGGAATTGTGCCATTTGTGCAGACGTCAACTTTCACAAATTGTTGTTAATGCGTTATGAAACAAAATGAATTGCTAAATCTACCAACTAAACTACTAAAACATTTGATGAAGCTACTATTTGATGCAGGTATTTTCCCCAGCATTTGAAATTACCATTTGGTTTTATTTTTTATAAATTTGCAAGGTGTGTTTTCAAATGAATTAGTGTACCTATGGTGAACATGATGGTCTCAGCCAGCTGAATATTGTTGGCTGTGATCAGAGGAATCAGACCGATCAGTCCTGGAATGACGTCTGAGTAACTGACATCTACTGTCTCAGCAATGGACTGAAAACCAAACAGCAGAGCCTCTATATCCTCCACAGGAGAGAGGGAGATAACATAGAGATATTGTTCAATGTAATACATGGCATTTCTATTATATATACACACCATATTTATGCAACAACAGGACTGACTTGCCATGAGGAGGGGTGTGTTGTGTCCGTCAGCAGTGTGCCTAGTTTATCATATAGGTTTCTGAGGAGCTCTGGGCCCAGCAGCTCATACACACACATCAGAGTATCAGAGATGTCAACCCTGAGATCCAATTAAACATGCTTATTAGTGCTTATAAGTGTGCACACGATGGTTTTAATCAGACTGCTTTGAAAAAATCAATGTTCTATGTTCTAATCAGCCAATCACATGGGAGAAAATCAATGTGCTTAGGCATGTAGACATGGTCAGGACGATCTGCTGAAGTTCAAACTGAGCATCAGAATGAGGAAGAACTCAAATAACCACTCGGTACAACCGAGGTCTGCAGAAGAGCATCTCTGAACATGTTGAAACTTGAAGCAGAAGAGTTACAACAGCAGAAGACACACCAGTGACACTCCTGTGAGATAACAACAGCAAACCGAGGCAACGATTCACACGGGCTCAACAAAATTGGACAAGAAATTATTTTAAAACGTTGCCTGGTCTGATGAGTCTTCCAGAGCGTTGGGTCAGAATTTGGCATAAACAACATGAAAGCATGGATTCATCCTGGTGTTGGTTTAATGGTGTGGAGGATATTTTCTTGGCACACTTTGGGTCCCTCAGCACCAATTGAGCATCGTTTAAACATCACAGCAGACCTGAGTATTGTTGATGACCATCTCCATCTCTTTATGACCACGCTGTTTCCATCATCTGATGGCCACTTCCAGCAGGATAACACACTTCACAAAGCTCAACTCATCTCAAACTGGTTTCTTGAACATGATAGTGAGTCACAATACTCAAATGGCCTCCACAGTCACCAGGGGCCTCATTTATAAAACTTTGCGTAGGATTTGTATCAGAAGTGGCGTACGGATGAAACATAGGACGTGCGTACGCACAGAAATATTCAGATCTATAAAACCGTGAACACGCATCCTACGCAGTTTTCCCTTAAAGGGATACTCCACTTTTTTTTGGAAATAGGCTCATTTTACAACTCCCCCAGAGTTAAACAGTTGAGTTTTACCGTTTTTGAATCCATTCAGCCGATTTTCTGATATTTAGAAGAATATCAGTAACCAGACAGTTTCTGGTCTCATTGACTTCCATAGTAGGAAAAAAATATACTATGGAAGTCAATGAGACCAGAAACTGTCTGGTTGTGTGACAGTATCATGTATCAGTATCAGTATCAGTAAATGTATCGTAGCTTTTGCGGCTTCATGTCACGGCCATAGTTACCCATAAATAGTCCGTGAAACGCCCACAAGTTAATATTCTTCGATTGTGAAATCATGGCAAACACAAGAGGAAAACCAAGAAACGTAACTTCTTGTGCGTCATTACGCATTGTGATGGCATCATGGCATTTCATTACCATCCATTTGATTGCATCTGACAAGCTAAAGATGTGTTATGAGGATGAATTGCACAACCAATATTATTGCAGAACATATTTCACTTTTCTTTTTGCAAATATGTGTTAATTTTCATTTCTCCTGTAATCTTCGTTTGATTTTGTTTGTTTTACACTGCAGATCGATCAAACGGATGTTCGTGTAGGCTGTTAATTGTAAGACTTGCTTTGTGAATGTAATTTATAAGAGCCAGTATTGCCATTTCTTTTACACAACGGTCTACAGTTTTACACACTTTCACGTGTTTTTTCCATCTCATTTCACCCGTTTTTGTGCGTACGCCTGGGTCAGAGTTTGCGTGAAGGACTGCAAATTTTCCCATCAAGTTTTCTTTTTATAAATACCAATTATTGCGTAGAAAGCGGCATACGCCTTCGTTTGTGCGTATGTAATGTTTATAAATGAGGCCCCAAATCTTTTTGGGATGTGGGCGAATGGGAGACACTCATCATGGATGTGTAGCCGACAAATTTGCAGCAACCGAGTGATGCTTTCATGTCAATATGGACCAAAATCTCAGAGAAATGTTTCCAGCATATACTGTATGCCACAAAGAACAAAGGCAGTTCTGGGAAAAAGGCAAAAGGGGCTCTAACTGGTACTAGCAAGGTAAAGTGGCCAGTGAGAATGAGCTAAATATATATATATATATATATATGTATTTTATATATATAATTTAAAAAATATCTTATGAAGATGGACTTATAATGGAAGTAAATGGGGACAATTTTTAGTGGATTTAAAAGCAGAAATATCTTTATAAAACCACTTTTAATAATTCTTATTTTAAAATTCATCTTATTTGAGTTGTAAAACTGTATTTTCTTCCCATTTAGTAATGTCAACACAATTTTGGTGTAAAAAAATGACTAACCTTTTGACTTGTGGATATATTATTGAAACAGTGAGCATTTTAAAATGTACGGATTGGCCCCATTCACACTGTGTCTCACTGCAACCCTGATTTTTTCTTTTTTTTTTTTTTTAAAGAAAAATAATGATAACAAATATATGTTTTTTTGCAGTCTCTTAAAAATCTAGTTTAACCTGTAGGTCCTGAACTGCTCTTTGTCGTCTGCGGACCATGTGGCGTAGTCCTCATCTCTGGGAAAACAGGCCTTCTGCAGCAGAACGTCCACCAGCTGGAAGTACACAGGTCTGTAGATCTGCAGATAGAGTGTCTGCCTCTCAGCATCCAATGACGTCATCTCATCCTGAAACAAGCCGCCAATATAAGCTCAAAACCTCATAGTTGAAACTTGCCACCACACTTGAGTGATTGTTCTGGCTGGACCCGCTGTACCTGTAGGGTGTACCAGAATGTGAGCGTGAGAGAGCTGGAGGTCTCATCCACAGGGTAACGTCCAGGTGTAGCAGTGCAGGACATAATCATGCTCACTAGAGCCTGAAAGCCCTGCCAGTGATCCACCTGCTCCAGAAGAGTCCTGGGGAACGAGAGGGACAGAAGGAGGCAGAAGGGATTTCAGACAAGGGCAGACGAATGATGAATAGGCCCAGGCCATTTGAGGTCATGCAAGACTGTTATTAATGGGAGATTAATCATGCATATAAGTCATTACGTCCAACCTGCAATGCGTTTCTCCCAGAGCTACAGCAATGCGACAGATTCCATGAGACGTCTCCATGTCTCCATCCTCCATTGCTTTCTTTAGCTGCTCCTGAAGACCCAGAACCCAAGGAATAACCTTCAGCAGACTGTCTGCAAACCTCCACATCAACAAACAAACAGAGTAATAATACATGTGTATGCTTAATTAATTGGTTAGTTTCCTTGTGTACGGAAAATTTTGTATCATATCATACAATCACACTTTTTCCCCCAAATTATCAGCCAATATTGAATATGTATTGTTTACTTTGTGCATTAAATTAGTTAATTCCTCTAAGAAAAGTACACCAACTGAATTGGTTTTAAGATTCAACTCTGCTAGGATGTTATTTGAATATTTTTTTTTCTACAGGAATGGATTGGAATCCACTAAATTTTAATATGCAATGAATGAGTGATTATAATCAAGGTATTAATAAATATTTTTCCTTCTAAATATCAAATGAGTTGAATGGCTTCTCTAGGCTTGTGAGATTTTACTTTTTATAGAACTTACCAGTGTGATTACTGAAATGTGCTTTTAATTCGTACGAATTTTACGAGGTGGCTAATTCGCACGACCTCACTCGTACGAATTAGTACGATTTTGCTAAATCGTACATATTTTACGAATTAGCCAATTCGTATGAATTTGTACGAATGACCTACCCCTGACCCCGCCCCTAAACATAACCGTCACGTGGGTTTAGACAGATCGTACGAATTCGTACGAGTGAGGTCGTATGAATTGGTACGAATTAGCCACTTTTGAATCACTCGTACAAATTCGTACGAATTGGTCGTGAGATAGCGTATTCTTCAATGTCTGTATTTGATATCTGAATGCACTAACAGTGCTTGCTCATTTAGCACGGCTTCCAAAAATGAAATAGGGACTTGTTTTGTGTTTGAGAAAGGTCTTCAAAGTGTTAAAACAGAATGGGGTCAATGAAGCCAATAGTTTAGGGGACAATTTCTTTGTTAAAGTCTTACTTTCCAGTTAGACTAAAGTCTAGCTATCCTTGAGAGAGAGAACACTTTATCTTGATGTTTTGAGAGGACTCTCCTGTTTATAGTTAGAGCCTGGCCAAATCCAACCTTGGAAAAGCTGTGTGTTAGTCTTTTTGGTTTCAGGTTAAGGAACCACTGGCATTTTTGGAGATTGACTGACTTGTTTCCTTCGACATGTTGGCGTCCAGCAACCCAAATCTGCGACCTGGAAGGTCACGACGTGCCTAACTTCAGGGTCTGTGTGTCAGCTGCATAATCGATGGAGAGATGCTTCAGTCTGTATATGTGAGGAAAATGTCTTGGACTATATGTGTTCTTAGCCAATCAGAAACTGCAACCTTAATGACGTTGCTTAGACTTTGGTGAATGGTATAATTGCTGTGATCTTTGTGACTGTAAGGGGCAGCCTATGAACTGCTGTGTCTTGAAGTTGATGAAACTGCAAACTATCTTCAGTAAATCTTTTCTTTAATTTATTATAATTTACATTTATTCATTTAGCTGACGCTTTTATCCAAAATGACTTACAATTGCTATATTTGTCAGAGGTCGCACGCCTCTGGAGCAATTAGGGTTTAAGTGTCTTGCTCAGGGACACATTGGTGTCTCACAGTGGATTCGAGCCCGGGTCTCTCACACCAAAGGCATGTGTCTTATCCACTGTGCCGTTACCACCCCACATAATTTTCGGGTCTTCATTCATCATATCTGGTTCTGGGTCTTTAACTGTTTACCCCTAACAATTATGAATCTCACGAATCTTTCATACTAAACATTATCAGACTGTGAAACCTTAATTAATTTAGATTTTACTGTCTTGATTTTTATTTATTTTATAACAGTAAGCATTATGTACAGTTATAACATCTGCATTTTTTTCTTAATATGAAACAACTTATGAGTTTCAGAGTTTGAATAAGAGAGCATCCCTGATTATAATGTCTTTTCACATACATTACATCTAAAGTAATTAAAATGCATTACATACAAAGTATTATATATTGTAATCATAATATGATAACTAAAATAACATATTTTTACTAAAGTAATAATTAAGTAACTACACATACTTACAACACTTTGATTTAGTGTTAGTTACATGTAATTATGCATAATTTATAGTTATTACTATGTAACAATGACATTATAAAATAAAGTGTTACCAAAGGATCATATGGTGGCATGCAATGTTGGAAGAACTGATGCAGTAACCACCTAGAAACGCCTGGCAACCACTCAAAACACCTTAGAAACTGCATAGCAACACCATTGTAACCACCTACCACACCCTAAAATACACAGAATGCGCTAGAAACTGCATAGTGAAATGCTATAAACCACTCAGAATATCATACAATCATATATAATTAGATTGATAGCATTATGGCAGCAAGATGCACTGGCGAACACAACTTACACTTCTTTCAGAATATGTAAAAATAAACATCCAGCCCTGATAAATATAGATTTGTTTGGTTAAAACTGCTTAATGCAAATTAATGAACATTTTATATTCAAATCCATGAATCTTAAAGTGCCCCGTTATGCTTTTTCGAAAATTCCCTTTCATGCAGTCTGTAATATGGCTGTTTGTGAATGTAAAAGCTGGAAAGTTGTATAGATGAAAATGCACGACAAAAAGTCTAGCCTCCTAAAAGAAAGAATCGATTCTGAACTGCAGAAATAAGTCGTCATCAATTCCAGTCTCACTTTTTCTTACAAACTTTCTGTTACATAACAATGCAACAAATTTGCATAATGCCACACACAACGTCCACTTTGACCCGTCCTTAAACAATAGTTGTAGCTGAGGCCTGCAAGAGTTTGCTTCGTCATGTCGAGAAGGCCCTGTTTTCAGGAGCTGAAATTCCGATATGGTAATGGATATTTGGTTTCAGACACCCGCTGTAAGCAATAGACCAATCAGAGCAGAGTAAGCTCACAGTTCAGAGAGAATCTTCAAACTTCAAACTCAAACTCTTTGAGAAATGATGTGATGTGCAATGTATATTATGAGAAAATGAAAGTGGTTTTTGACATAAACCTATAGCAGGAGACCTCCAAAACAAAATTATGAACCTTTAAAATAGCATAATAGGGGCACTTTAAATTTAGGCCTAAATATTTTCTGAGTTTACTATTAAGTGACAAGAGGAAGCAAACAATTTACGTGATGTACAGGAAAGCTATGCTCAGAACTATTAATGCATGAAAGGAAATAGTGCTTGTTTCGACAGTACATTGTCTGTAATATGGCGTATCTCACCTCTGACAATCAGGCTGTGAGATGATGCTGACGATGGTTTCCACAGCCATGTCAAAGAGCTCAGACTCCTTCAGGAGGGCAAAGCAGCTCTGCAGCAGCCCCTCGCTGTCTTTCAAAGGGATGTCCAGTGAGAGCCAGGAGGACACGCACCTCATCACCCGCTCTCTGACCCCACAGGGAGCGTCTGCCTGTTGTAATAACTGCTGGAGCAGCGAGCAGACGGAGCTCCACTCCACAGACAGAACACTTCTGAGCTGTGATCGGCGAGAGGCTGCGATCCTGCTGCTCTGAAGCTCCTCGGGCAGAACGCTCAAGATTTCTAGAAGCGCGAGGCATCGGGCCTGACCGTCAGCCTCTGTCACACCCTCCCCTGTCTGGAAGGCACACAGAAGATCTGGCACTGCGGTCGGCCATGTTTCGGGTACGACGTGAAGGACCAAAGAGGCCAGGGCAACACAGAGTCTCGTCAGCACCATCTTAGGACCTAACGCGAACTGGCTGACCTGGGCGATGAGCTGCGAACGGAGAGAGTCTAGTTGACCTGTTGGGAGGTCAGGCCAGTGGCGGGAAATTTTAGCATGTAATGTGCTTGCACCGAAGAACTGGATCTCTGGAACCTAACGTGAAATGGAATAAAAAAAGAGCTGTAAATCTAATGCAAGGAAAAAAAACGTGCACCGTAGTCGGCCATATTGCTTACTTTGTCTGGCCGGAGCAAAGCCCAGCAGAAGTGCCATGCTTGTGGTGATGCCTGGGCTTGTGTGAGCCACTTCTGGGCCACATTCTTCTTTCCCATATCAGGATCATAGTAGAGCTGCTGAAGAGCCTAAAGAGCATCAGGAAAGATTGCTTCTATTATATACAGTATATATATATATATATATATATATACTGTATATATATACTGGTCAAAAGTCTCTATGCTCAAATAAACAGTAATATTAAATAAAAAAAGAGTAATATTGTGAAACATTACCATTTACTGTTTTAATGTATTTTAAAATGTAATTTATTCCTGTGATGGTAAAGCTGAATTTTCAGCATTATTACTCTTCACGTGATCCTTCAGAAATCATTCTAATATAATGAATTTAGGCCTCAAGAAACATTTCGTAATATCAATTATGCTGAAAACAGTTTTTGCAGCTTAATATTTTTTATTGAAAAAGTGATACACAACCATTAACTAAAAAAAAAGTATATACAGTGCCCTCCACAATTATTGGCACCCCTGTTTAAGATGTGGTCGAGGACTTTTAAAAATTCTCCCTTTTTTTTAAACAACATAGAACCCAAATGCAAAAAAAGAGAAAAATCCAACCTTTTATTTAAGTACATTACTTTGGTGGTAAAAAAAAATGTAAAAATTTAGAAAAATAAAAACTTCAAATCCTGTGTCCCACAATTATTGGCACCCCTGACAATTCCGCTGAAAAATGTAATTGATTTAAAAAAAAATACATTTTCTGTAGTTGCTAATGTTGGTCAGGATATCTAGCAACTTTTAATTAGTAATTCATGACTTCCTATTTCCCTGGGGTATAAATATGACATGACACAGAGGCCTAATTCTCTTACCCATTTGTCAACATGGCAAAGACAAGAGAACACACCATTCAAGTAAGGCAGATGTGTGTTGACCTTTATAAGTCAGGCAATGGCTACAAGAAAATAGCCACTCACCTTATCTTGCCCGTATCTAAAGTTAGAGGAATCATTAAGAAGTTTAAAACAACTGGAACAGTGACAAACAAGGCTGAAAGAGGTCCCAAGTTTATCTTGCCACAACGCACAGTGAGGAGGATGCTAAGAAAAGTAAAAAAAGTCCTAAGCTCACTGTCACAGAATTGCATCAAATAGTGGCATCTTGGGGTCACAAAATCTCCAAAACAACCATCAGACGCTCTCTACATGCCAACAAGATGTTTGGGAGGCATGCTAGGAAAAAGCCTTTTCTCACTAACACTGACAAACGTAAACGTCTGGAGTTTGCCAAGCGGCACTGGGACTTCATCTGGGATCGTGTGCTTTGGTCGGATGAGACTATATTGAGCTTTTTGGCAACAAACACTCTAAGTGGATCTGGTGTAAAACAAAAGATGTGTATGCCGAAAAGTACCTCATGCCCACCGTGAAGTATGGTGGAGGATCTGTGATGCTGTGGGCCTGTTTCTCTTCCAAAGGCCCTGGGAACCTTGTTAGGGTGCATGGCATTATGAACGCTTTGCAGTGGTGGAAAGAGTACTGAAAAAACATACTCAAGTAAAAGTACCATTACATTCCAAAAAATGTAGTGTGAGTAGAGTAAAAAGTACTTGTCCAAAAAACTACTTGAGTAAAAGTAAAAAAGTAGCTTATTTAAAAGTACTCAAGAGTAGTGAGTAGTGAGTACTGAGGTGCGGATTCTAACCCTTATAATAAACACTGTGCACTACAATTTATAAGTTTAAAAATGCACATACTGGAATTCACATTATACTTTGTTCTTTGTAAGAAAGATTGAAGAATATCTATCATCCATCTTTTTAAAATGCATCAAATCAGTACACTCATCACCATTTAAATCATATTATTTGGGGGGAAAAGCATTTAAAATTAGGCGAAAAGCCACTGGGCCTGAGCATGTTATTGTTGCACATAAAATATCAATATTCATAACTGTGCAAATAATTCAAAAACCTTTAGAAACTCATATGATAGTTCAGCATCACACACCAAGAGATGGGTTGAATAAAATAAAAAAATACCCAATTTCTCTCCAAAACGGTACCAATGTTAGTGTTTTGATAAATGAGAATCACTAATATTATCATACTACCTCAACTAAAGGCTAAGATAGTGAGCTAACACTAATTACACACTTTAATTCCATGCTATTAAATATGTTACAATTTAAACGTAAATGCATTGTTCTAGAAGGGTGGCATCATCCCTTACATTTTACACGGCTACATTTACTCACATTGTAATGCTGATAATATAATTTGAAAGGACAATTGTGCATTAAATAGGGAAGTTATATCCAGGAAACTTTTACAAAAGAAACAAACACACTTTGTCTCTGAAGTCTCGGCGAAGCGGTTTTTTCAGCAGCATCCACACAAAAAAAAGTTCAGCATGGAAAATGTTTTTGCGCAAGTGCACTTGCCAAATGAAGACGGATCGCATAATGGATCAATCAAAAAACGCTGTTTATTAACGAGCTGTGCTAATTTCTTATTAAGTAATGCAGTTCAAGTTAACGACATGGTGCACTGATTCTGAATCTGCCGGCATGGCGAGCGCGAGACGCGGCAGTTCACAGATCGTGACGCGCGTCTCTCCTGTGATTGTGAAGTAAATGGGAGCGGGAATTCACCGCATTATGAACTCGTCTCGCAATTCCCCCAACCTCAGACCAAATGTTAGGCCATGTAGACAGGCCAGCCTATATAAATATCATATTAAGCAGAAATGTGAAATGTACCTTAGCATATTAGAGGAAGACGCTGATATCTGGATTGAATTGATGCGTGATGAATGCACTTCCACAGCAGTCACGAGTAACAGCAGGAATAGGCGGTAAGTTTTCTATGCTTAATTTGAATTGATGACAGTCACGAGACCGATTACTCGATCCAATCACGTTGATGGATAAAAATAAAATTAAAACAAGCATGTAACGAGTAACGGCCACAAACAGAAGGAAAATAGCGGAGAAAAAGTACCGATACATCACTTAAAATGTACTCAAGTAAAAGTAAAATTACACAATTTTAAACTTACTCAAAAAAGTACAATTTCTAAAAAAAACTACTTGATTACAGTAACGTGAGTATTTGTAATTCGTTACTTTACACCCCTGACGCTTTGAACTATCAGGACATTTTAAATAAAAACCTGATGGCCTCTGCCAGAAAGCTGAAGATGGGTCGTCATTGGGTCTTTCAGCAGGATAATGATCCAAAACGTGTGGCAAAATCTACACAAAAATGGTTCAGTCACAAACTCAAGGTCCTCCCATGGCCATCTCAGTCCCCAGACCTCAATCCAATCGAAAACCTGTGGGGTGAGCTAAAGAGGAGAGTGCACAAGAGAGGGCCCAGGATACTGGATGATCTAGAAAGATTTTGCAAAGAAGAATGGTCAAAGATCCCTCTCTCTGTGTTCTCCAATCTTGTGAAATGTTATAGGAGGAGATTAAGTGCTGTCTTGTTGGCAAAAGGGGGTTGTACAAAGTATTAACATCAGGGGTGCCAATAATTGTGGCACACATGATTTGAAGTTTTTATTTTTTTACATTTTAATTTTTTTTTTACCACCAAAGTAATGTACTTAAATAAAAGGTTGGATTTTTCTCTTTTTTTGCATTTGGGTTCTGTGTTGTTTAAAAAAAAGGGAGAATTTTTAAAAGTCCTCGACCACATCTTAAACAGGGGTGCCAATAATTGTGGAGGGCACTGTATATATATATATATATATATATATATATATATATATATATATATATATATATATATATATATATATATATATATTTGTGTATATTTATTCAATAAAGATGGATCGAACTGATAAAAAGTAAAGACATTTATAATGTTAAAAAATAAAGCAACCATTGCTTTGGTCTTCACTCAAAGTTTTTTTTTTTTGTGGAAAATGATTTCTTTTTTCAGGATTCATTGATAAGAAACCCCTTTTTTTATCATTATAAATTACTTTACTGTCACAATTTAATGCATCTCTTAATAAAAAAATGCACCCCTTTTTTAAATACATCAAACTTTTGTTTGGAATGACATTTCCACAAAAATATTAAGCAGCACAACTGTTTTCAACATTGGTAATAATAATAAATGTTTCTTGAGCAGCAAATCAGCATATTATAATTATTTCTGAGATATCATGTGACACTTAAGACTAAAAAGTAATAATAATTCTGAAAATCCAGCTTTGCATCACAGAAATAAATTACCTTTTTAATCTTTTGTTAAGAACTGCTTAGATACTTGGGTTGAAGATTCAAATGCAGCTTTATTGGGACAATCCAGAATCGTAATTCATACATTCATTCATCACGGCCAAACAATCCAAATTCCGGTGTATCCCTAGTAATATTACCATATTCTTTCCCCAAAAATGTGTATTGAGTGCATACAGTAGATGCAACAGAAATCACAGGACACAATGGAGAAGCATAATATAAACCAGTCATTAAATTCCCCACATGCTGAAAGTTATTATTAGACTCGGACAGCTTACTGAGGATATCGAGTTACTTTCCACTTCCAGAAGCTCCTATATTGTCTCGAACTGCACAAGAACACACACTTACAAGTGTGTATGGCTTTGCTCAACTGTGGAATTATGGGAATATGAAGAAAAAGAGGCCACAAGCAATCTCCAAATCAAAAGATACTGCTCTTGCAGTATGCCATTTTTCAAAATTGTTGTTGAACATTTACATTTAGTCATTTAGCAGACGCTTTTATCCAAAGCGACTTACAACTGAGGACTAAATCAAACAAGTCATCGTGATGAGATGACTTGAACACTGTGGATATTTGAAATCAACCCAAACAAACACATCCCTCCCTTCATTGCTCCGCCCCCAAAATGCACAAACATCACAGCAGAAGTGAAGTAAAATAATGCTTTACGAAAAATAAAGCGAAGATGATGAACGAATAACTAGGAAGCATGGAGATGAATCATGAGTGGACACGCCCCCTACTGCTGATTGGCTGTGTTGTGTTGCTTGGTCCGATCCACTTTCAACTGCATTTTTTTCAAAAATCGTAACCCTCATCCTTCCCTCAGGTCATTTTCACCCGAAACAATTTTTTTATTTTATTTTTTTTTATTGAGTGTTCATCAGAGGGGTCCAAGGAGACCATAGCACTATTGTAGAACTTGAACCACGAACACACACACACACACACACAATCTAGTCCATTCAAGGAGTTTTGTGTTTTTTTAATTAAAAAAAGAAACGGGTCAATTTGGCCCCCTTTGAAATGAATGTAATGCGAGGAATGCTTCACTACACATAGAAAAACCTAAAAAATGCTCCAAATTTTAACTTAGGACCCAGCGGAACACCTCATTTGCTCCACATAGAGCTATAAGTTCATCTAGGGACAAGAGTCATGAAATATCATGTTATCTTATTATTATGCTACAAGAGGTCGGCAAAGACACCCAATAAAGGTTATTTTGAGCAGAATTAAAAAGCATGAAATTGTTATTTTGGAATTTAAATGACTCTTTATTTATTTATTATTTATTAATCAAATCTAGTCATTTAAAGGTAAAGAAATATTATAATAATCTCCAAAAGATTGCATTAAAATATTAAAATACAGAACAAAATACCATCAAAAAAAAAAAAAAAGAAAAGAAAAAAAGTAAGTTCAATTTTAAGGCTTCGGGTCATTTTGACCGATGAGGGAAAGATGTGTTACAAAGTGTGAGCATTCAGACCTCTTCAGAATTCTCAAGCTTCATGAAATGTCAAGCAGTGACAAAAGTGTTCTGCAGTGTGGTATGTGATATTCCACCAAAACCTTTAAAGGGGTCATGAACTGGCTTTTTAAATTGTATTATATTGTTGTCTGAGGTCAACTTATGATGTTCGCTTGGTTTTTGAATTCAAAAACATCAAAATTAATAAGTAATAGGCTATTTTCTATCCCAGATTTGAGTTTAGCTGAAAAATGCTCGGTTTTTATTGGCGTCTCGCACTGAAGAGTTGGAAGTAAACGCCCACAGCTGTGAGTGGATACCAGTTTTGCATATTATAATGAGTTTCAACTCACCCGTCGATGCACTTGGTGGAAATTGTTTTGAAAACGTCCAATGTTGTAAAATGGCAACCGGAATAATTCGCCCATACATGTTCGACCCAGAATCCGTGTGTTGCACCATTCCTGTCAGATCCAATATATGTTAATCGGTCTGCAAATCCAGTCTTGTTTACAAAACAATCCTCAGTGAAATGAAGCGAACAGACCGACAATGTTTTACCTCATCAGCTGGAACGTCATTAAAAAGAAAGTTTAACCATACAGTCCTTTTGTAATCCAGAGGAAGCGTATGCAGCAACTGTCTTCTTCCACAACTAGACACTGCACAATATTTTGTATCGATCGGTAGCTCGATTCGGTTTGTCATCACGAGGTAGGTGTTATTTAGCTATGAGTGTAATGCGCGAATCGGTGGGCGGGGCTAAAGCGGCCGTGTTGAAGTAGGCGTTGATCTTCTTCTTCTGCAGGGGTGGTGTTTTATCCTCTTTGACGTCATAGTTCCCCACTTTGAAAAACGAGTTGTTTGCTGGGCATGGTGTCAATAAGTCTGGTGCCTGGCCTTTTATTGGACTAACAAGGACGTTTTCAGTTCTGAAACTTATTCTTATAATATGATGACCTCTTAGATGTCAAAAGCTCAAGGAAAATTTGATTTATCAGTTCATCACCCCTTTAAACACAATTTTCAATAGACTTTTTGTGTGTCATAATGTTGACTTTTTTTAACCAGTTCTAATCTTCAGCGTGTTACTTTAATGTAAAGTAGCCTATATTTAAAGAGCTGTTTGGTCATTCAGACCAACCTTTATGAGTTTCCTTCTTCTGTTTAACACACAAAAAAGAGATTTAAAAAAATAATAATAAATGTTGGTGACCAAACAGTTGACGGCACCCATTGACTTCCATTGCATTTTTTTCCTAACTATAGAAGTCAATGAGTGCCGTCAAGTCAACTGTTTGGTTCCCTTTAAAATATCTTATTTTATGCTTAACAGAAGAAAGAGGCTCATACAGATTTGGAACAACTTTAGGTGAAATAAGTAATGACAACATTTTCCTTTTTGGGTGAACTATCCCTTTAAGTGAGCTGCAATAGTGAAAGAAATGGTAGACCATCTAAAATATGCCATTTCTCTTTTACCTTTAACAATTACGAGACTGTAAAAGTAAAAAGTTATTAGTCACCGTTTGTTAGCTCATACACAAATGGTTGAGTGACATGTGTTTCTGTGAGTCAGTTTGGTCATCCAGCTCCTGTATGTCACATACTCACCCTCTCCACCGCCTCCACTGTGAACTCCTCTGCATTCACTGACTCCATTCCCAATTATCTTCCTTATTAAATCCTATTCTTGTGCTCTGTGACAGCCAGTATTCAGTGGTACGTTTTAAGGGGGTGTTTGTGGAGTCTCGTCAGGTCATGTGTCTGTAATGGGCAGCTCTGACGGGATGGTCCACACACACATACACGTGGGTCGCACTAAATAACAGCTGACAGGACTGACGCTACACGTCATTCACTTGCCTGTCTCGAGCCAGTTCACTCACTCGGTCCCTTACATCCAATTCGATGCGATTCAAACGGTTTAGTGGTCCTTTTGCTCTCTTTATAAATAAGCTGTCGTTTAGACCATAGGTTGCGGTTAACCACACCCCGCTCTTGAAGCCCAGACCCCTCGAGATATTTTTAGCACTGACGATGTCCGCTGTCATCTAACGGAAAGATCATCCCGGGAATCACAGAGCGAATCTACACGGTGTCTGAGCGCGCTCGCTTTGAGTCGCTTTATCTTAACATGAGGACTCAAAGCGCCTTTATTATATGGACTGCGACGGTTCTTCATTTATCTGTCATAAAAGGTAAGCACATGGCTTATGATTTACTTGATTTCTAGTAAGAAACCTGGCAACATGATTCTGTAATGTGACAGTCTCTGCTGGCTTTGTCTTGCTCGCATGGTTTTTCGGTTCATCATTATTTAAGTCCTAATTTTAATTACATTATGTAGCCTATACATGAAACATTATGGGACTAAATCAATCAATCAATCTATCTATCTATCTATCTATCTATCTATCTATCTATCTATCTATCTATCTATCTATCTATCTATCTATCTATCTATCTATCAATCAATCAATCTATCTATCTATCCTTTTTAAAGTAAATGTTCTTTATTGGCATTGATTGATGAAGAACCTCTAATTGAACCACTAAGGATTCTTTATTGTGGAAAATGTTGTATTATTAAAATGTTCTTCACATTAAAAAAAATTTTCTTTTAAGAACTGATCACTGAAAGGTTATTTGGGGAAACAAACTGTTCTATGCAAAAAACAAAAACAAAAAAACTTTGGAAGCTTTATTTTTCAGAAAACATGGGACCTTTCAATTACACAAAAGGTTTTTTAGTGGAAGAAAATTGGTTTACAATTAAAGGTTCATTATTGGCTTTGAATGCTGGGTTGTTTTAACCCACTTTTGGGTAAAATATGGACAAACCCAAACTTTGGGTTAAAAATGTCATTTAAAAAACGGTGACCTAATTACTGGGTTTATCAATATCTGACCCAAATTTGGGTTGAAATAATAGTGTAACGAACCTTTAACATCCATGGATCACACACACACACAGAGAGAGAGAGAGATCTATCCTTTGAAAATGTCATTGGCAATTTGCATGTTACAATGATGCAAATTGAAAAGATAAAATTAGAAACAATATATTTGGGAACAGAAAAAAAAAACAAGTTCATCTATTATATTTTGAAATACTTTTGTAACTGAAATGTTTTTGGTCTCCAATTTGAATATTTGTATGTTAAGTGCTAATTATATTCTTGAAGTAAGATCTCGGTTTATGTTGTTAATTTCATTCACTTTTGTTTTGGAACACGTAGGCTGATGTGGGAGACATGGGTTCAAATTTGACCTGTCTGCATTTACAAAATGTTTGTTTTATTGTTTGTTTCTTTTGTTCATGCATCTCTTAACTATAGTTGAACCGGTCACTAAGTGGTTAATGCTGTAACAGAGAATAGTGATTGGGTGATCTTCTTTTCTATCTTCTAAATCTTCAAAACCCTGTGCACGTGCGCATTTTATCTGTTTTATTTGTTCCTCTGCTCTTTCTTGACATATAAAGGTCACAACCGCTTTGTTCTGTGGATTCACTGTGTGACCATTAAACTCGGCTGTACAGATCCGGTCTGGAACGCCCACGTAAACCGATTCAGCATGAGAACAAGCAGCGTTCTTCCTGTAGCAAATAAACATTGCATATTTCTTTTTTCCCTTCTTTTTTTTAGATCTAAAAAGTGCGGTTGTAGACTGTAATGTAGACGTTTTGTAATTAATACATTCTAAACGAACATGTTTGCTCATTCAGATACTTTCTACTTCTCCCCAAGGTCAGACAACAGATTCATCCACATCCCTTCTGAATGAAGTCCTTCCTGAAGATCACGTGACTTCAAAAAGTGATATTTTGGAATCAGGACCCCCTACAGCCTCTCCTCCTCCGACTGATGTGTCAAGCGGTGAGGTCACACCTACGGCTGCTCCTCCATCACAACCATCCAATGACAGCTCTCCGTCACCAGCCATCTCACAGACCCCTGCCCCACAAGATGTCACCACCACCACCCTCAACACGGACACAGTCTCAGTGCCAGGCAAGACTAATCTAATTAAACCTAATCTAATTGCACATGCTATCTGTCATTAATCAGTCTAACTTGGCCTTGAAAACAAATTTGCCATCCGTTGGGTTGAGAACAACAATATGGACAAGGGGCAGATAAGGCTGAAAAATTAACAGTTTTGAAGAGTTGAAAGGATTTAAATTTTAAAATTGAAAAGATCGAATTCAGAGCTCTGCACTGAAACGAAAAATTCATTTAGAAACTGCGAGTGAATTACACAAATAATGACAAAATACGGCAAGTAGCGCATTGAATTAAATGTGAAGACTGGACTAATAGTATTGGTTACACTTAAAGCCACACTACGCAGGATTTCCGTTTTTTTGTCAAACTGTGACCCCTAGAGTTGCTGTAGAGTATAATAGGGATGGGCAACGATTAATCGCATCCACAATAAAAGTTTGTGTTTACATAATATATGTGTGTGTAGTGTGTATAATTAATTTGTATATATAAACACACACACATGAATGTATATATTTAAGAAATATTTGCATGTATATACTTTATATATATTTATACATAATTAATATTATATATAAATATAAATATTTGATATATTAAAAACATATTTTTCTTAAATATATACATGCATGTGTGGGTATTTATATATACAAATTAATTATACACACTACACACACAAATAATATGTAAACACATACTTTTATTTTGGATGCGATTAATCGCGATTAATCGTTGCCCATCCTTAGTGGAGTACTTGTACTGTCGTAAATAGCACTTATGATCCCCTCCCCCTGTCCCTTTAAGTTGTAATGAGTGGAAATAAGGTGTGGCCCCTTTAAGAGCTGCACCCTGTTGAACTGTCGGCAGTCTGTATTGTACGCGCCTCGAACACCGCATGTATACGGCGCCAGGTTATTTCTGTTTGATGTTTATTTTAGCAGATCTTTCTTGCAATAAAACAATTCGTTACATCGCGAGACCTGATATCACGCGACACTTCCTGATGGCGAGGCGATCAGGGGAGGGGGGTATGGTACGACCGTTTGATTGACGTACTGTCCAATGATTCTAGTTTGTCTTGGAAATGATTGGATTTGATTAGTTTTTCGATGATGATTAAATTCCTTCATTTTCATTTCAGTGCTTCTAACTCAGTGTCTGTACATGGGTTAGGAACAGGATTTTGAAAAAAAAAATGGTCAAAAAAGAAAATCACGTACCCCACCTTTAAGGTAAAAAAAAAACTGCATAGTGCTGCTTTAATTTTAAGGTGTCATTGTTACAGTGTAATTATATATTTAAGTACGGAGTAATAATAATTAACAACATGTACTAACTATAGGGTTAGTTAAGGATTATGCATAATGTATTGTTATAAGTACATGTAACATAATGTAACAAGGAAACAATCAAATAAAGTGTTACCGTATTTTTTTTTAAACGTATTGAAAATGTATTTTTTTACTTGCTTTAAATGTGTTACTTTGCTTTAGGAAGAGCTATGGGCTTTTTGGTTAGTGCTCATGTTGGAAATATTCATTACTAAACACATTTTTTTTTCCCAGAAATTTCAATCATTTGCCATCATTATATATTGGCTTTATCACAGTCATCTTCCACGCTGCTCTCTAGATGTTTCCATTCACATCTGACATCGAAAAACCCACATTGGTCAAAACACATATAGTGGCATTACTCGCATATCGTTGTATGAATACAATGATTCATGTGTGTGTGCGCATCACTTTGTTCCACTTTAGAGATAAAACACTGGGCTTTATGTGACAGAATCAAGACTGAACTCAAGAGACTCTCTGGGAAAGTGTCACATTCCACCCACTTGATCAGACGTCTATCTGTAAATAATGGCTGGATGTGGGCGTAACATTTTGGAACGCGACTGTGCTTGTAAATAATATCCTCTCTCATACTGGAAACATTATAGTGGATAGCAAACATTTCACTGGAAACACAGCTATATTTAGGGCAGTTGAATATCTACTTATTGGTTTACTGCACCTATGCCAGACCTTAAGTATTACTGTTGAAAACAACTTCAAAACAGAAGTTCTTCGAAACTTGCCTGGCAGGAAATAAAACGGGTAAAAAAAAAAAAAACATAGACCAACACTGAAGGAGGGACAACAGGGTTGCAAACCAAAACTAGCCCAATTGCTATTCAAAACCTATGCCTAATGATATCTATCTATCGATCTATCTATCGATCTATCTATCTATCTATCTATCTATCTATCTATCTATCTATCTATCTATCTATCTATCTATCTATCTATCTATCTATCTATCTATCTATCTATCTATCTATCTATCTATCTATCTATCTATCTATCTATCTATCTATCTATCTATCTATCTATCTATCTGTCTATCTGTCTGTCTGTCTGTCTGTCTGTCTGTCTGTCTGTCTGTCTGTCTGTCTGTCTGTCTGTCTGTCCATCTATCTGTTTGCCTGTGTATCTATCCGTCTGTCTATCTATCTGTCTGTCTGTCTGTCTACCAATCTATCTGTCTATCAAATTCTGGGGGCGCACAATCTGAGACGTTGCAATTGTTTTCTGACGGGTGATATGGATTATGTTAGGGGGTTTCTCCCCCCTGAAAATGTTTACATTCTGGCTTCTAAGCATACCATTTCAATGCAGTTTGGGAGGCACAGAAATACCTTAAAGGAGCTAGCAGCAACCCTCCTCTATCTGAGCACTAAGTTAAAGTATCTATTTTGTAAGTTTATGTCAAAGACAGGTTGATGAAAGAACTGTAAGCTCAAATACAAAAGCTTTTGAAGTCTGCTTCATTAAAGCATGTTTACACACACACTTACTTACTATACACTTACTACACATGATTTTAAAAACAGTACCATTGCAATTTTTATGTGATGATTTTAAATTGGTATGTGACCTAGGCTAAGAAAGATCTTACATTAAAGGTATATAAAGGTGCTGAGGTCCGACTTTGTGGTGCTCTGAAATTAAGTTATTTTAATATTAAAATGGGATGAAGGACTTTGAAAGAAATTATTAAAATGGTTATTTGAAAATGGTTAATATTTGACAGAAATGTAAAAACAGCAATCACATCAAATGTAATATGTAACATTACTTTAGTAAAATCATTGAAATACTAGTTACACTGCTAAATATTATATTTTAAATAAGTAATTTATGATTTGAATTAGCTGCCTGATATGTGAAGAACCGTGAATAATAGTCTATGGGAGAAACATCAAGTCGATGCCTAGATAACATTAGGTTGGATTTTGCAATTAGCCCACAACAAATTAAACACCCTCATTTCTATGAAACTGAAAACAGTTGAACCAGCTGGAGACTTCGACACAAGACAAAACAGAACAGATATTTCAAAACCGATCAGATAACGTTATTATGGCTTATTGGCTTTGTATGGCAGGCAGTAACGTTAGCCAACTACTTTACGATTAGACTAGGCTAGGTATCGATAACGTTACACTGACGCAACTTAAGTTAATGCTCTGAATTCGCGGCTAAACCCATACGCGCGCATAGATATCTATATAAAGGCTAGAATGTCGTCCACGCTGCTGGCCAATGGAGGTTGACGTCTGCACCTGGCGGCCATCTTGTCACAGGCAGCTCGCTCACTCGTAACATTGTGTACATGCACTATTTAAATGACCATAACTTGCTCAATTTTCTACCGATTTTCAAACGGTTTGTTTTGTTTTGTTATAAACGTCAGAGATGTAGTTATGACACTGCATACTTATGAATAAAAAGTGTATAAATAAATAATCATCCAGATAATTATAGCCACGTTAATAACGTTTGTAAGAAACCAAACCGTTTGTAAATCCGTCAAGATTTCAACGAGATAAGAGTATTTGTGTTCGTGCTGACCATTCATCTTACATCAACTTGTCTGTGACAAGATGGCCGCCGGTGATGACGATGGAAACTCCGCCGTAACACATCTAGCCATTATATACATATCTATGTACGCGCGTAGCACTCTAGATTTGATATAGCTACACAGAAACCATATTAGGAAAAAGGGGCGGGCTGATGCGGACCGATTTATTACACATCCAGAAGAATACATTTGAAATCACTTTGAATGGGCCCATATAGTGGTAATTAGATTCATCTTTGTTATTCATCTTAATGAACTTTTCATGAAATTGACACTGCACACACACACTATATTAGCACCACTCAACATACTGTCTAGATACATCATGCTTTTCACAACTTTTAAAAAAACTTAAAATCTTACCTTCACTGCTTTGTCCTTCTATGTTCAAAGCTTGTGTTTTTGTGCCAATTTTTCTCCTGCAGGTTTTTCTGTTGGCGGCAGCTCATCTCTTTCTTATGTGAAGAGCACCGTTTCAGATTCAACAGCCACAGCTCCGGCAACATCCATCAGTCCAAGCGAAGGACATCAGACCTTCTCCACCTCAAGCAGCAGTGCGTCCCAGACAACACAGACAGCTCCATCATTCACCCCCAGTAACCCTCAGACATCTCGGTTTGCCCTGACCAGCAGTTCAGAGGTCACTGGACCCGCTCCTTCAGAAGACCAGGACGAGCCCTCTGAACTGGACGTTGGTGATCAAGGTGTGTGGATATAGCAAATATTTCCCTGCCATGTAGTTTAAAGATAGATCACGCGGAAATAAAAATGTCATCAGTTAATCAACCTCATGTAATTTCCAACCCATGAGACTTTCGAACCCAGACCACAAGATATTGAAAAATTTATCCATATGAATCAAGTGGTTTAATGCAAGTCTTCTGAAGAGAAACGATCGCTTTATGTTATGAGCAGATTTAATTTTGGCTTTTTCACTCAAATATGGTCAATTGCAGCCCTGCCTTTTTAAAAAAATGTTTTTCAATCTTTTTTATTTTTGGGTGAACTGACCCTTCATGTTCTGTTTGACTAAGGCCAGAAAGATACTCTTCTAGTATGAGAGAGAGAATATGTTTGATAGGTTTGAGTGGTGTCTTTGGTCTTGCAGTAGAGGTCTAATAAGCACAATGACAGATGATAATTGAATTATTTTTCCATCTACATCTACTTATGTGGTCTGTGCAGAGCTCCATTATGTTCCTTCGGTTTTATTAGTTCCTGTGCTAGTGATAATCTGTTTCCACTCGATTCATCAATCTTCCAGAATCTGGCAAGGCTCCTCACCGCCCTTCATCACCCCTGGACCCCCTGCTTGCGGCTCTGGTCACCGTTTTCATCATTTGCACTGCCATGGTCTCGGCCGTCCTCTTCCTCCGGTTCCGCCAGCGGAACGAGCATCCAGAATTCCACCGGCTTCAAGACCTCCCTATGGTGAGTCTCATGCCAATTTCACTTATATTTACATATTTCTGCACCCTTTAAGAAATATTTTCATGTATATAGATTTATATATAATTTATATTATATATAAATATTTTATATATAATTATTTTTTTTTTCTTAAATATACATGCATGTCTGTGTATTTATATATATATATATATATATATATACAAAATAATTATACAATTATATAACAGTAGCTCTACAGTTCTCATTGAAAACTATAGAGATCACAAGCCTCAATACAACCTATCACACACTTTTGTTGTTGTTAGCAAAATAAGACAGCTGCGTTTACACCGCCACCGGCGAGAGCGTCAAAGTGCCCAGAAGTCATTGGCTGTGTCCGAAATCTCCCACTACTCACTATATAGTGGACTATATAGTGAGCTCGCCATTTTGTAGTGCTGTCCGAATGTATAATGATGATTATTATACCCTATATAGTCCTCTCAATGTATCCCAGAATGAATTTTGAAAAGTAGTGTACAACCGATGGTCACTCATGCATTGCGCCGATCGTAAAAATGGCGGACGGACCATGGAGAGGGGAGCAGCGCGACAATACAAATTTGTCATACAAATGTAAGTTATGTTTTGTCTCGTTTAACTTATATGTAGTTAGTTTTACAATTTTGTCAGACATGTATTGTTTGCAAGCATGCACACGTTTAAATAGTGCGACAGCAATGACGTAATCAACGGTGCCGAGAGACGATCGATTAGTGTCCGAAAGTGGTGTTTCTATTCTATTAGGACACAGCCATTCATTTTTCAATGAATTTTGCCGCTCTCACGGCGGCGGTGTGAACGTACAGTTAGCCTCATAACACAAACAGCTGACTCGCCAAATCAGCTGGTGGCGTTGATTGACGAAACTACAGGTTAACTTAAAGACACGATTAATTAAATGATCAAACACCCATTGTATTCAAACAAATGTTGAAATAAATTGAAAGTGATGGAATGATCACTGCACAGACGTGTAACCCCAGACAGCAAACTGACATTGAATCAACGTGGAAACGACGTCTCTCATGACATTGAAACAACGTTGATTTTGCTCATCGAATTAGCGTTGAACCAACGTCAGACGCGGCATTCTTCAAAGCTAAATGAAAATCGAAAATTGGTTTGCTTTCATAACGTTGAAACAACGCGTTGATTTCAAGTTGATTTTCCGTTAGTTTTGAAAGAATGACGCGTCTGACGTTGGTTCAACGTTAATTCGATGAGCAAAACTGTCAGATCAACGTTGTTTCGATGTCATATTTCCACGTTGATTCAATGTCAGTTTTCTATCTGGGACGTTATACTGTGAAGGTTGCTTATCTCATCTCTGGTTAGTGCAACCAATCGCAACTATCTGTTGTGTCATTTACACCACGAAACACAAGCTTTTGTATAAAAGCTGGCGACGTCCTAGCAAGATCCTTGACTAGTTTTCAGGGTTTCGTTGCTGAAGAACGGCGTTCTTGCCCACCAGCCAGTAATTGTGACGTCACGTGCAAAGTATGAATAGGTTTACATGCACTTTAATTGTCTCATTATATACATTGCAGCATCACCTCTTTTCTCGGTGTCTAAACGATAAATGATTCGGTTTCTCTCTCTCAACTCCTCTTTTCTGAGAGCCTACTCTGCTCTGATTGGACAGATGGTACAGTCTGTTGTGATTGGGCGACTGCTCAGCACTGACACGAAAAATAACGATGTTGAGTTTTAGCATTTTAATTTGGATGTGGAATGTTTTGCAAATCCACAGGCATCTAAAGTAAAAAAATGTAATTGCTTTTTTTTTTTGCAGGACGATCTCCTAGAAGACACGCCTTTGTCAAGATACACCTATTAGCAAGATTGAATTCCACCATTTCATTATTTGATTCCTCAGGCAGCCAGTGTTGTTATTGTGACAATTCCCCTGAAAGACAGCTTTCTCAACTCATCTCCGATTATGAGTTTGGATGATTCTCAGGAGGCTTTGATGCTAAAAAGTGGTTGTGTAATAAAAGAAAAAAAAAGGGTTTTCACAAAATAGAATAAAACAATATATTCAGTCTTATTCGCTGCTAAAAACTGCACAGTTCCTTAATAAATCAGTTTAGTTAAGAGAAGGGAATAAGCATTTTTACCATGTTGGAGAAACAGTATTTTAAAGTAAATTAGAGCATTTGCCGAAGATAATGTTTTTCCTTTATTAGACACTATAATTGTACTCTATATTATAACACTATTATTTTGGTTAATCTGCTTCACTCTA
Source organism: Pimephales promelas (assembly GCF_988280905.1). Classification (NCBI taxonomy): domain Eukaryota; kingdom Metazoa; phylum Chordata; class Actinopteri; order Cypriniformes; family Leuciscidae; genus Pimephales; species Pimephales promelas. The sequence continues at coordinate 15,261,961 of NC_142773.1, forward strand.
ACAGTAACTTTTATAGAACGGTTTATTCTGAAAGGTCTACTTTTCTTGCATCTACACGAGCAAAATCGAGCTGCATGTTTTTCTTTTCAGGGGCTTATTTTCCAAGAAATGTTTTTTGGGTTTAGCAAACATGTCTCTGGTGATTTTTGCACTGATATTTAGAGCTAAGACATTTTAGTGAGGAACATTTTACTTTTTATGTGACAGGTGTTCTACAATGAGTACAATTTTAGGGTTCAGTTGAATTGTGATTTTGATATTCATGACAAAGGTTGATTGTCCCGATCTATTATGAAGGTATGTGAAATAACTTGAAATGTAATTTGGCATATTCACTTCTGTCTATGCTGGTATTTGTGGTAAACCTAGTGCCTAAAGTACTTTGTGCCAAAACAACCTGATAAATATATATTGCATAGTTGTGTTGTTGAACCTGTAAAGATAAGAGTTTGTAATAAAAGAAGAAAACTATATTTTGTGATGCCTCATGCTATAACACAGAGAACAACATTTAATATTATGATAAAAACAGTAGTATTGTAACAAACATGGTATCATCAGAATAATATAGAAAACATTGAAAAGTAGCAAGAGTTCATTGCATTCTTTAAAAGACGAAACTTCTTTACAAAATATCACAATATTAAATAAACAATGACAAAAATCTGTTAAACCATCAATAACACGTTAATACAACTAAAGGACTTTCAGTTGTTTAAAAATTCATAAACATGAACACTGATTTAATAAGTCGTACCAGTTTTGTCTGAGAATAATGGCAAGTCATCATCGGTTTACCATCGATCTATGGCTGTGAAATGATGATGTCACCATACGGCTCGTCCTGTCGCACTGTGATCTCTCTTGCAACCGTTTGCTCTGTAAACACAAGACGAAACACGACTGCATAAATTCCCAGACGACTGAACTTTTCAATAAATCAATTGATTACATTTATTTTGTTAATCGTGGTGTTCCTTCTCACACCATTTTTAGCCTCTAGAAGGTGATTTTCTCCATTTAAATGTTTGTGTTGAAAATAAAATTGGTTTCATTAATTGCCCCACAACTAGTCAACCATCCCACACGAAAAATTGATCCCAATTTTTGAGACAAACCCTTGGTTTCATAATTTCATTATGTTAATTTTTTTCATGAGACCCCATTTCGCTTGGCGGTGTGCACAACATTTTTGGTAACTTTTGCACACATCTCTGCTTCCGAAGATGGACGAGAGGCAAATCTGGCTTAGCAGGTACGTCTGTCCCGGCAGAAATAAGCCTTTTAAAGAAAATAAAGGTCCATGTTTAATCAAAATGTTCATGAAATTAAATGAAAATGCCTGATTGTTGTTTAAAGCCCCATTATGACATTTTTGATGTCACCTCTCCTCCTCTGGCTCACGCCAGCAAGCTAACGCTGGACCAATATTGATCCTCGTCCAGCCTTTTATTTAGCCACTCTCCCTTTTTCTCTTTCTACTGTCCTCCGACAAAACTTTTGGCTTCTTGGTTTTACTTGCTGCTTCAGCCATGACAACATACAGGGGAAAAAAACGCTCATTGAGCTCTCCCGTTGGAATTTGAGGAAGTGGGGGAAGTGACGTATGCCGTAAAGCGGATTTTGTAGTTCTTTTTGTGCTTGGGTTCCTACCCGCACCCCGAAGTTACATAGTGCCAATAAAAGCAATACAGACACTGTCAGGCTATGGTAGACCTGTCATTCAACCTATTGTAAGTCAATGTACCATCTCAGGGGTTTTGGAAAAATATTATAAAGGTTGAAAAAGTTACATAGAGCTGCTTTAATATGTTCTCATATCTATTTTTTTTTTTTTTTGCTGTAATGTCAAAAGTAATAATCTCAAGGTTTATCGGGTTTAACACGATTATTTGGTTCTTTTCTAGCGTGGGATTGGTGAAGTGTAATAAAAACAAACATCATCACATGTCAAATTCTTCTCATCGCTGCTTCCTGATGGTTTTTAGAGTACAATTACTCGGACCATGTCGTTTCAAAGAATAGTATAACGGCGAGCGTGTTAATGATAAACGCCTCATCCGTTTTAGAGAGGCGAAAGGATAAACAAGGCTTCAATCCTCTGCCACAATCTTACCTAGCAATCTCCAAAAGAATTGGGCAACAGTTCTACGGCTGGCGTGAACGGGCAGCAGAGAGCGAAAGGTCACTAAATCTTCCATGACATCCTGCGGCCTTCAACAGAAGAAAGAAATACATTAGCAATGTGTTCACAGTAACAATCCACTAAAATGGAAAAAAGCAACAACAAAAAAAAATATTAATCTGTAAAGCTTTAAAAGACCTATTCAGTAATAATATTACAATAATATTAACCAAATATTCAGTAATAATATTGATTTGACTGCACTGACACTAATGGACAAAACTGCCTGGTTAATGATAATGAGTTTTATAGCAGAATCGAAATAATTTCATAATTGACGAACCCTACAACATCTACACTGTTATTGAACTGAACTGAATCAACATTGAACTAAAAAAGCACTATATAACTAAATGTGATATGACTTCAATAATACTATAAATTACTTTTAAATAAATAACAAAAATGAATATACTGGATAGACTTGATAGATGTCATATTAACACAATAGTGTGAAAAATGGATATATTTTGTAAACATTGACATCAAAAAGAAGTAGATAGCTTCAAGCTTTACCTAAATTGTTCCTCAATATCCATTGCAATATCTTCCATCACTGGGACCCTCTCCTCTGGGATGTCCTCTAGACCCAACTGAATTTCTGGAACCGGGGATCTAAACCCATGAAAGCAGAAGTAATTATTCAGAGGCAATTATGCAGCGACTGAGTGTGAAACTCAAACGCGTCAAACCAGTCTCTAATGAGAGCGGCAGCTACTTCCGTCTCACACTTCCTGTCTCTCTTTTCCCATCTCTCCTCTCACCGTATCATCTCAGGTGTCTCGAGTGGTGAAAATTCCTTGTCTGGTGTCTCCAAAATGACCAAAGAGGCTGCAAATACAACGAAAAAGTGAACGCAGCTAAACTTGTTATTCTCTTTCTTTCTCTCCCTTCAAAACACACCAGCTGTGTGTGATATCAGGCAGGTGCTTTTAATGTTCTGGCTGATCTGTTATAATGTAATGTACTGATATTTTACCTGGTGTTTCTTGCTGGAGGAGGTCAGACTCCACCATTTCTCTGGGAATCTACAGTAGTAAGGATGCGGGAAAAAAGATCAGAACCATTTCTTATACACATAATTTAAGTTGTATGCATTTGATCCATATCCATCCATTTGGATCACTCAGTCTTAACATAAACTAATAGACTAGGGGATTTACTAAACTGGGCAAATTTCCGTGAGAGCGCAATTCCAAAAAAAAAAAAAAAAAAGGGAGTGAAAAGAGGGTGTGCGCTGACGCAAGCTGTGAGTAAATCGTCCACACTCAAGCCAGTTGTTTTAGTGTACAAGCAGGCAGTCAAGGTATTTGATAGAAAACCCATGACATCTCATCACTGTGACACCATTCATAGACATAATCTTTTTACTTTTGGAAATTTTATACATTTTAGTACTTGCAATTAGGCATCGGGGCTCACTTAGACCTTCCGCCAGAGCCTCAGTCAGTGGGGACTGTGTTCTTCCGCGATTTACAAAATCTTTTGGTCAGTCTAGTTTCTCTTTTAATGGATCGAGACTATGGAACTGAACTAAAATTGCAGACAGACATGATCAGCTTTGATAGAGGTCTGAAACAATGGCTGAGGTCAAGTCAAAGCTGTACACATGGTAACGCTGTTTGAAATGAATATTGATGATGATGTGTATTGTTTACTTTCTTAAATATTGTATTGTGTACCGTGTTTTGTGAAAGTGTGTAGCTTTCAATGGACAAGTGTCTGGGTTGTCCAATACTGTTGTTGTGTCCATATCAAATAAACAAATGAAATGACTGAAATGAATCTGGCCCATGTCTTTCAGTCATTGACACATATGCATCCCTTTGTTTATTAGTGTCATATTTAAATGATAATCTTTAATTTATTTTTGGAATGTTTTCAATTTCTACAGTTTTGATGTCACTGGCACTGGTTGTTGGGGTGTTGCTTAAGTTTTCTGGGTGGTTGTCAGCGCATTGATGTGGTTTCTAGGGTGTTGCTAGGTGGTTGGGTAGCACTGATTTAAAGCCGGCTGACACTGTGCGATTTATTATCGTCCTTTGCGATTGTAGCTTGTCAGACTGTACGAACATGATCCTCGCTGTGAGCCATGTCACAATGTAAGACCTCAGATGTCAATGATGTCAGACGGACGCACGCAACGGATACGCACGAAAACTTACATCATCAATCAATGACACGTTCGGTGATGTGTTCTGCGAGGTAGGCCGGGGCCATACCATTGATGGCCTTGAACACGAACAGCAGAACCTTATACTCCACCCTGAACCGCACCGCCAGTGGAGCGAACGGAGGACTGGGGTGAAATGAGAGTGGAGGCATTACAAAGGAGACGTGCTGCTGAATTTTGTACCAGTTGAAGCCTATTAAAGGGTTAGTTCACCCAAAAATGAAAATTAAGTCATTAATTACTCACCCCCATGCTGTTCCAACCCCGTAAGACCTTCGTTCGTCTTCGGAACACAAATAAAGATATTTTTGATTAAATTTGAGAGCTGTATAACTACCACATAGGCTCCTAAGGGACTGTCTCTTGACGGCCCATAAAGTCATTAAAGAAAAGGTTTAAATATTCCATGTGCCTACAGCGGCTCAATTATAAGTTTATCAAGCGACGAGAATACTTTTTGTGCGAAAAAACCATAAATAACGGCTTTATTCCACTATTCCATTACTTCCTTATGGGCGCATGCGCGAGAACTGAGACGAGGACGTTCTCATTCGTCTACTTCTTGTTACCGGCTGCTCACCGCTCAGGAGTTTTACCGCCCCCTACCGTATAAGATGATGTGCTGATATAGCTGGAAGCGCAAAAATTTCTGTTTACAAGCAGAGGAAGATGCGCGCTGTACATACGCTTTTCAATTAGCGTATTTTCCACACTATAAGGTGCACTTAAAAGCCTTTAATCTTCTCAAAAAACAACAGTTCCTTATAATCCGGAGCGCCTTATACATGGATCATCATTTTATACGGTAGGTGGCGGTAATACTCCTAAGCGGTGAGCAGCCGGTAACAAGAAGTGGTCGAATGAGAACGTCCTCGTCTCAGTTCTCGCGCATGCGCCAATAAGGAAGTAATGGAATAGTGGAATAAAGTCGTTATTTATGTTTTTTTCGCACAAAAAGTATTCTCGTCGCTTGATACACTTATAATTGAGCCGCTGTAGGCACATGGAATATTTAAACCTTTTCTTTAATGACTTTATGGGCCGTCAAGAGCCAGTCCCTTAGGAAGCCTATCTAGGACTGATCCAGCTCTCAGATACAATCAAAAATATCTTTATTTGTGTTCCGAAGATGAACGAAGGTCTTACGGGGTTGGAACAGCATGGGGGTGAGTAATTAATGACTTAATTTTCATTTTTGGGTGAACTTACCCTTTAAGGAGTGATTAAGTCCAATGTAAAGGGCATTGAAATAGTCTATCCTCGAGCTGCTGAAGGCATGAATGGCCTTTTCAAGGTCAGCTCTGGACAGAAATGTTTTGACCTTACTCAAAAGCCTCAACTGGTAAAACTCTTCTCAGTTCTCGTGTATGGGTCGTGGCGCTCTCGTGATAGTTGAATAACGTCATTATACGTTGACGTTTTACGGGGGTTGGGGGGAGTATTCTTGTTGCTTAATAAACTTAAGGTTGAGCCACTGAAGTGACTTGGACAATTTAACAATATTTTTACTAACTAAGGAGTGATCCAGCTTTCAGATTTCATCAAAAATATCTTAATTTGTGTTCCGAAGATAAGTCTTACGGGGTTGGAACAACATGAGGGTGAGTAAATACTGACAGAATTTTAATTTTTGGGTGAACCAAGCCTTTTAAGGTATTAACACAAATGGTGTGGGATGAGTTACATCTTTAAATGTAATCATGTAAAAGGTTAGTTTTAGAGGAAGTAGACCTCTCTTGAGCTGAGCTCGCTCTCCTCTGCCCTCTCAGCTGGTTCTGGTCTTTCCTCTCCTCTCTCAGCTGGTTCTGGTCTTTCCTCTTCTCTCTCAGCTGGTTCTGGTCTTTCCTCTCCTCTCTCAGCTGGTTCTGGTCTTTCCTCTTCTCTCACTGCTGGTTCTGGTCTTTCCTCTCCTCTCTCAGCTGGTTCTGGTCTTTCCTCTTCTCTCACTGCTGGTTCTGGTCTTTCGTCTTCTCTCTCTGGTATTTCCTCAGCTGCGGGAAGGTCCCAGCGCGGCCAGGATGGAGGGATGCGCCTCACGACCGCGGCCTGTTTCCATAGCGGCAGGATATCAGGTGGAAGGCCTATGTAGAAAGCATAACACTCAACTGTCTATAATATGCGCTTTAGCTCTGGACTGTATAAAGCTTAGGATTTAGTGAATATCATGGAAGCTGTCATGGAATAACCATAAAGGTCATATTATGACATTATAAATGTCTTTACTGTTACTTTTGTTCAATTTAATGCATCCTTGCTGAATAAAAGTATTAGTTTCTTTCAAAAACAACATCATGATTTTAGGGTGAAATGTGACTGCATTAACTTGGATATTCAACGACTTACTCATGCAAGGGTTTCCGAGCAGTTCTTTAGCAGCCTTTTTTTCAAAGCGGGGTTTGATGAGTGTCGCCTAGGAGAAAAAAAAACAAAACACAACTGACAACCATTTTATTCACCAAAATAATGCTGACTTGAAGTATACAGACTGTTCTGGATTTACCAAAGGCCTGGTCTCTGTCTCCACATTATCAATCTGGGCCTTCATTTCCTCTTGAGATATCTGTGTATGTTCATCGATGAAGAGCAGCTGTCTCCTCCTCTTCCTCTGCACTTTAGGAGATTCAGGCCTCACTACAGCAGGCTGACAGAGGGACAGATGGCTTGATGACAAATGTGTCAAATGCTTTAATGTAGCGTCAAGACAGACCTCACATCCTAACACACCTGAAGAAGAGGGCTCCTCTCTCTCACCGCCCTCTCTCTTTCGGGTTCAGCGGTCATTTCCTCATGTTCGCCGGGCGGAGGCGACGGTATGGGTACAGGCGCAGATACTGGCGTCCTTTCTCTTTCCTCTAACACAGGTATCTCCATGGGAAGCCCCAAATCCTCCTCAGGCAGAAGGACAACTTCCTGGCTTGATGCGCCAGTGATTTGTGCCCTGGGAAATCATAATCTTAGAGCATAACTTTGGTGTTTTTAAACCGGTATAACATTACCGGTTGCATAAAAAATGCTCTTTTGGAATTAAAAAAACTACTGTCAGGATTTGCTAAAGGCTCGAGTGAAAAATTAGCGCTGAAAGGGCGTGGTTAGGGTTAATTTTGCGGCGGGTTCAAAACAGCTTTTTAGCCCTTTTTCAGATTTGCTTATAGATTTAATGCATTTCATTTTAAAGGGGTGATGAACTGAGAAATCAACATTTCCTTGAGCTTTTGACATCTAAGAGGTCATCATATTATAAGAATATCCTGTAAGTTTCAGAACTGAAAACAGCCTTGTTAGTCCAATAAAAGCTTTTATTGACACCAGCCTCAGCAAACGACTCATTTTTCAAAGTGGGGAACTATGATGTCAAAGAGGATAAAACACCACCCCCGCAGAAAAAGATCAACGCCTACTTCAACACGGCCGGTTTAGCCCCGCCCACCGATTCATGCATTACACACATAGCTAAATAAGATGCCTGCCTCGTGATGACAAACCGGGTCGAGTTACCGAGCAAAACAAAATATTGTGCAGTGCCTGGTTGTGGAAGAAGACAGTTGCTGCATACGCTTCCTCTGGATTCCAATAGGACTGTATGGATAAACTTTATTTTTAATGACGTTTCAGCTGGTCCTGTGAACAAGACTTTATTTGCAGACCGATTAACAGATATTGGATCTGACAGGAATGGTGCAACACACGGACTCTGGGTCGAACATGTATGGGCGAATTATTCCGGTTGCCATTTTACAACATTGGACGTTTTCAAAACAATTTCCAAGTGCATCGATTGGTGAGTTTAAACTCATTATAATATGCAAAACTGTGATCCACTCAACAGTGGGCGTTTACTTCAAAGTCTTCAGTGCGAGACGCCCATAGAAACCGAGCGTTTTTCAGCTGGGCTCAAATCTAGGGTACAAAATAGTCTATTACTTATTCATTTAGATGTTTTTAAATGCAAAACCCAAGCGAACGTCACAAGTTGACCTCAGACAACAATATAATACAATTTAAAAAGCCAGTTCATGACCCCTTTAAAACATGAAGAATAGGGATTCTTTTATTCCTGTGGCTATAAGGAACCTGAACTCATTTGGGTGATATCTTACGAATTTTTATAGTAAATGCTTATTTTATTTTTGTCATTATTTATCAGATATACTGATCTGTGTTTTGTATTGTTTTTGTTTTGTTTAACACTGTCATGTTATCTGGGGTCCGGATGTTTGGGAACGCAATTCGTTGCGCATTGACAGATTTATTTATTCAGTAAATGTGTTTCCATTGTAGTTTCTGCGCATGTCTTCTTATTGGATAAATAAATTAGCTGCCTCAAATGAGAGCATATGTTTTTTATTCTCATCCTGGCGTTTCCATCCAGCTTTTTTATGCAATATCCCAACACTTGCATAAAAATAGGTGGATGGAAACAGCTACTGAGAACGTTTGATGGCAGACTTATTCACAGAACAAGCGGCCTTTTGTGAAGAAACACAGACTGGTTATTCTGGTCCATTATTTGAGCAGAATATCTCAGTGGAGGCCGCTAAACATGTTTGTTGGTGTTTCAAATCATCAAAGTCAGGGTGGAAAATGTGTGCATTTAGAAGAAAATTTCTGACTGTGGAAATGAATCACTTGACATCTGGGAAGCCCAAGCTTGAAAGCTTGTGGAGGCTTGCTATACCAGTGCAAGATTGCAGCTGTTTGCAGTAAAATTGAAATATCAAATCAAAGAGGATCTATTTAATGATTCCGACTATAGCGATTATACTTAGTTAATCGAGAGAAGCAAAAATCATAACCACAATTAAAGTGCAGCCCTAACTATGGACACACTAAGGAGAAAACTAGAGATTCTGGATTCAAGATTAGGGACTTTAAAGCCATCAACCCTAAAAGCTTTCTTTTCAAAAATGTGAAGTTTTCCATTTTTAGTATCTTTTGTTTACTGAAAGCGTACTTAAAAGCGTAAGAGCAAGTTTCTGAAGTGTGGATGTCTAAACGTACAGATCTAAAGAGGCTGATGTTGTCAGATCTCTTGCTGCCTCTCTCTCAAGTGCTGCTCTCTCTTGCTCTCTTTCATCAGGCATCCTCGGCTCTTCTGTCACTCTCTCTATCTGCTCTCTTTCTCTGTCTATCTCCAGCTGCCTCTCATCTTCACCTGAAAAAAAACAGTCCCTTCTCAAGTTTAAATCTAAAACTGATAATGAATAACTCATAATGAGTGTTGATGTCAGCCAAACCTGACATCAAATTCTCATCATCAAAACAGATGTGGATGTTTTGTTTTCTTTTTTAAATCTTTTATTTCTATTTTTTACATTTGTTTTACATTTTATATTATTTAATTTAAATTAGTTTAAGCCAGCACAAAAGCTACAATTAAGTACAAATACTTCACATTTTATATAATATTATTATTTAATTTAAAAAAATCTTTATTTTTTTATTTAAATGGGCATAGTTTAAAGCAACGCAACAAGATACAATGAAGTTTACATACTTTACATGTTATATAGTATTTTGTTATTTTTTATTTAAATTCTTTCTTATTTAAAAAAAACTGTAATAAAGTATAAATACTTGACATTTTATATAGTATTTTTACTTATTTATAGTTATTTATTGTAATTTTTATATTTAAATGTGCATGTTTAAAGTCAGCACAATAAACTACATTGAAGTATAAATACTTCACAATTTATTTAGTTTTTAATTATTTTTTAAAATACATTTTTGGTACATTTTAGCTTACCTCAAGGGCATCCAAGATGTAAGTGTCTTTGTTTCCACAGTATTTTCAATTTTGATATTTTTAGGTCAAACCATTCTTGTCTGTCAGTCATATAACGGAGGTCTGTATGGGGTCCACCTCAAAGAGCATGCACAGAGAAGTCCAAATTAATGACTCATAAATGTAAGTACACATTGATGGCCTAAGACACGAAACGAGCGGTGTGTGTGTGAGAAAACGAACAGTATTTATATCGTTTTTACCTCTTGTAACCACAGCCACAAAGCGCCCGCGCCCTCAGATCAGTTGGACATGGCTGTTAACAAGAGGTAAAAACGATATAAATACAGTTCGTTTTCTCACTCAAACCGCTCGTTTCGTGTCTTAGGCCATCAATGTGTACTTACATTTACGAGTCATTAAATCATGTTTAATTTAGACTTCTCTGTGCATGCTCTTTGAGGTGGACCCCCATACCTGCATTATATGACTGACAGACAACAACGGTTTAACCTAAAAATATCAAAATTAAAAATACTGTGGAAACAAAGACACCTACTACATCTTGGATGCCCTTGAGGTAAGCTAAACATACTTCAAAGTGAACCATCCCTTTAATTTAAATTCTATAAATTGTACACATTTTACATGTTTTTTTTTTTAAATAACTTATATTTTTTTAATTTAGATTAGCATAGTTTAAAACAAGCACAAAAAGCTACAATGAAGTACCGTATAAATACATCATATTTTTACAGTGTTTTTAATAAAAAAAGTTGAATTTTTATTTATTTAAATTAGCATAGTTTAAAGCCTGCAGAAAAAAACTACAACGAAGTATAAATATTTCACATTCTTAAGAAATATATAATATTTTTTATCTTTAGCACTACAGTTTTAGTAATTATGTGCTCAATTATCATGAAAAATAATGTCAATGCAAAAAAACTAAATTTAAAGGTTATCTATTTCTTTTGATTGTGGGCTGAAATATGAACATGAAATGTTCTTGCATATTTTTAAATATGACCAGGCATGTTTTGACAAGTTCATGCAATGAATTCATACAATTAGTTTGTGCAAGTATAATCTGGCACCAGGATAATTATGGGTTTGAGTGAAAGCATCACTCACGCTCAAAGAAACCTTCGGGCTGCTCCAGCAGTAGTTCCACCAGGTTGGACTCCAGCAGATCTGCTCCTTCAAACTGAGGAAACAGAGAGACGACACCATGGAGACACACAACAGGAGATCATGCAGTGATGCTGACAAGGACTGAGTGACAGCTGTACCTCTGGCTCAGGCAGGACGACTGGTTCACGTTCAGTCAGAGTGATGGATTCCTGACTGGCTGTGATGCCTAAAGGGGAAACAAGGAGCTTTAAAAACACACTTACATTTCTAGATTTTTCTTTATGGTTGGTGCTTCTCATTTGTAAATTCCCATAGCATTACTTGAAAGACTATGGATACAAGTAATTATGTGCTGCAAATGACAACGTATCACTTTTCGGTGTGAAGTATTAAGTTCTCACCATCTGAGGGTGGTGATTTTTCTCTAGCAGGCGACACATGCTGTGGTGACACCTCTTCCGTTCGCTGAGACACAGTGTGACAGGTTAGACTACACATGACTTCATTGTTAACACCTTATGAATCCTGTTCAAAAGTTTGGTGCGAGTACGATTTTTTTTATATTTTAAAAAGGCTCCTTAAATATGCATGTATTTGCTTTGAAAATACAGTAAAAGCAGTAATAATGTGGAATATTTTAAAGTAACTTTTTTTCTATTTTAATATATTATTGAATTTCCAGCATCATTACTCCAGTATTCAGTGTCAAATGATCCTTCAGAATCAGAAATCATTCTAATATGATGAATTTGCTGCTTATTATCAATAATGAAAATGTTTTTTTTTTTTTTTACTTTATAAGAGTCTTTACTGTCACTATGATCAGTTGAATGCATCCTTGTTGAATAAAAGTATTTCTTTAAAAAAAAACTTTTGCCCCCAACTTTTGAATGGTACATATGGCAGAACTTTAGCGTTTCTTTGAAACTGAGAGTAACATGGCACCTGAATGAGACTGCTTGGACTCGGCAGGCTGTAGCCGCTATCCATAACCCCGAAGAACGGATCCCTCGCCCCCTCGGTTTCATCAAAAAGGGCAGCAGCATCAGGGATCATGTGACTCTGCCTGAAAAGGAAGGAGGAAACTGTAAATGTTAAACACATCAAGCTCTGAATCTCTTTTTCATTCACATTTTCAATTTTTGTCCTGTTGTTGCTCTCACCTAAAATTCTGGATGTAAAACTGTACTTATTCTTTGCTTACTTATTCTGTACTTATTCTTCTTGGCCTTTGAAAAAGGCCTCTAACTAAAAGTTAGCATGGGTTGCAAATGCTGTTTCAGCAAAGTTGTTTTGTAATATAAAAATAGCATGAAATGTTCATTTGAATCTTTTTTTGTAATTTTGACGTTTTTGTTTTCAGGCTGATTGTGACATTTTGTCCAGGGACTACAGATGAAAAATAATTCTGACACTATATATAACAGTAATGTTTATTAATGTACACTGTCCCTGTGAAATTAACTAATAAAGGTCGTTGTTCAGACAATAATGTTCATCGGACATAATGGTTCAATTCATCTGCATTAACACAATTGATATTATCTGACATCATGACAACATAAAGGATGCTCATAATGTAACTGTTAATGTAAATGTCTAAGAAATGAGATAGTGCCTGACCTGGTTTCTTCATCCATCAAATCAATCTTAGTATTCCGGTTAAGGCGGAGGAGTCTATCAATTGCCACCTGAGTGTCCTCTGAGAAAAGCACAAACAACATCTCTAAATGCAACAAATATCATGATCCCTTTCAGCCCACTGTGTCATCTTAAAGGTTAATAAAGTCAAAACAGAAAATAAAAATAAAAAAAAACATTCGTGTTATATGTCAAATATTGTGTATATGTTTGACAAATGGAGCCAGCCCACCTAACAAAAATTCACACTGTCTGTGGTAGACCAGCACCACTCCATACTGGAGCTGAGAGGACAGGTACAGGGCGAACCGGGGGCGGGGCAATCCTGGCAGCGGGGGCGGGACTCTGACCAATACGTAATTCAAGATGTCATGGCTGTTTAAGAATAACGCCATACATTTTTTTTTATTATTATGAATTTGATGCAATTAAAAATAATTAACTTAATGTTTTCTTTAAATGCGATCATGAAGAAAATTATTGACAAGTAATTTATTTATTAGCTACATCGTTGAAAGGATAGCTCAGGCTGCTACTAACCAAGTGCGCTGGACATTGACTTTGAGCATATCTCTCCGACTGATCTTTCGTCCTTTAGTGGCCGCCAACCTGAATAAATGTATGTATTAGGGTATATATAAGCCTCAGTTTTAGGATTAGACATTTTAAATGGACAGATTATAACATTTATCCTTCATGCAAGCACACCTTCTCATACAAACAGTCAGGCCCAACTCTCTGAAAGAAAAAATTAAAACTTACCATATCGTGGCAAAGCACCCAGTCCGATGATTGAGCACCGTAGGATAGAAAAACATTGTGAACAGGTTGATAAAGACAGGGTAGATTTAAACCAAAGGTTCAGCGAATACTATAACGTGATCATGAAACAACTGAAATCTCTGAGGTAAAATCCAAAGTGTTTTGAAAGGGGGAATATATAGTAGGCTACTTCAAAGGTTGCTGTGGGGAAATTGTTTTGAAAGATCTACCAATCATTTGTGCTTTGTGAATAAGACAAACCAATCTTATGAAGACTTAGTCTAGGAAGCATTTTATTGGACTGTCTTGTTTCCATTCCAGTTTTGTTATACGTTACATAAAAATAGCATAATTAAGGGCGCGTGACAATGAAGATGTTTTTATAATATAAATATAAAGAAGCAAAAGGGAGAAAAAAAAAGGGATGGTTATATTGCATCTCTGATTGCATCTAAACGCCATCAGGTGGCGTATGTTGTTATGCGCCATGATGTCCAATACGAATACTTAGATTGTGAATATTAACTACGTTCGCCCAGTAACCCTGATTTGCTGAATGGCTGTGCAGGAGCTAACGCATGAACCAATCATAGCATGCGGAAAACCTGTCCTTATTAATATTAATGAGTGGGTTCGAATTTTTTTATTAAAAAAAAAAAAAAATATTGAATTTCAAGAATTACAATTACAGTCAGGGGTACATTGAATAAATTAAATAAAAAACATGAAAAGACAAACAAAGCAGTGACAAACTTAAGTTAAACAAAAATGTGAAAATGTTTACATATAGATACTTTCTTATTTTTCAAACCCAGTATTGTTTTAGGTATTTAATTAGGTAGTATTCCTTACGATAAGATTGGTCATAAAGGGAAAAAAAAAAAAACAAATAACACATTTTTGAAGCAGAGTTGAAATCTGGGCATGATGTGAGCCTTTATAAAGGAGCAGAAATCAGACCAAAAACAAACTGAATGAGGACAACTCCAAAATAAATGATAAAATGTTTCATCATGTAGACCACAAAATGTAAAATGTATCAATATCACAATTAAATCTGGTCACAAGATAATGATTACTTGGGTAATATTTATAAATTAGTTTAAGGGAAATTTCTTTGATTTTGTTTGTGACTAAATATTCATGAGGAAGTTTCCAGATTTTATTCCATATCAGATTATCAGCATAACCAAGACGCACGCTTTCATCAGACGCGTTGCCATGGTGATGATCTGGCCCAAAGTTAATTTCCGTTCTGTTCGTTTATTAGTGTTTACTGGATAATATGGCATTGACTACAAATGCAGTGAAAGTTAAGGTGATGAGCAGGTTGTTGAGCTGTGGGGTGCAACCTGACCTAGGGAGCAAATGCAATTTTTAAAAATAAAAATGTCAAGGTTTCCTAAGAGGTCCGATAACCGGTACAGTGTTTCCCATACATTTATTAGTGGCAGCCCACCACATTATCAGCGCTGACCGCCACATATTGATTTCCGTGTTTTTAACAATTTAAGATGGGAAAAGTTGTAATTGACTGCAGAGTTGCGTGCAGCGCATATTCGCACGCTCACTCACTCTCTCTCTCAAACACATTGACAGAATGGTATAGCCTATCATAAACAGCGCTGCACAGATCCATCCAACATGCTGTCAATGTGGAGACGAGCAAGCAAGCATGTAATTAGCCTAGCTAATAAGGAGAGCTATGTTAACCGTATCAAACCCCGCCGTCGCGCTCGCCACAGTTTTTTTTAACACTGCGGTAAATCAGACACGTCGGTAGAAAAATATGAAAATATGTGAATGGCTGAACCGACGCTTTGGTGGAAAAGGGGCTTCAGGGATCATTGAATGGGCCCTCCTCATGATGTTCTTGGAATCTGCAAACATCTTCCCGCACTCTGACCCCTCCTTTTTGTTACATGCATCAAGTGATGCCTGTAAGCTGGTGACCATGGCGTCCCCGGATAACTCCCCGTACGACCTCTTAAAAATGTTGTAATACAGCCTGAAATGACAGTTATACAGAGGATTTAGTAAATTATATCAACATTATACTACAGGGCTGTTGAATGCTTGATTCTGATTGGTTTGGAACGTTCTAAGGTGTGCAATTATTTTCAGGGAAACGCACGGCTAAAGTAGTTTCAGACAAGTTTGACTGCATTACAGTTCAATATCACTGCGCGTAGTTAACTATAACGGAAACTAGGATACAATTCATAACAAGAAAAAACATGCAGCCCCATGCGCTTGATCTGCAATTTTTGATGTCTAACTTCACAATCAATGGACACAGGGCCGGCCCGAGGCATAAGCGAACTAAGCGGCTGCTTGGGGCCCCCTGGCCACCAGGGGGCCCCCTAATCGAGGTTATTTTTTATTTTTATTTTTTTAGATGACTTAAACAAGTGACATAAATCAATGAATGAATGAATATGACTGAATGAATAGTTCAAGACAACAAAATTCTGATTTAATGGTCAATATACCTGCCTACAAGTTACAACTGCTGCTCTGTCTGCCAGCGTTTAAGTCATACGCATAATCTTCTAGACACCTCGCGCGTGCATAGACAATTCGTGCGCAACTGCGCCTAGTCACGGTATCGGTTTAAGTTGGAGAAAATAGCCCGCAGGAGAACTTATCCTTCAAGGTGTAAGGGTAGCAGTTTGAATAAATAATAAACATAGCAGTTTGAACTCTTCTCCACTTTATTATACCACACATCAGATCTCCAAACACCCGCGACACTCCAGTAGCCTAGCAAGTGCGCACGACCCATCTACGGCAAGCCCCGAGGGGAAAAATACATTGCATACACACATACAACGAGCGCCAGAACATCATAACCGGTATTATAGTAACAGACTGTGTTGATTATGTCATGTACTATATAACAAAGTCTGTTACAACAATAATAATAACAATAATAAAGATTTTGAGGATAGTTACTCTGTATTGAGACAGTTGAGAAATAGGCTAGTAATATTTTTAGTTTTCAACAATAGCTGAGACCCAGAAAGTTTTTTTTTTTTTATTTAGATTTTTTTTTCATGTCATCATCATTGTTTAGAGCATAATAAACAAATGGTAAAAAAAAAAAAAACCTTTTTGAAAAATTATATTTTATTCATATGTAATACTTTGTCCTCTGTAGTGGACACCAGGACTCAGTTGTTAAAATTAAATGACATACAATGTGTAGGCAAAAACAATGGGATTTTTTTTCCAATCACCAATACATTTTGGGGTTTCAGGATTTTTTTGAACTAAAATTTGTATAAAGATGATTATCAACTATGTTATGAAAGATATAATGGAATTAATTGATACACCAATTTACTTTATGCAATATATGGGTCAAATTGGCATAAATTAATATTCCCATTCAATGCAAAGTATCTATACACTGTATCTAATTTGCACATTAATGTGTTCTTGGAGCAACATTTAATGAGGAAAGAAGTGTAAGCATTGGCGTAATAATAAGCAACATTTTAATAATAATATCTAATATGTCATAAGAATATTGACGTATAATTTATTTACATATTCACTTGTTATGTCTCCCAGAATGCCTGATAAACATGATTTATGTCCTGATGTTCTCTACAGTGGACATGAATGAAATCAATGCCCTGTAACGGAAAGTCATTTTTTTCATTTGAAACCCCATAACATTTTCATGAGATGTTGGTTGATGAAATACAATTTGAAAAGTAGTTAGATTTAAATTATAATTACAATATATTACCATATTTCAATAAGAGTGCTACATTTGATCACTAAATTAATGTTAGACATTTTTAAAGACCAAGGAGAAGTTGTTTTCATGGTGAAACCTCCAAACATTTGGTATCTCTGTATTGCCCTGAATGTGCTCTTTACAGGACATCCAGAAAAAAAAATGTGACATGCATGGTGTCATAGAAATACAATAAAATATAATGTCCACTACAGTGGACAAAAGTCTATTCCTGGGTCCCAGGAGGATAGGCCAAAGTATCATTGCTCTTACGTTTCTAATTTCTCAGTTTTGTCATAATTTTAGCAAATAATTTATTGTATATGTTTTGAGACAGTTTTAAGACTGTTTTCAAACTTTTTTATTTAAGTAGGCATCTATTTTTTTATTAATACATAACCTCAGTGTATTCATTTATAATGTATCATTTTTGCGTGACATTTATGTCAATAATCGTCAAACACAGGTGACTCCGCGTCGTGGGAGGGGCCCCCAAATCAAATTCTGCTTAGGGCCCCCAAAAGGCTCGGGCCGGCGCTGAATGGACACACAGTTTAATTTGAATAAATAAAGTTGTAGTCATATCTATAATAGGCTAAATAGAAAATTAAACTGAATAGCCTAGACTATATAAATAAATCCTGCTGCACGGATTTTTGTAATTATTCCAGATAACAAATAGCCTACATAATTATGATAGGCCTACTTGTTAAAAGGGCTTTGTGTTTTTTCATTTATTGGGCTATCTACTGTCAATTATAGAAAACAAGAATGACGAATTAATTAAAACGAATTTAATTAATAAATAAATAATAATATTGACGCACGTCTCTCTCTTCCTATTTTTTTTAGAATGTGCTGCATATGAATGGGAGAGACAACAGTTAATTCAAGAGCTAACTTACAATGGATGGGAATTGATACAATTTCAACAAAAGTATTGTTAGGAAATGGGTCAAGGCAATCAATAATTCACGAATTAACATTTAAATATTTAAATAAAACAGGAATAATAAATAGAAGTTATTTATTTTTTCTTCCAAAGCCAAGCATACCACACTCCAGATCAGTAGGTGGCGGGAATGCACCATTATGTTGGTCTGCCAATCCGCCATTAAACACCACAAGAAGAAGAAGAAGAAGACGATTTTACGACGAGCCAATCAGGGATGCGTTGACTAATGAATATTCATGAGTCTTCCCCTACCATCCTGCAAAAAAAAAAAAAAAAAAAAACAACTTCCGGACCGAGCTTAACCGGAAACTGCTTACTTACAACTTTTGTCTTCGCTGTTGCATATCGTTTAGAAATATCATCAGACAACATGTCGGGATCATCAAGCATCGTTACGATGAAGAAAGTCGTTCAGCAGTTGCGCTTCGAAGCAAACATCAACAGAGTAAAGGTCGGTTGGTTTCTGTTAGCGGTTTCGTCACGGCTGAGACTGAAGCTAGTGAGTTAGCAGCCGGGTTGAGCTTGGGCGTGGACCTGGAACCCGTTAGCTTTGTTTTATCGGCTTCTCAGACGATTTATTAAAATAGTTTTATTTTACAGTTAAGTAGTACAAATATCCACTAAACAAACTGGATATTAAACACGCTCTAGGGGGAAAAATACTGAATAATTAGGTTTATACCAGGTCTAGCTAACGTTAGCTACGATGGGTCACGTTAGTTTGTTTATCTAGACCAGAGGTTTTCAATTTTTCAGGTCTCATGGACCTCCAAAAAGGATCATTTAGAGACGTGAGGGACCCCATCGCTAAAATTTAAAAGGAAGTTATTAATTTTATACTATAATTTTCTACTGAGAGCTAATGTTCTCAGTAGTAAGGTTATATTTATTTGAGTCAAATTTCGTTTTAATAATTACAATTGTAATTAAATTTATTCTGATTAAATTATTTATATAATTACTTATTATTATTTTATTTTTATATGTAGTTATATAATTATATTTTCTCCCCTATTTAAATTATATGTAAGAAAAGTAGGCAAGAAATGCAGTGCTCTATTACATCCATTTTCAAATGTTTTGTCTGTTGGTATGAGCTTGTATTTATCATCGCAGCTGATTGTGTATAACATTTTCTACAGTTTCCAGACGTTTGTGACCTATTGTGTAATTTTGGCCATTTAGGTTTCTCAGGCGGCCGCAGAGCTTCAGCAGTTCTGCATTCAAAACGCCGTTCAGGATCCACTGCTGACAGGTGTGTCTTCAAGCACCAACCCCTTCAGGACACAGAAGGTTTGCTCCTTCTTGTGAGGGTCCATGACGGCCGTCTGCTATTGGTAAGGATGATTATCAAAATGCATTTGAATAAAAGCCGAAACATTACAATATTGACACTAACAATTCAAATATGTTTTCTCAGGCTTTTTTTCCTGTTCCTGTGACAATTCTGCTGGGGGAAAAATAAGAAAACCACTGCCATGATGTGTAATCGAAAAAGCAACAGCACAAAAGCTGTCCACTTGCCAGTTAATACCTCATGCCATAAACACCGAAATAAGAACTGAAAGGATTTTGCCAATCTGGCCGCTTTATGTTTGTTATGGTGTATTTTCTTTCTCAAGTTTTCATTGTAGAACAAGAAACTTTTTTTTTAATATCTCAACTTGTGTTTTACTCTTTCACAACCTTCAGATTTTAGTTTGAAGACCTCAAACTAAAAAGTCTGCCTTAATGAGTGATAAACAACGCTCCAGTTTTGTGGAGGGAAGGCTTTTGTATTTTTTATGTGGCACAGCAGAAGAAACTTAGTAATTTATTGTGCCTTTTAACATTGTAGTCTATTTCTCAATCTTCTCTGCCTTAGACTTTTTATAACCCCAAATAAACCCATTGATTTCTACATGTCTCTATTGTTTTGTTACTTTGATTACTGTGAAAGATTTGCTCAGGATATATTAACTTGATAACCAAAAAATTTACATGAAATTCACTCATTTGATTGTGAATACACACTGGGGAAAAAAGGCACAAATGCAGTCACTTAGGGTGGCACACTTTAAAAAGACACATGTTTGTACATCAAAGGCACATATTGATACCTAAATGGTACATATTAGAACCTTTTTAAAAGTAACCGTCCCAGTGATGGCTTTTGTGCCATTATTTTTAGTGTCATTTTGAGTAACTTTATGAGATTATTATACCACACAAAATAACATGGTGTTTTGGCAGGCTTTGTGTTACTGTTCATTCATATATTACATATAAAATAGTTATTGTCATTCTGTTGCAAGCAGTTTCTTGTTATGTGACATCCTATACCCCACCGAAAACTTGTGTAATGTACATAATTGAAGTTCACATTGAATAATTATATTTTTAAAAGTTAAATTGTCACACACGCATGTGAAGATTAATTCACAAAATTCACACTTTGACCTAAACGCTTGATCTTAGTTCGTTTTCAAGTAAAGTTAGTTTTCATATCATTTCATTATTAATGAATCACGCCATATCCCAATATCCTCGACACAGGTTCGTCAGCTCACAATAATTGCTTAAATGTTTGCATGGAACCTAATTGGCCTGAATAAATATAAATCAGGTGTAAGTGGTTTGGGTGAGTGCTAAAGCTGTAACTGCTCAAGCAAGACGTAGTATAAAACGACGACCAACGTGGTTTTTCATTTGTGTGTTCGAGAAGCCGGTTTTGTGAGTGAAATAATAATTTAGCAGGCGTGATGTTGGTGGCTAGCACATTAACATGGTGGATAACTGTCTTTCTCATGATATCCCTCCGCACTGAATGTTATCCTCGCATGTCTCCTCGTACATTCCAAGGAGGACGGTCTTCGGCGAACCAGCAACTGTTGAGCAGTCAGTTTCAGGCCGCGATTCCTCAAAGTCTGCCTAAAATAAACGACCCTGTGCCACAACAACGTCAGAAAACAGTGTCCGTGATTTGCCACGATGAAGCGATCGAGCTCGTGATAAACTCAAATCTTTTAGCCGCGGGCTTTCCTGTCAACACGGAGGAGCTGTGGTTGGGTCCCCAATGGTCTTCGTCATGTGGAGCTGTGCAAACTGCAGAATTAGTGTTAACCATAATTGCTAGTTTCAGTGATTGTGGAACCAAGCTATCTGTAAGTTTAAACAATTTCTGGTTGTCTTTTTTTTTTATTGTTTTGAAGATGAAAAACGTAGGCTACCAAGCACAATGTTCTCTCCCAATCCTGACTTTTAACAGGCACGCGGTGTTCTGTGAGCTCTTGTGGATGTCGGAACAGAAATGAAAGCTGAGCTTCATATTTTAGTTTTCTCTGGTCGTGTTCATGTGAATTGTTCAGCTTATTTAGTCCATCTGTTTGAAAGCTCTGATCATGTTCATACCCTTTACTTGCAACAGAAAATAGACCCTCCCCTCAATCCAAAGTGGTGGAGTTAACCCAGAGTAAAATATCAGGTGTAAACTGGTATTCGTCTACTTCCTGTGCAGCAACATAGTTTCGGCCCAATTCTGGGCCACATTTGGTACATGGGGATTCAACGTGTACCGGATGTGGGCCAGATCTGACACTGTTACTGTCTGGGTGTGATCCGATCAACCAAACATGTGCAATGCCAATGCTACTTGTAGGCCTAAATAGATTTACAAATGCATCATCCCCTGGTTTCACAGTGAAGGTGTAAGTCTGGTCTTAGACTAAAAGGCTTGTTTGAGCTGTTTTAACTGACTGCAGCTTGCACTGAAATGTCAGCCAGTGGCAGTGCTATTTTTTTTTTTTTTTTTGTCTCAAGGTGACACCAGTTATTTTCTAAAATGCCCTAATTGAACTAAGGCATAATCCTGGCTTAATCTAAGCCCTGTCTGTGAAACCAGCCTCATGGGTTTAATTGGTCTTCTCACAGGTAACTGATGACTCTCTGGTGTATTCAAATGTCCTCGTTTACTCTCCTCTACAATCTCCTGATGGATTGCTTCGCCAGGAGGGTGCAGTTATACCTGTTCAGTGCCAATTCCAGAGGTAAGCTGGCCAAACTTGGATTAGTTAATGACTGATTTGAGATCTTAACATTTATTTTTCTCAAATCCTCTTAAGGCGGTATAGTGTCGACAGTGCGGCAGTGGCGCCTGCTTGGGTTCCATTTGCTTCCACGATTTCATCCACCGATTATTTGGACTTTGCTCTCCGACTGATGAGTGGTACGCTATTTTAAATTTGAAAAGTTTGGCTTCAGAATTATGTCATTAATATTTTTATTGTTTTTAAGATGACTGGCAGTATGAGAGGGGCTCAAACGTCTATTTTCTGGGGGATGCGATACACCTTCAAGCATCAGTTACCTTGGCCAATCACTTGCCCCTACTTCTATTTATTGACTGGTGTGTGGCTACACCAACGTTCAACTTTGATGCCAATGACATCAAATATAACTTTGTAGATTATCGTGGGTGAGTTGATTCAGACTTTGCAGTGTTGATTTTATTACGTCAAATAGATTGAATCAAACTGTGCCTGGTTTCACGGACAAGGCTGAAGACCCTTAACTGAAAGAAACTTGTCAGACAGTGCCATTGCTTTGTCTCAAGATGCACACTTGTTATGTTTAAGACATGTTTAAATAAGTGACTTAAATGTCCTAATTAAACTAAGGGCTTAATTCTGGTTTAATTGAAGTCATGTCTGCTTAACCTGGTAACAGTTTGATGAATGAAATTGGTCCTGTGGTGTAAATGACTGTGCATTCAAAGGGATGTGTTAAGGTGACGTTTCCCAAATAACCTTTCGGTGAACTCCTCTTAAAAGAACTATTTTCATTGTGTGGAAAACATTTCAATCTAAAGAACCTTTTGCGCCTTAATGTTTCATGGTTCCATGAACATTTACCACCATGGATGGCCAATATAAAACTATTTAGTACACTTGAATTCAGCATTTTGAGCTTCTCTAAACATGCAGACTGCTTTCAGATGTCTTTCAGACAGCAAGAGTTCATACTCCCGCTCCAAGTTCTTGCAGAGGAGTGAAGGCAATAAGTTAAACCTACTGTTGGAAGCCTTCAGGTTCTACAAGTTGACGAGCAACTCGGTGAGCAGAATTTTTAAGATTAATTTAAAAGGATAATTCACCCAAGAATAAATACTGTAATTTAAAGCCGGGACAATGTGACAAGGGTTTTTTTTTTTTTTTTTTTAAACCCACATTTGCAGTCTTGACAAGTCAGCATTAGTTTCCAGTCTATGGATTTTAGGCACAGTTGGCTATATATATATATATATATATATATATATTTGGTTTGAGGCCTCATTGGTTTCATTTGCAATGCATCACTGTTTCTGCTTTTGTTTGTGTTCAAAATGAATTTAAATATCGTAGTGTTTTGATCCTTGGTCGTTTACTGTATGACGCCCAGATTTTACTCTGAAACCATTTGCGAAGTCGTTAAGTGTATGGTGCCTAGTTTTAAGCGTAGTAAAATTGTCATGAGTCATGTATCTAACCCTCAATGACCTTAGTCTGTGAAATGCAATTTTTCAACTTTTTTTTTTTTTTTTTCCCCCAACTGTTGAGAATTTTCACAAGTCATACAGATTTCTGCTTCCTGGTTTTATTTGAAACAGGTGTACATCACCTGTTACCTAAAAGCCATTCCTGCTGCATATTCTGTGAGCGCTCAAAACCGAGCATGTTCTTTTATTGATGGAAGGTAATGACTGACTCAAATATTTAAATCTTGGTATATCAATCAGTGGTTCTTCATGCTAGAACCCATGTGAACTCTGCAGGTGGCAGTCTGCGGATGGAAATCATGAGGTGTGTAACAGCTGTGAGCCATCCAAACAAGGTGCGGCCGAGCCTGAACCGATCAAGCCTTTCCGCATCACACAAGCCCCTCCTGTCATGCAGCCAAAGGTGGGACCCAAATCTGGGCCTGCCGATTTCATTGAAGTAATTCCCGGTCAGTCATTGGAACCCTATAGAGCTTTCATACAGTCAAGGCAATATGGTAGTCCGTCAAAGAGAGAAACCGACACAAACAAAGGTTTGCATGATTTAATGTTTCATTCATCATATTCATTCAAGATGTGGCAATCAAACACCCTTCTCCCTTTTATAACAGACTGGAAGCTTGCTACCTTGGGTCCTCTGCTTCTGATGCCAAATCGAGGAATCACCACCCAGTTCAGCCCAGCTGAGGTCTTCTCCGCATCTGTCACCAAGGAGCCGGAGTTCTTATTCAGCTCGACCCAAATGAGTCCCGTGACCGATGAGCTGGAGTTTAAAACCACTCCGGAGCCTAGGAGCTTCCGTCCATTAGAGGACAACCTGTTCCTTGACGATTCTGATCTTTTTGGTTCAGAAGAGGGAAGCGGGTTTGAATGACTTGATGAGCAAGAATGAAAATGGAAACTGACTATGTGACTTTCTAAAAATAAAAGTTTTATTACATCTCGTCTTGGTCCTCGCCATTACTGTTGATGCGGTCACAGAAAAAGAAGGCAATCTAGTTTGTTGAATTTTTCTATGCTATAAAGTAAAATTGCACAATAGTACGTTCTGTATATTTCACAGCTTATTCTGTAACGAAGACATTCATGGATTATAACTGAAGGTAACACTTGGCACCATTCTATGGTACCTTTGATTAAATTTCTCATTCAAATCACAATGTAAGTGTGAACCCGTCGTGTTCTAAAATAAAGAAAAACAGGCAAAATATGAAACCTACTTCACAGCACATATCAATAAATATATTCATGAATTCTAAATCAAGGTAGTATTTAGCAGCTTTTATGGTGTCTTCAAATCACATCACTTTCTTTGAGTTAACAGGTTTTGATCTTTGCATTATAATTGCCTATGCAAATTTCATTGTTTTACATCAAAGGTTTGGTTGCTATATTCATGAATTTCTGAATTAACATTGTTTATAGCATCTCAAGGTAGTTTTCAGTATCTTGCAAATGTAATTCATTTAAACCTGAGGGTTGCACATGATGTGCTGTCAACTATATTTAGTTGGACAGTAAACACAACCTTCCATAAAAGAGATTAATAAGTTACCATGTGGGCTATTTTTTCATAAGAGATTTTGATCTTATATACTTCACAGTCTCTTTGATGTTATTGTCCTCGGGTGTCTTTTTCACATGGTGTGCCATTCGTCTGAAGCCGTCCACTAGACCCGCTCCGGTCAGCGCCGAACACGGTTGAATGAACCAGTCTCGTTCACTGCAACTCTTTCTCAGGTTAAACTGCTCTGTGATCTCCGTTACTGTAGCAGCTCCTACAATATCTTGCTTGTTGGCAAGAACCACCACCGGGAGTCCCCTAAGGTGCTCGCTCTTTAAGGTCTGTTCCAGGGTGCCCTTGGCCTCGTCCAGACGCTTAATATCAGAAGAGTCCACCACGAACACAATTCCAGCTGTGTCTTGGTAAAAATTCCTCCAGTGCGCTCGCATCTTTGTCTGACCGCCAACGTCCCACACGGTCAGGAAGATTTTGTCCCTGTTCTTCTTGGCTTCGATCATTTCTACATTGAATCCAATTGTAGGAACTGTGTGGAAATCCTCATTGTATTTCAGTTTGTAAAGAAGAGTTGATTTTCCAGCTCCGTCAAGCCCTAAGAGGAGGATACGTGCTTCAGGTTTGTGTCTGGATCCTGAAAGGCCCATTGTAAATGTCTGATGTTTTACAAACACCAATGTTTCTTACAGTCTTCTCTTGGCAAACGTGAGTTTACTTAAGATGGAGTCTGCCTGCGTTACTCAGTGATGTATTATATCTTTCTTATCTACATAGCTTTATGAATAATGGGTCAAAGTATCACAGGACACCTCCCAAACGATATGCTGCTAAGAATGCCTGAACGGTGTCATGTGGAATTCCTCACTGTACAAAACATTTAAACTGAATAAAATATTCCATGATAAATAAATTCAATTAAATTGCATCACTTTCATAGAATCTCATGCTCAACATTCACTGTTTAGTTTAAGATCCGAAAGAAAATTACATACATGAAGGAACTTGAACTTCCAGCAAAATAAATAAATGAAAACATATGAAATAAAGGTTCTCAGTTAAGTTGCCCTGAGACTGGGATATATGACCATACGTTATGGGCTTCCCATTACTTTTATCAGCTGACATGATCATGACTGGCATGAAGTCACAAGTGGACAAACATATAGCCTATTTATAAAGAACATTTGATGATAAATGTCTTGGGGAAAGTCTTCAAATACACATTTTTCAGTATTTCAATTCCAGTAAACGGAAACCAAACGAAAAAAGTTAATGGTAGTATCACTCCCTCAGATATCAATCACCACCTCAAGCCTTCCAGATACTTCCAGTTCCAGCACTGGATTATTGACTGTATCGGCGAGCGTCACCTTTAGAAATCCTCAGGATAGATTTCAGGGAGCAACAAGAACAACAACAGCGACCATAACTTTACATCCAAGCGCTCACTGTTGTCTTCCGAGGGTTTTATCAATCCACACCCCGCCTGTCGTATCTGCCACAAACACCAGTCCAGAGCAGTGCCCGTGCCCGCGGCGTCGCCTGTCCGCGACCGCTTCATACGGAGAGACGTCCGTTCGCCATTTCCTCTGCGGAATCATGCCAGGAGTGCGTTTTTCACACATCTTAATAGTAGAATGTGACGTAAACTCGTTAAACTGCTCGGATGTCCTTAAACTGCACTGGCCCATTCTTGTGCTCCGGCTGCCTGCGCGTGGTAAAATCCTTGAAATATCTTGGCCTCCTCTGTAAACTCGGTACTCAAACGTACATTTATACGTTACGGCAACTGAACTACCAGTGTCAGATCCAGTAAGAGTGTGTAGGGGGGATTTACAGACAACCTACTCAGTGACAACAGGCACTTAAGGACTTTAATACTTCGCTCCACAATGCTGGTGCTATTCTGAGGTTTTACACCTGCTCTCTGTTGTCACGATGGACTGCTCAGCATCACCGGGAAGGCTCGGTATGCTTCAGGAATATACTGCACTGCAGTGTAAGGTTACTGTGGACATACGTGTGCAGATCAGTATGTTTATGTCACTCTGTCTCTGACTGGAACAACCATGCGTCATATGCTTATTCTATTTGTTTATTATTTTCCTCTTAATATATGAGCTTATAGGCCTACTGTCAATTTCCCACATGAAAACAAAGGCCCTGTCTGTTGAAAATACCAACTTGAACCAGCAAGTCTGGTTTGTGCTGGTCTGCCAACCTGCTCAGGCTGGTTTTAGAGGCTGGTGTAAAATGGTTTAGTGGTCCCCTGGCCCATGGAACAGGGCACAAATTGGTCTTTCAATTATTGTTTTATTTATTTACAATCATTTATTTATATAGCACAACACATGTTGACCAAAGCACTTTACATATAGGGCATTACTTGGATTTTTTTCTATGAATGTGTTACTGTTAGGCCCTGTATAAGGTAAATAAAATATTGCACATAGTATAAGCATTAAGTAGCTCACTTAAAAAAAAAAAAAAAAAAAAAAACGTTTGCAGATAATTTATTCACCCCATCTCATCCAAGATGTCCATATCTTTCTTTCTTCAGTCGAACAGAAATTAAGGTTTTTGATGAAAGCATTCCAGAAATTTCTCCATATAATGGACTTCATTGGGAACCAAACAGTTCAAGGTACAAATGAGTGTTTTAGTGCAGCTTCAAAGCGATTTAAACGTCACCAGACGATGAATAAGGGTCTTATCCAGCTAAACGATTGGTCATTTAAAAAATAAATAAAAAAGTTAAAGTTTTATAAGCACAAATGCTCGCCTTCTGTGCACCACAAACATCTGTTCTGTGATGAGCGTTTGTGACTCTCCTGTTCGAACTCGTTCATCAAAATGAACACATCTTTTTTCGAGTCATGACTCGAAGCGTCCTTGATTCCCCTTATTCATCGTCTGGTGTCGTTTAAAGCCCTTTGAACAGTTTGCACTGAAACTCTCTTTTGGACCTTGAACCGTTTGGTTCCCAATGAAGTGCATTATATGGAAAAAAATTCTGGAATATTTTCATCAAAAACCTTAATTTCTTTTCGACTGATGAAAGAAAGACGTGGACATCTTGGATGACATGGGGGTGAGTAAATTATCAGCAAAAGTTTTTTTTTTAAGTGAACTCCTCCTTTAAGTATTAAGTAGTTGAATGGAAGTGTCCCGTTTTTTAAACTAATGGACATCATGATAATTGGGGAGAAATCAAATGTTAACAAGATTTTAATAAAGTATTAGTAAAAGTTGAAATTAACATAAACAAAGATTACTAAAATGCCTTATAAGCGCAGTTCATTATTAGTTCATGTTAACTAATGCTAACTATTGAACCTTATTGTAAAGTGTTACCAAAATGTCTTATAAATTGTTACAGGTTCTGATGTATTTTTGTTAGACCAATCTAGGAATGTATTAAAAACGCTTATAAAAAGGTTGAAGACAACAGCTTTTGTTTAAAGATACTAAAGATTTGATGGAGGAAAGGGGCATTTTCCCAGTTGTCCCTTATATAATCTATACACTATGTGGATACACAGTAACAACTTGATTTTATACACCTGTGGCAATGGGTCTTATCGAAACAACAGGATTCAGTAAATTCAGTGTCCCAACACTTTAGTCCTTATTATGTATACACTACCATTCAGTTTGGGGTCGGTAGGAGTTTAAAACTAAATAAATTATATATATATATATATATATATATATATATATATTAGGAAAGTCTCTTACTGTATGCTGACCTTGAATATATCTTTAAAATGTTGATTTTTTTTTTTTTAATTTGTAAAAATTTTATTTTATTTCACTGTCAATCATGATAAATTGTATGTGTCCTTACTGAATATCAGAGAGAACAAAAACAAGCAGTTTGAGCTTTGACTTGTTAAGTTTATTTATCGCTTTAATCTCCCACATACATTTCACACAGTGCAAGAAATTCAACGTTTGTGTAGATCAGGCCTGGTGCCAATCCCCGGAAACTAGGAGGAAACTGGGAGGACTGTACGCCAGAATTAATTCAACAAATCAATGACATAACATACCGTCTTCAATCCGGCCACATTTGGTTTCACATGACCATTAAAACAGTGACTTAAAAGAGCAGGAATGACTGGAAAAATCTTCCTTCTCACAATAATGATTGGGACACAGACCAATTATGAAGTTTAATCAAAGATTAACATTCTTAATCTAACACAAACTCATACCACCCTCACTTAAACTAACCGATGAGCAGCACCAGTGTAAATCGGCATAAATGCCCTGCACTTATATGAATGGATCATGCACATCCAAATTCAAGAGCTGAACTCATAAAAGCAAGGGGGGAGAAAAAAAACAAACAAGAGCAAAAATATAAAGCTCTGATCTGTTCTTCTGAACAAAATACTACGAGTGCATTTTCAAGGCAATAGACGTCCTTCTGCCATTTATGCCAATTGCTGTTTCACAAATATTGCTCTATATAAGGAAGGCCAGGATTCGTCATCTTTACAGTGTCAAATCATTTTTTAAAGTGTCCATTTGGCACACAGACTAAAAGAATAAAAGAAAACTGGGAATGCATGTGTTTGCACATGCTTATGCGTGCCAGTTTATTGTAATTGTGAGAAAAAAGGTTTGTCTCTTACATTACACCATCTAGCGATATGCAATAATGGATAGACAATCAAGGCTGTTTATTGGTGGAGTAAAACTACTCTCCAGTTTTTGTCCCAGAGCTGCTCTTGAACTTCACCACCATGACGGTGATGTTGTCGGGGCAGCCGCGGTAGAACGACTGCAGGACGATGCTCTTGGCGCCGAAGTGCGGCTCGTCCAAGCGTTCCCGCACGAAGCGCACGGCCTCCTCGTTGCTGAACGCGTCCCACAGGCCGTCCGAGGCGAGGATCATGAACTCTGGCTGGAGCTTGTCCAGGTCAAAGGTCAAGATATCTGGGTCTGGGATGACCACATTCAAGTTCTTCAGAGGGTAGTCACCGAGCGAGCGCGACATGGCCAGGATGCCTTGCACACGCCAAGAACCGTTGAAACTGATGAAGCCACCTGATGGATGAGGTCACAGACAAGTGTTATATTCACACCGTGAAGTCATCGGGAACTGCCACAAAGACCACCATATGTGCAAACTCATCAACAATGAGCATGGCCTTTTAATTCAAAAGACAATTTTTTTAATTCAAATTAAACTCCTGTATTGTGACTTTCCCCATTTAAACTTTTGTAAATATGCAATAATAATAAAAAAAAAGTAAACATTTGCATATTAAAACAATAATGGGATTGTGTAAAATACAGGAAATTTCACAACTCATATTATAATATGCAGGGGTCAAACTCATCAGAAAAAGGTCACAAAGACACAAATGCCATAACACTTTTATTTTTTTAATTACAAAAATTAAACAAGCCCATAAAGAAAGATATTACTATACTAATAATACTAGTGTGTGCTTATATATATATATATATATATATATATATATATATATATATATACAGTTGTTTTAACAAACAAAGAAGTTATCATTATTATTAATAATATATATATATATATATATAAAATATATTTTTTTACACGGATTTTAAAATCAGAAGGTTATTTAAAAGATAAATTTTGTTTTAAGAAAGAAAGAAAGTTATCATTAATAATAAATTAATTTAAAAATAAATATTGCCGTTCACATAAGTTATGATTATGATAATAATATATTATCATATTTTACAGGTGTTCTAAATCAAAATATTATGAAAAAAAGAACCGGTTTTAACAAACAAAAAAGTTAGTACTTCTACTATCATCATCATCATCATCATCATCATCATCATCTTTAATAATAATAATACTATGTATGCAAATTTAAAAAAAGCCTGTCAAATCAAATTACCAACCATTGCCAATCAATGTGTATATTTATTTGTGTATAGTGTAAATGTGTATTGAATTTATTTTGTTGTTCTAACAAAGAAATTCCAGTAATAAGAATAATAAGAAAATACAAAATGATACATGTTCAAAACCCTTTAAAATTATTAGGGCCCGAGCACCGATGGTGAGAGGTTGTTTCTTCTATTGTTTCTTCTTCTTCTCTTAAAAGAATCGCTTTTTAGAGGGCCTTAACATGCTCAAAAACTCATGAAACTTTGCACACGCTTCAGAAGCAAAAAATGTACGTGTGATATGGTTTTCATATTCTTAAAATTATTGCCCCCAAATTTTGCTCTGGCTCTACGTTTCACGTACAGGTATGAAATTTGGTACATAGATGTAATGACACAATACCTACAAAAAATTCTCTTGGAGCATAGCCCTAAACACAATAGGCAGTCAGCTATTTTGAACTTCCTCCTAGATTTTGTGCATTGTTCATAATTTCCTGATGTTGTACTTTAACGAACTCCTCCTGGTGAGTGTAATCTTAAGGCCTTTGCGACGTTAAATTGCGAAGATCTTGAGTTTTCATCGAAGGGTGGCCCTTGGCGGCATGACAAATGTACACCCAATTTCAGGCTTTTAGTGATTTGTGAATGAATATGTCATATAGTTCAATATTGCTTGCAGTTACGATGTTGCTAGGCAACCACAGACAGCCTGCAGTAACTCAGGCATACAATGTTCGATCTGCCCCAAACTTCACATGTTTGATAAGAGTCTTGTCCTGAACACATGGCCATGCTCATATTTGGTTATAGCAATAGCACCACCTGCTGGTAGCAGGAAGTGTGCAAATACAAATCCTTTGACATAGTCCTCCTATTGTATATTTATTATCATTACATACTGCCCACTGTGCTTTGTCTTCCTAAAACCGCCGGGTGGTGGCGGCACGGGTGTGAGGGCCCTTTTCATCACTGCTTGCAGCTTTAATTAACTTTATCATTTAAGAAGTAATTTTCTAAAAATAGAGATCCCTAGGGGATCTACTATATGATATCTCTTTTAAAAATAGCCGTTATAAGACAAAAACCAAAGTGAAAAAGGTAATACATTTTTGAAAAAGTTTTTTTTTAAAGTTTTTGAGCTGAGTCATTTTTGTTTGTTGAAAAACCAGCTGTTCTGCCTTGAATTGGGCAAACTCACCAGCTCTCTTGATCCTCTTGCGCTCCTTCAGCTGGTAAGGCTTGTGATCATGTGACAAGGCCACAGCGTTGCCGTCCTTGTCGCAGAGAACGCCGCGTGAGTCTCCAACATTTGCCACAGTCAGTTCACGGTCTGACAACAAGGCCACCAAACATGTTGTGCCTGAAAACAAAGGGGAGGGATTCAGCATGGTTTACTGTTTCCAGAGAACAGACCCCCCTAAAACACACGCTCACCTGCTTCATCATGAGAGGCAGAGAACTTTTCCACCATGTCCCGGTCCACAGCCAGAATGCGCTGCTCTAGGATGGAGGGATGGGAGAGAGAGCTGTCTTTCTTCTCCCGCTCGTAGGCCTGCAGCTGCTGTTTCAGAGACTCGGGCAGGTGGGCCTTCACATAATCAGCAGCCGCCTGAGAGACGGACCAGAGGAACACATGCAGATGAGCACACCACTGCTTCTGACCAACAGGAATCCAGGTCACACTTCACCCAACCCCGAAGCAAAACATTTTATTTATTAAAGACCATTAAGATTTTTTTCATGACAATTTAGCACCCGTTTCCACTATATTATAAGTCTCTATAATTCTGGTCAATATACTGAGATCAGGCTTATTTAGTGGCATTACTCGTTGATTCCGGACACTGTTTTCTTTTAAATTGTCTTTTGAACAGGGGATTCTGTTAAATATAATTTATAATTCAACTGAAAATTCAATTATTGAAATGTACATTCTTCATTGTGATTCTCATTACATTCTCAATGATGAACTACAGCAAAATAAAGATTTTTATATTTAAATCAGCATAAATGAAAAGGCAATCTTTTTTAATCTTTCTCATTACAGTTTAATATTAAATCATAGGATTATTAAAAAATTAAATGATTTTTGCATAATGGAAATGAGATTTAGACACAGACAAACAGATAGATGGACATACAAATAGATATACAGACGAGATAGATAGACATAGATAGATAAAAAGTAGACCGATGAGATAGATAGAAAAACAGACAGATGACAGAGACATATAGAGATATAGATAGACAGAAAGATAAAGATAGACAGACAGACCGATATAGATAGACAGACAGATGACAGGCAGATAGAGATAGACAAACAGACAGATAACAGGATAGATATAGACAGACAGACAGATAGCTAGATAGATAGATGACAGAGACAGATAGAGATATAGATAGACAGGGACAGAGATATAGATAGATAGACGGACAGACCGATATAGATAGTCAGACAGACAGATAGACGGATAGATAACAGAGAGACAGACAGACAGATAACAGAGAGACGAATAGACAGACAAGAAAGACAGATAGATAGACAGATAGAGATAGACAAACAAACAGTAAGATGACAGAGACAGATAGAGATATAGATAGACAGACGGACAGAGATATAGACAGACAGAGAGATAGATAGACATAGAAGGACAGACCGACAGATAGTCAGACAGACAGATGACAGGAAGATAGATAGATATAGATAGACAGATGACAGAGCAGATAGATAGACGGACAGACAGACAGATGGAGAGACAGACAGAGATATAGATAGATAGACAGACAGACAGACGTATAGAGATAGATAGGTGAACGTGTGTGTGTGTGTGACCTCAGTGTGTTTCCCTAATGTCCACCACAGTGACCCTTAGTAACGTGTGTATATATATGTTAAAATACTGTGGTATCAAACGTTCATAGAAATTATAATCTGTTACACTGTTATTTTTTGCAATTAATTTAATTTGTACATTTTAATTTAAGTTGTTATAATACTTTGTTATTATTACTGTCTTCACTATACTATGTGTTACAAGCTTTGGCAATATTGTAATATGTACAGTCATGCCAATAAAGCAAGTTGAATTGAATAGACAGACAGACAGATGACAGAGATATGAATAGACAGACAGAGAGATAGAAAGAAAGACAGATAGAGATATAGATAGACAGACAGATAGATAGATAGACAGATCACAGGGACAGATAGAGATACAGACAGACAGACAGATAGATAGACAGATAGAGACAGACAGACAGATAGATAGATAGAGACAGACAGATAGATAGACAGACAGACAGATCACAGGGACAGATAGAGATAAAGATAGACAGACAGACGGACAGAAAGACAGATAAAGATATAGATAGACAGATAGGTAGAGATAGACAGACATATGACAGACAGACAGAAAAAGATAGATAGACAAATAGAGACTGATAGACTGACAGACAGACAGAGAAAGACAGATGACAGACATGAGGGTGAGTAAGTGACGACAGAACTTTCTCTTTTTTGGGGGAGAACTATCGCTTTAAAAGAGGCCTAAGAGCTCTTGCCAGATGGAGTTTGCAGCAGAATACAGATGAAGGACAGAGTCTCAAGAGAGCGAGTGCCCTTTCCAAATACTGCCAGATCACCAAAACACAGAGTCGAGAGCATTATTCCATCGCCTGACTCCGTTGTCTCTCGTGTCCCCATCATCAGTCGGGATGGTTTGGATTCCTCTCAGCCACTCACACTGCAGCTTTGTGCATCTTCAACTGTGAGCCTTCGCCAGTGACTCAGCAATGCCACGCTATAAATACAGTGATGAAACCAGAGAAGCAAACATAATACCTGTCTGCCAAGAGAACGCTGCAGTCACTTTCCAAAGACACTTCCCGGCCAACACGGAGCTGCTGCTTTTCAGAGAAGACACGGCAGAGCCTCCTCATGAAGCCTATGCATTATTTACACACAAGCAGTGCTCACTTCAGAATAAGCACACACAGCTCAGGTGCATAAAGCGGTGATTTTAAACCCGTAAATAGCACAGAGTTGCTATGAAGAGGAGCCTCTCGGATCAGAGATTGCGGCCTTGCTGAATTCTGCCTCCTCCTAAATTGTCCAGATAATCTCATAATAATCTAAATGTTTGCCTAAATGACATGAGCATAGTTAGACTTCCATCTGAAAAGGGCAATCTACAGCAGCCAATAACAATTATGATCATCGGTATATAGCACAATTTGTAGGGTGTCAGTCTGAATCGTTAAAAGTATGTTCATCATTGTGTCCCAGGAACAAAGACAGTGGGGCGGGGGTGACCCGCAGTGACCCGCTCAAGACCCTCCCACTGCAAACACACTACAGTCAAGCAGCCATTTTACTTCATTCACACACCAACACAATGAGTGCTTTATTACTGGTGTTACGCACCTGTGTTTGGAAGATTTAGGGCTTTGACGTGTTTAACTCAAAAATAGCAGCGCCAGTGCATGTCAATCTCATGAAACGTCTAAAAGTTTAAAGAAAGCAAGTCTAATTTTAGGACAATTAATTTAAAAAAAATACTTATAGACTGTTAAATCTATTCATCATCCAAATTGTGATTATTATCTATGAAAGCTTGTTTCCACCACTGAGAAAAAATAGAAAAGGTAATTGTGAGTTTATACCTCATAATCCTATATACCTCGAGTTTATCACACGAAAATTACTACAAGTATTTATCTAAAATACAAGTTTTTATTTTAAGCCAAGTCACATTTATTTATATAGCGCGCATATTGTTTCAAAGTAACTTTACAGAGATAACAGGAAAATAATGCAAAAAAAAAGTTTGTTACAAGAAGAAAATAGCATGTTTACCTATAGGATGTTTAATTTTTGTCGTAAAAAAATATTAATTTCATTGATTTATTTATATAGCCGCTCTGGAGTAAACCGTGATGTCATCGTCCACTCAGTTCAGTTCTTGTAATAGTGTCAATGCAGGCAGATCAATATTATTGTTGAATATTAAATTAAATGTAGTAATCATATTTCACAATATTATTGTTTCTATTGTATTTTTCCATCAAATAAATGCAGCCTTGGTGAGCATAAGAGACTCCTTTCAAAAACATTACATAAATCTTTTGAATGATGCTGCCTTACAATTTTAGGTACAATCAACTTGGATTTTTAAGTTATTTCAACTTATATCCTATATTATCTTATACAAAAAAAGGTTGAAAATTGCTTAAAGGAGTAGTTCACTTTTAAAAAAACCTTTGCTGATAATTTACTCACCCCCATGTCATCCAAGATGTCCATGTCTTTCTTTCGTCAGTCGAAAAGAAATTAAGGTTTTTGATGAAAACATTCCAGGATTTTCTCCATATAATGCACTTCAATGGGAACCAAATGGTTCAAGGTTCAAATGAGAGTTTCAGTGCAGCTTCAAAGGGCTGTCTAATCAAGGACCCTTCGAGTCATGACTCGAAAAAAGATGTGTTCATTTTGATGAGGATTTTGAACAGGAGAATCACGAATGCTCATCACAGAACAGAGCAAGGCGAGCCTTTGTGCTTATAAAAATTCAACTTTTTTATTTATTTTTTAACTGACCGATCGTTTCGCTTGATAAGACCCTTATTCATCATCTGGAATCGTTTAAAGCCCTTTGAAGCTGCACTGAAACTCTCATTTGGACCTTGAACCGTTTGGTTCCCATTGAAGTCCATTATATGGAGAAAATCCTGGAATGTTTTCATCAAAAAACTTAATTTCTTTTCGACTAAAGACATCTTGAATGACATGGGGGTGAGTAAATTATCAGCAAAAGTTTTTTTAAAGGTGAACTACTCCTTGAACTTATTTTGATGAGTTAAAGCAACGTAAAAACATATGTTGTCACAACTTATTACGTTTTTATAGTGAGAGTACAATAACTCACACTATTTCCATTGCTAATTACAATCTCAATTTACCAGGCCTAATTCAAGACTCTAATGAGGAGAAAACCAGAGCACCGGGGAATAAAGGATGAGCATGTGACAGAAGAGCAAGAGAAGCGTTGATTAGGCCGACTGTGCTAGTCATTGTTAGCGAGAGCTCTCATCATTAGCAGTCACCACAGGGCAAAATCATGTAACAAGACTCTATTTAATGGGGTATTTTTAACAGGCCCCCTGGATCAAATATTTCCAGACCTAGTTTTGGCTTCTGACATTTTAAATCACGACTCATATTTGCATACCACAGATCATTGACTATCATCTACTGCGGGGGTGTATCGATCAGTCGGATGTTGTTCAAGAAGCCAATCACAGCTGCAATAAATAATAATAATAAAGTAATAAAAGATAGTTGCTAATTGCAAGCAGCTTAAAAAGTACATCCAAAAAAATAAATAAAAAATCGTCTCAGACTTGTGACAGGGTGGGGTGTTCATACTTTTTTTGGGGTATCAAATTTATGCACTGAACATTGTGGGAGGCTGGAAAAGACTCCCTCTATAATTTCAAGACAAATAAATGTATAATTAAACCTAAAAGTGTTGCTGCTCCTCTGGTGCTGTTGCGAAGAAGAAAAAAAGCATGCATTCATTTGATTGAATGTGCAAAATTCACTGTAAAAAATTAGTTTCGTGATTTGTAATCACAACATTTTTTCTTTTGTCAAATCAGCTTAGATAAGTGATGTAGTTCAGATAACATAATATTTTGA